>NC_059075.1:131829047-132129047 GCF_020497125.1 Mauremys mutica
GTTCTATGCACATACACGCCTCTGCCCCAGTTTACCAGATGTACACAAGGTGTGTTGGGGAAAAGGCAGCCTGTGGAGTCAGGGGAGCTAGCAGTTGGCTTAAAGCAGAGCTCTGGGGCAGCTGAAGATCTTGGAGGTCTTAGGCCATGATCCTTGACCTGCATGGAGTTTCTTTGACATTAATGGGCCCTGGATAGGCTTAAACCTGGGTGTACCTCACTGCAAGATCAGGGCCAGAGATGTTAAATGAATTGAATAAAGAGAATCCAAACGCTCACCCAGCACTAGTTTAGGATTGGAAAGGACTAGGGTTCTTCTAGGAATACATGAATCATGTCTGAAGTTCTGCTTTGCTTTGATTTCATTGTTTCCCAGCCTACATGCCCCAGCTAGAAAGCATTTTGAACTTTTGTTTTTCCCCACATAAAATTCAGAGTTTGGTTAACTATTGATTTGTTTACTTATGTTAATATCTTTAATGCTGGTGAATGGTGCTGAATTGATTGGACTGGACACTAAAAGCCTCTATTTCCCCTAAGAAGGGGGTATAATACCCTACAGTGCCTATTGCCAGTGTGTCCCATTCCTGACCTGACATCAATCTCCAGTTGAAGACAGTGTGTTTTGGATAAGATCCCTGTATCAACTACAGTGAGAGGAAAGAGAGGAGTTGGGGCCTTGATTTCTCTGCACAGACTGCCAACAAGATGGAGTAATAAGTCCCAGTTATGGTGGTGTCTTCTGCCATGTGGATTGTCCATCAGGTGATTAGAGGAACCACTGGTCTATTCTAGAGGGGTAAATCTTATTTTCTGAATTTAAAAGTATTTGTCCTCTTGGAGGACTAATTCCCTAGAAATCTTGAAGAAAAAGATCCCAGCTCAGTGGAAACAGAGACCAGAAATTAATTTTGCATAGGACCCCAACAAGCCATAAATTTCCAATACAATCAACCGTGGCTGGAATCAAACCCGTGACCTAACGACAAAAGCAGATGTAGCCCATTACCAGCCCCCACAGCCATCCAGTCTCTACCGATAGCTCCTATTGAAATCAAATTGTATTTATTATTGTCCTCGGGTCAATTTATTTTGAGCCATGATATTTCATAGCAATCAAATTAGGATTCCTGGTCTTTGTTACATGAGTTCCAACTGATGGTGCGAGGGTCATTAATTTAAGAGGACAAAGCCTGTCGCCAATTAAAAACTAGTTTTAAAAATGCTGCTAAAATAGAAGCCTGCTTCTCTCTTTTGTTTCCAAGGTAGCCTAAAGTTACACTGAATTATCTCTCCATGAAGGCAGAGCTTCCTAGTTACATCTTCAAAGACTAATAAGCATTAGCAAAAGTCAAGTCCAAAACATCTGGCCTCATTCATCCTTGAACTTTTATCATCTCCTTTATTTAATGGGCATTCACTGAGTGCAATTACTGGCATCTTCATCGTAAGAACTCCAATTGCATTTGTCTGAGCAATTGCAGGCAGGTCAGGGAAATTGAAACATGGCCACTGAATGAACACTTGAAGCATTCTGTCATGGCCAAAGTGCATTACCTTGACTACTATGCCTCACTGGATACTTCTTTCCACTTAAGAACCGGGAGGAAGGAGGCACAAAATGTCCTTTGAGGTTGTGGCTTCAAAAGTCTTGTATTAAACAAGATTTAGGGCCTGGACCAGTTTAAATCACAAGTGTTCAGCAGAATGTATATTATTGCAGTACTTTCGACAAAACCTTCAATTTTAAGCCGTCAGATCCAACTTTCTCCTTCTCCTTGGTGACATGCAATTTTCTAATCCCACTTAGATAGGTGTAAATCAGAAGTAACTCCACTGATACCAGTAGTGCGGCACTGAATACTGAATACTGTCTACAGTTCTGGTCACGCCAGCTCTAAAAATATATATTAGCATTGGAAAAGGTACAGAGAAGGGCAACAAAAATGATGAGGGGTATGGAACAGGTTCCGTATAAGAAGAGATTAAAAAGACTGGGACGTCTCAGCTTGGAAAAGAGATGACTAAGGGGGGATATTGCAGAGGTGTGACACAAGTGAATAAGGAAGTGTTATTTATTCCTTCACATAACACATGAACCAGGGGTCACCCAAAGAAATTAATAGCCAACAGGTTTAAAACAAACATAAGGAAGTAGTTCTTCACACTACGCACAGTCAACTCATGGAACTTGTCACCAGGGGATGCAGTGAAGGCTAAAACTATGACGGGGTTCAGAAAAGAACTAGATACGTTCATAGAGGATAGGTCCATCAATGGCTATTAGCCAAGATGGTCAGGGATGCAACACCATGGTCTGAATGTTCCTAGTCTCTGTTTGCCAGAAGTTGGGGGTGGACGACAGGGGATGGATCACTCAATGATTGCTTGTTCTGTTCATTCTCTCTAAAGAACCTGGCATTGGCCCCTATCAGAAGACAGGATACTGTGCTAGATGGACCTTTGGTCTGACCCAGTATGGCTGTTCTTATGTTCTTATGATATAAAACTACTATGAGCGGAACATCAGGTCCAATGACTCACTATTAGCACTACCAACATTAGACCTACGAAGTGTTAGCAGATTTTGATTGTAGCACTTCTAAAAATAATAACACAAAGCACTTTATATAGCACATTTATATCAGTGCTGCACAAGCATTAATTATTTAATCCCTATAATACTTGCTACCTACCATCATACAAGACTACACAATACTACCATCACCATCCGCCACCAGTAGGCAATATCCTTATCGCCATGTTAAAGATGGGGAAGCTGAGATGCACAGAAGTTAAGTGACTTGCTCATGGACACACAGCTAGTAAGCAGACATGCCAAACCCGCAAAAAAAAAAAGAGCAGAGATTGGGCTTGTTTTTGGCTTAACTGGCTTGTGAGTTGCTTGTTGGCTAGTTTTTGGCTTGCAGCTTGTTGCTTGTTTGGCTTGTAGCTTGTTACTTCTTTTTTTTTATTGGCTCCCGGCAAGCGGGGGCAAGGGGCAATGGGGAGAGAGAGTAAGGGGTGCACAGTAGGCCCACCACAGTCCTATACTGCACACCGGTGGGATCTAGTCACAAAAAGTGTTGGGGTTCTTAGGGATTGGCTTGTTTTGGCCTTGTTTTGAAATGGGATGAGCTTGATTTTTGGCTAATTGTGAAAGTCAGGGTGCCTATTTACCGCATGAAAGTTGGCAACTGCGCATAAGTGCAGGGCCGCCCAGAGGGGGCGGCAAGAGGGGCAATTTGCCCCAGGCCCCGAGCCCCACAGGGGCCCCCACGAGAGTTTTTCGGGGCCCCTGGAGCGGGGTCCCTCACTTACTCCGGGGGGCCCGGAAAACTCTTGCGGGGCCGGGCGCAGGAGCTTCTTTGCTCCCGGTCTTCGCCGGCAGGGGGTCCTTCCGCTCCGGGGCGGAACGACCCCCCGCTGGCGAATTACCGCCGAAGACGGAGTGGGACCCACCGCGCTTCGGCGCTTCGGCGGCGGGTCCCACTTCGGCGGTAATTCGGCGGAGGGGGGCCCCCGCCGCGGGTCTTCGGGGCACTTCGGCGGTGGGTCCCGGAACGGAAGGGCCCCCCGCCGCCGAAGACCCCGGGCCCCCGGAATCCTCTGGGCGGCCCTGCATAAGTGGCACAGCATGGGAGTCTGGATATAAGTTAATTTTACAGGTACTACTCTGTGGACTCATTTGGAGTTAGGATTCGGGCCTAGTCTACACTTAAAAGTTTCACAGGCATAGCTATGTCAGTGAGAAGTGTGAAAAAAAATCACCCCCTAACCAGTCTAGGTATGCCAGCAAAAGCTGTAGTGTAGACACAGTTATACCAGCAAAAAATAGTCCTTTTGCCAATAGAGCTTATTTTGTTTTGGAAACTGGTCTAAACGGTACCAGAAAAAGAGTTCTTTTGCTGATATAAGCAGCATCTTCACTAGGAGAGTTTGCCGGTATAAATACATCCATATAACTGTACCAGCAAATCCTTTCTAGTGTAGATCAGAAGATCTATTTCCAAGTGATATAATCATTTGCTTAGGAAGCAACTGGCTGGACTTCTGCTATGTTAGGGCCTTCTTTAAAGTGCACTGAAACCAAGAGGTTATGCCCAAATAAATGTAAAAGCAGCAAAGAATCCTGTGGTACCTTATAGACTAACAGACGGTTTGGAGCATGAGCTTTCGTGGGTGAATACCCACTTCGTCGGATGCAAGACGACGAAGTGGGCATTCACCCACGAAAGCTCATGCTGCAAAACGTCTGTTAGTCTATAAGGTGCCACAGGATTCTTTGCTGCTTTTACAGAACCAGACTAACAAGGCTACCTCTCTGATACCAAATAAATGTGTTAGTCTCTAAGGTGCCACAAGTACGCCTCGTTCTTCTTGCTGAAACGAACAGGAGGTTTTCCATTGATTTCAAGGGGCTTTGGACCAAGCCCTAAATTTGCCTGTGGTTTAGAGTCTGTTCTTGCTCCCACTGAAGGTAATTGCAAAACTTCAAATGACTTCAAATAGGATGAGGCCCTTAAAGCACAATAACCTGTTTTCAATGTAATGCATTTGAATGAGGAGGCCTGTGTGCATAGAAAACAGAATCAGGGTTTCCCGTGCCAGGGACTCTTTTGTTTTGCTTTGCAATCCACTCCCCAGGGAGCCAGGTGGTGTGAGGAAATGAATAGGGATCCACAGAACATAATAGAAAAGGCAAAGAAAAGGGATGGAGGCCCAGCAAAAGGGCGAGGTTGGTGGGGGAAGGGGCTGAAATGCAAAGGAGAGAAGAGGAAAATAGTCTACTTAGGGCAGTGGTGGAAGTCCTATTGTTTGGAACTATTAAAACTAGACTGGGCAAAACACTTGAATATGCTCTATAAGGGATGCTCCTTCATCTGCAGAGAGACAGACTGGCTAATCTAATGGGCCTTTTCCATTTATTATCATTAATTGTTAATTATTATTATGATTGGTAGCAGTAGCAGCAGCAGTTGTCATTTAAGATAGCACCTAGGGACCCCTGCTGAGATTGGGACCCCACTGTGCCAGGCAGTCTACTATAATACACTGATCATCATCATAATTAATAATCATAGTCACGGGGCTACTCATGGTAGCAAAGTGAAGCACATACAAAAGTGCTTGCTGGATCAGGGCCATAGAATAAGAAATAGTCCTTTCCCAGTGGGGCTTACCAATCTGAATAGACAAGACAGATGACGAGTTGTGAGCAAGGGAGAGCGCCCACCAGCAGAGCGAACAATTTGATGGTTTGCAAATGTCTTACTAGTTCCATGATTTTTGTTGAATTTTGTTTTGTTTTGATTTTTTCCTTCTCGGATTTACATGCTTCGGATTTTACCACTTCAAGCCAGGGGGTGCAGCAGCACCCCACACACCCCTAGTTCCAGCCAGGGCCGCCCAGAGGATTCAGGGGGCCTGGGGTCCTTGGCAGCGGGGGGGCCCCCGCTTCGGCGGCAATTTGGTGGTGGGGGGTCCTTCCACTCCGGGACCCGCCGCCAAAGTGCCCCAAAGACTGACTGCCGAATTGCTGCCGAAGACCCAGAGCGGAAGAAGCTCCGGGGGCCCGGGCCCCGTGAGACTTTGTCAGGGCCCCCGGAGCAAGTGAAGGACCCCGCTCCAGGGGCCCCGAAAAACTCTTGTGGGGGTCCCTGCAGGGCCTGGGGCAAATTGCCCCACTTGCCCCACCCTGTAGGCGGCCCTGGTTCCAGCACCTATGCAGGATGAGGACTCAGAGGTTGATGGGAATGCTATTCTCTCTAGGGGAAATGCAATGGAAATTTGCCTAGAGCAGCACTATACTGGGCGTTCAGTCAGATGAAAGTAGTCACAGGGTCAACTTCAAGTGGGGATAAATTGGCAGGGAACCCAGGAATCCTATCCATCTTAGTTATTCATATGACCCTTTTTGCCATACTACAAGAGCATACAACTCATGAGGTAGGGCAGAGCTAGCATCCTCATTTTACAGATGGGGAACTGAGGCACAGAAAAGCCATTTGCTCAAGCTTAGGAAGTTTCACATATGGAATTGAAGCAGGGTTTTCCGCCTCCCAGGCTAGTATCCTAACTGCTGAGAAGGCTTTTCTCTTGGGAAGTCTCCCTGAGGCTGTATCTACACGAGCACTTTTGTCAGTAAAACTTTTGTCAGTCAGGGATGTGAAATAAACACACTGTAAGGCTCATAGTATACACATAGCCTGAGGTGTCAGAGTCTGGATTTAACAACCTCGAGGGCAAGCCGCAAGGCTCACCCATTGTTCCAGGCTTTTCCTAGAGGGGTAGGGGGCATGCTCGTGGAAGAGGGTATGCTTTCAGATTTCAGTTTGGAAAGGATTTATCTTTTTCTTAGCATTTGGGCAGGTTCAGAATTGGTCTGGGGGAAAAAGAAAGAAAGAAAGAAAGAAAGAAAGAAAGAAAGAAAGAAAGAAAGAAAGAAAGAAAGAAAGAAAGAAAGAAAGAAAGAAAGAGGCACCACCCTGTTGAGAGGAAACTGTTTGACCATATGGATGGTAAATATAGTCCATCACCCTTTGTTGATGGTGAAGCAGATGCTAATGCAGGGGTCGGCAACCTTTCGGAAGTGGTGTGCCGAGCAGGGCCGGCTCCAGACCCCAGCGCGCCAAGCAGGCGCGTGGGGCGGCATTGTCGGGGCAGGGCGGCATTTGGCTCCGGCGGACCTTCCGCAGTCATGCCTGCGGGAGGTCCACCGGAGCCCGGGACGAGCGGACATGCCGCAGGCATGACTGCGGAGGGTCTCCTCTTCCCGTGGCTCCGCTTCAGCTCCCGCAGGCATGACTATGGTGGGCGCGCTGGTCCCGCGGCTCGGACGGAGCTCCCGCAGGCATGACTGCGGATGCTCCACCGGAGCCACGAACCAGCGCACCCGCCGCAGACACTTCTGCCCCGGCCGCGCGCCGCCCTGCTTGGGGCACCGTAATTTATAGCGCCGCCCCTGGTGCCGAGTTTTCATTTATTCACTCTAATTTAAGGTTCTGCGTGCCAGTAATACATTTTAATGTTTTTAGAAGGTCTCTTTCTATAAGTCTATAATATATAACTAAACTATTGTTGTATGTAAAGTAAATAAGGTTTTTAAAATGTTTAAGAAGCTTCATTTAAAATTAAATTAAAATGCAGAAACCCCTGGACTGGTGGTCAGGACCTGGGCAGTGTGAGTGCCACTGAAAATCAGCTCACGTGCCACCTTCGGCACCCGTGCCATAGGTTGCCTACCCCTGCACTAATGAATTGCTGCTTTCCTTACCCTATCCTAACCTATAGATCAGATCATCAGAGGAATCTACACCTCACAGTAAACACTAAGGTCACACACACACACACACACACACACACACACACACTAAAGAAGCCACAGAAGTTTGAGTTGTGAGGCCTTTATACTTTCACCCTCCTTCACCCCCTACATGCCCTCCCAGGGGAAGGAGGCAGAAGCAGCATTGTGTTGGCAATCATTTAACTGACAGCCAGATGCACTTCATAATTGCATAAATGAAGCTGCACTACATAATCAATCCTTGCCCAACTTATTCTAATTACAAGTGTGAGAGCTCTGATGTAGTGTGCAAAGGTCTGAGAATCAGGTTGTCTTTGTTCTCATCTTGACTCTGCCACTTATGTGCTGTGTGATCCTGGACAAGTCGTTTCACCTCTCTGTACCTCAGTTTCCATATCCATGAAATGGGGATGATCCTATTTATCCACCATTGCAAAGTGCTTTGAGATCAAGGGATGAAAAGCTCTTTAGAAGTGCATTAATGTGCATTAATGTGACATCTTTCTCTCCCACAGTAAGTAGTTTGTAGCCATAGCACTATAGCTTGGGCTTTTATTGGATCTTACAAACAAATCAGGCTCTGTGCTGTCTGCGAGATATCCTATATGCTGTGGGTAGTTTTGTTGGTGATTCAGGATACGGTGGAGCTGTGGTCCTTCTATTCACACTGCCAGCCCTAGAGCCATTGTTCTGTAGCATATTCTCTTGGGCTAAGGATCGGAAGTTGAAGGGGTTACTTTCTTTATCTCCCAGTCAGTCTCCAACAGGGGATCAGCCTGGAGGGGAAAAAAGTGGAGGTACTCTTCCAAACTCTGCTTACTAATTAAACTCTGCTTATATGAGCAGACAAAATGTGACAGTGCTCACAGTATGTTGTGCAGATGTTCAAAATATGATGCTTTCTAAGCTCCATGGGGGTCCTTGAGCTTGACTCCCACCTGGTGGAGCTTAAATATGCCCTTGGGTTCACAGTAAATTGGGCAGATGTATGATCCTCCCTCTCCTTGCTTATATGAATGAGGAATGAAATTGTTAACATGTAGACATTTAAATGATCAGCACTGGGCATCTGAGCTGACACTTCACTAAGATGAACGGGGCAGTTCACACAGCTCAGAGCTATTGTAGGTCTTCGAAAAACTCACTTAGGCTGGTAGCTTTTGCTGGTATAGTATTATTATTATTATATTATAATAATACTTAGCTCTTGGATAGCAGTTTTCATCAGTAGATCTCAATCATGTTGGTTAGGGGTGTGAATTTTTGCAACATTTTTATACTGACAAAAGCCCTAGTGTAGATGCAGCTATACCATTATAAAAGTGCTTCTGACAGTACAACTTATTCCATTCAAGGAACTGGTATAAACTATACTGGCAAAAGCATTTTTTTGCTGGTGTATGATATGTCTCCACTGGGGAGGGCTTGCTGGTCTAGCTATATATTTGCCCTTAGACATCTCTGCATCCTCGGTTACACGTGATTCAGATTTCTGACATTTTTTTCACAACCATAACAGCTAGAGGGCATAGATTCTGTAGAACAAGATAGCAGCTTGAAAGAGTTGCTGCTACTATGCCATAGAGCTGCATACTGGCCTAGTCCAAACCCGTGTCTCCCATACTCCTTGCAATGTTTTAAACAGATGGATCCTTTACACATCAGTGATGCCTCCTCAGGAGTGGCAGAATAAGCTTTACCCCTTTTTTTCAGTATGATCTTTACCAATCACTGCAAAATGGCCCTGAGCTCATTTTTTGTGTCAGTTTTGCCTGCCACATTCAGGAATATGTGAATGGAAAAAGTAAATCACCCCAAGGCATCATCAATATAACAGCCACGAGTGATATATTTGTCACTGTTCTACATGATATTATGATAGCAGAAAAAGGGAGAAAAGCAATATATTTCTTTCTCTTAACAACTCTAGTCAACAGGATTTTTCAAAAGCCATTTTAGTACTTTGCAAACTTTGGGGAAGGAAGAGAAATTGACGGCACACTTACAATACTCATATATTTATCCCAAATCTAATCTAATCTAATCATCTATCCATCTATCTATCTATCTTTGGGATGATTAGATTGTTAGGAGTAAATGTTGGTACACACAAACTGACAACTGACAACAATATTTCCAGACAAAATAACTGAAATTTACAAAGTGAGAAAAATTGCTTGACAACCAATTGGAGTTTGATTTAAGGATATTTACTTGGCATATTTTGACACGTGAGGTTGACTGTTTTTTTTTTAACAGTAAGAAAGCATGAAGTTGTTGAATTCCATGTCTACTATCGTTATTGCCTGACCCCTCATAATTTTCCACAAATGTGAAAATTTAAATTGATATTAATTGAAAAAAGTGCTTAAATATAAACATAAATATTATCCGTCAATGTTATTTAAAAAATGGAATTTTGCCAAGTGTCTTTATTGAGCCGACGTAGAGATGTCCCCTTTGTGAGTTTGTCCAGACGTTGTGACCTTGATGCTGCCAGATTGTGACACTGGAATTACAGTGCAGCACAACACTGATAATCCTCAATATGCATCAAATTGATCATTAATTCCTGTTGTTTCATGTCTCTTAGCCAGTTTCTGATCCTTGAAAGCATTCTGCTACTTAATTTCCTTAATAGCCTCTTGTGAGGGACTTTGTCAAAGGCTTTTTGAAAGTCCAAATAAATTATGTCATCCAGTCATCCTTTATCCAAAATTCTGTGGATGCACTGAAAGAATTCTACTAGATTGGAGCTGTACTATTTTCCTTTACAGAAGCCACACTAGGGCAGATAAATGATGGCTGGGTAGAGCTTGTCTACACTTAAAACACTACAGTGCTGCCACTGTAGTGCTTCAGTGTAGACATTACCTATGCGGACAGAAAGGATTCTCCTGTCCACATAGGTAATCCACCTCCCTGAGAAGCAGTAGCTAGGTCATGGAAGAATTCTTTCATCGACCTAATGCTGCCTACACTGGTGGTTAGATTTTTCCCACTCCTGAGAGATGTAGTTGCACGAACGTAAAATTATAGTGTAGACCAGGCTGTAGATAGATACATGGATGGACAGATAAATAAGTTTGCACTTACCAACCTTGCACAGGAAAAAATGTCACTGTGAGTCATAACATTGGGAAGGAATTTTCAAACTTGTAACAGCTGAATTTGCTATGCCTCAATAAACACAAAAAAGGCATGGTGAGCTGTTACAAGTTTGAACATGCTTTCCAATGTTATGACTCGTGAAAATTTTTCTAATTGCCCACTCTTGTGATGTTATCACAGCATTTCTCGTTTATCTTACAGCCCCGGCTCCTAGACATAACTGATTATGTGAGCATCTCAGCTTTTATTAAATAAAAGTAAGTGGTTGGGCAGAAAAGGTGAAAAATGTGACCTAAGAAAACCCTAAAAACTCAGAAAATAGAAGGCAAAGAAAAAGAACCTAGTATTTATTGGTTTTGTTTTTTTAAAGCTCATGTTTTTTAAGCCAGTCTCTTGAGTTGCTGTGGCCTGACCCATGAGATTTTTGAAGGTGTCACTAATGTTTGTAAAGTGCTATATAATTGTTAATAAGACAGTTGCCTTTTATGCCATGAAGGCACAATCATGCTCCTCTAGTCCGGGAGCTGGGGTGAACCCAGAAGTACCCAGATGAGAGGCAAATACGATGGGGGACTGGGTGGGATGGAAGGCCCCACGCAGACGTAAGACAGATATTATAAGGAATGGGCCTGCGCCACATCCCCATGTTCAGGGGGATTTGGACTCTGTGTGTGTGTGACCAGATAGCAAGTGTGAAAAATCGGAATGGGGTGGGAGGTTATAGGCACCTATAAAAGACAAAGCCCCGAATATCAGGATTGTCCCAATCAAATCACGCCATCTGGTCACCCTATGGGGTGGGGGTTGGATCAGCTCAGCCCATTATAGACACAGACCAATTGGGGTCTGGCGCTGAACCCCCTGGTGTTGGGGTGTCAGGGTGGGGGCAGCATCTTACCCTCATGACTTTGCACATTAACCACAGCCTCCGCCCTGGGTCCCCAATGGGCCCCAGGTCTGGGGTCTGGCGCTGGCCCTGCAGGACGTTGGGAGGGGGAAGGGCTGGCCCGGGCCCTATTCAGGAAGCAGGCGAAGGCGGGTTCCATGGAACTGTCACTCCTTTGAGAGGCGCTCTGTGATTTGACAGCCGGCTGGGCACGTGATGGCAGGGTGGGGCTATATAAGTCCGGGCAGGGAAGGCGGGGGCCGCCATTTTGTCCAGTGAGGAGAAGCAGAGCGGAGCCTGTTTGGGATCGAGTCGGCTGCAGCGTAGCGCGTGCTCCCTTCTCGCGCCCACCCCGGGATTCGGTGAGCGCCTCATCTGGGGGTCAGGGCCGGGCTGACCCGGGCCGGGCACCGCGGTGGGGCGGATGGAGGCGTCAGGCCCCGCCGGCGCCGAACAAAGAGCCGCCGCCATTTTGTGTGGCCGGCCCGGGCGGCGGCCGCTCCGTTGATGGGACCCGGGCGGGGGCGCAGCGGGGCGATAATCCTCGAGGAGCGAACGCGGGCCCCCCCGCGCGACGAGACGAGGCCTGGCTGGGCGAGAGGCGCCGCGGGGGGTCCGGGAGAGGATTATCGGGGGCGGACCTGGGTGGCGCCCCCTTCCCAGCTCGGTTTCCTGGGGTGGGCGCTGGCTTAGGGAGCGCGGGGCCTGCCGCCAGGCTGCGCGGGGAGGGGTGTCCCGGCTCTCCGTGCAGCCCGGGCGGGGAGGGACAGGCTGGTCGGATATGCCCGGCCTAGGCCGGATGGGTCCCCTCTGCGGCGGCCTGCCCCGATCCTGCCCCTGGATGCGCAGATCCGCTTCGCGCGCTGTTCCGAGAACAATGGAGCCCGCGGCACGCGAGGGCTGCGGCGCCCCCTGCAGGTTTTGCTGGTGCCAACTTTCCAGACCCGACATTTAAACGCGCGGGGGAGGCTCCTAATAACCTATAGCTAATAACACATCTAGAAGAAAAACTCGAGCCTCTAGAGTTCAGCATAGCTTGATTCCACCTGTAACTGGCATAGTCGCCAGGGGCTAAAGAACCACAGGTCCGGTGTTCTTTTCTTGAAGTTAGCTAACTTGAGTTAAAATCCTAGTGAAGACAAGTCTGTTTATAGTTTTAACACAAATTAACCTGCTGGGAGCCTAATCTTTACACTTCATTATGTATCTCTGCTGTGGTTTCTGGGTGCAGTACTTTTTAGGTACTTAGCTCCTATGGATTTCACTGGAAGTTAGCAGCCTAATGAGCTCTGAGGATCTAGGCCAAAACACTGTACTTATCTATAGGTTGAATGGAAGTAAAAAAAAATTTACTTTCACTATTTCTCTTCTAGTGATGCATCGTGACTCTTGTCCGCTGGACTGCAAGGTTTATGTAGGTAACCTTGGAAACAATGGCAACAAAACTGAATTGGAACGAGCTTTTGGCTACTATGGACCACTGCGCAGTGTGTGGGTTGCTAGAAATCCTCCTGGCTTTGCTTTTGTTGAATTTGAAGATCCCAGAGATGCAGCTGATGCAGTGAGAGAACTAGATGGAAGGTAAAACTTGCTTTTTAGGCTGTGCAGTTAATTTAACTACAACTAATTACTATAGACAGTATTAAGCAACTTGTATTCGCACTTAAAACTGACCACGATCGAGTAACACTGAAACATCGTGGTGTTGAGTTTCTTAATCATGCAGTTGTTGGTTAGTATTACTTACTGACTAGTTTAATTTATAATGCAGAATAACCATTTTAATTGAGGTGGTTAACTGTAAAAATAAGCTTTTTCACAGATAATGTGTTCATATTTTTGGTCATTGAAGCCAGATGTAGAATCATTTGCTTGTGTAATACTGTTGGTTAAGGGTGCGATTAATTATGTTTAACTGGAAACGCCCTAGTGTAGAGGCATTTATACCAGCAAAGAAGTCGTTTTGCTGCTATAGTTTTTCATTTTGGGAATTGGTATAGGAAATGTTTTGTTGATATAAGTTGATATATTTGCTGATATAATGACAAACCTTTTCTAGTATAGACTTGGCTTGAGATTGGAAATTTGAAATACCTGAACACATCTAGAAGAAATACTTGAGCCTCTAGAGTTCAGCCTAGTTTGATTCCACCTGTACCTGGCATATGGGGCACAAGAGATTGACACTAAGTCAATAACACTTCATTTTGAGTTGAAGGGAATTTTTAGTTTTTGTGAAATAACTTATGAATACTGTTAAATACATGTAACACTTCAGAAGTGTCTGGTGTTTGATCATTGCTTTTAAAGTGGAGCTAAGATTAAAATTTGAAATGCATGAGAACAAAAATATATTTGAATTTTGAGCTATTAAATATCTTTTAAAATATTGATATAAAAACATTTGCATTTTGACTGCCAATCAGATTTGAATGTATTATAAACAGCTGAGCAACCTTCCTTGATTTTAAATTCACAGGTCTCTATAGCAACAACAGAGTACACACTTCACACTAAACCATAGTGCAGTGGTTCTCAAACTTTTGTGCTGGTTACCCCCTTCACATAGCAAGTCTCTGTGTGACTCCTCCTGTTCATTTTTTATATATTTAACCATAGGGAAAGCACGGTTTGGGGTGGAAGACCCCCTGCCATAGTGCAGTTATGATTTCTGTAAATTGTACCTGAGTGTTAAATGCTGTCCCTTCATCTCAATCAAATTTAAAAATGAATTGGTTTAGTTTTCTTGTAAAATCCTCTTATAGGGAGAGAGGAGCTGCAGGATTTTTTGTTTTCTCAGAAATATTAGGGAAGCCATTTTTGTTCTAGAGTATACAGTAAAATCTACTTCAATTAAATCAGATTTTTATCTTGACAAGACAAATGCTGTGAAGATATAAAACTGCAGCGTTCACTAAAATCGATCCTCTTTGGTTTCCAGATGTATATAAACTACCATTTGAGTTAACGAAGTCAAATCTGTAAAATCCATGTCCAGAAGGTTCCATCTCCCTGTTTAAGTAGCTTTGGACATGATGCTCTGGTCACTTGTGAATTTTAAATCTTTTTATATTGGGTTCATTAAGATAGCTGAGTGCCTTATATATTTGACTAAATGTACACAAGAAATGTTTCCCTTCTCCAATGCTAGGTCAGTGTGTCTTCAGTGCAGACAGATTTGTTGTTTGGAGCATTAACAGTAAACTTTTTTCCAGAACGCTCTGCGGGTGCCGTGTCAGAGTGGAGCTGTCTAATGGTGAAAAACGGAGTCGTAATCGTGGTCCGCCTCCCTCATGGGGTAGGCGTCCTCGAGATGATTATCGCAGAAGAAGTCCTCCTCCTCGCCGCAGGTACCCTAGGTCAAAGATCATGCATAGAGCTGTTGAAATTACCACTTAGCATCATAGAAGCAGGCTTTCTTTAAAGCATGTTGATGGGTAACATCTTAAACATCCTGATCACAATTCGGAGATGCCAGACATTATATAAAAAATCAAGGTGAACATAAATTGTATTGAACGTTGGCTTTTGTCCTTAGGTCACTGTAAGTTGATAGTCAGCGCCCTCTGCCCCGGACTTACCCTTTTCCTTCCTAAAATCTGCACATCTTCTAGTCCCTTTCCCTTTCTTCCCATACATCTACTTAGGCTGTTCCCTTTCCTTTACTCCATAATGGCAAACATTACATACAGCAACGTAGCTTTTCCATGCAAGTGCATTTCTCCACTTCGTAACAATTCAAATATTTGTCATGCAGGCAGCCGTTTAATAATGGTAAAACAAGTAACAGCTGCGTTTTAAATGTACAAATCTAATTTGACCCTAGTAAAGAATTTAAAACATCTTGTGACAATCTGTCATTTGAGTTTTGCAAACTCAAATCTAAAATATAGCAAGGTTTTTAGTAAAGGCCTATATTCCTTGGACGCAGACTAAATTGTCTGGATGTTCTGTAATGGTGCACGTCTCACACCTACAACATGGTTCATACAGGACTGAATTTACCTATTGCAGGTGAGTGAAGTCCTCACAGGATAAGCTTGAAACCATGTCCCTTTTGCTGTTTTTTAAAAAAAAAACCACAATAGGAGTATGTTAGCTGATAGATGGTTGTACTGATGGCTTGTTTTTCATTTTTTATGCTTTTTGGTCCATCTATTAATAAAAATGAACCCGTTACAGAGTCACCATCATGTCTCTTCTCACCACCCTCTGAGTCTGCATTAGCCAGTCAACTAGCCCTTTCAGCGTCATGTGACCAGCGCGCCCCATTCAGCTTGGCTGGTGTCGTTTCACATGACCCAGGCATGGCCAGTCGTCAGGTTGCACCGCCCTTTGGTTCCCGAGCATGCTGTTTTCTCTCAGCCTTCTCTCCAACCTTAACCAAATCGGCAGCAGCCACCTCGACCGCCCACACATTCCCGGCCAATCAGCTCAGCTGTTTATTTACCAAATGTCTTCACAACAACTACAGCAGCAGCCTTCGGCTAACAAAAAAGCAGGAAAAATCCACAACACCCCCTTCGCCAACCAACTAAATACAACGCAACATCTGGCAAAACCTTTTCAGCAAATTCTTCTTGGCAGTCAGTCCGGCAGCCTCACCTCACCATTTCTAGCTTGTTGAAACCAAAAACTAGTAAGTTTTTCCTGCTTATACAGTTTACTGCTGGTTAAAATAAGGAGTAAGCGGCTTATAAGTAATTATTTTTCTCAATCAAAGGCTGGCTGTGCATAATTGAGTGGTAACGTACATATGTTGCTTGAATAAAACTTTTAAGGGTGATAAGGAAACTTTTTAATGTAAATGGAACCAAAAGTAAATGAGGTATATTTGCATGTGAGATGCCAAACTAAATTTTTAATAAAGCTCTAACAAATTTAGCTTTTCCTTGCAAATCTGCCAAGTCCTATCACCTTTAAATGGTTTTACTAACCGTTTTCAAAACTTAAAACAATTACTTTTTTGGGATGAACTGGGCCAAGCTAAGGTTTTTAAGTCTAAACACACTCTATGGCATTTCAGAGAATGCCCATCACAAATATGCAGTTCTAATGTAGCACTTAATGGCATATCAGTATTTACACAGAGCGCATTTTCACTTTTTCTCCACTTGGTATCTCTTATCTTGTCATGGACCTTTTTGGCTTGCATGGGTTCCAAAACATTGGTTTTTTGGAACCACTTGTGGGACTTTGGTGTGGTGTTCTGGGCAGTGGATTTAGTTGAAATGGAAGTGTTGCATTGGACAGGTCTGCTGTGAAGCATTAAGTTAAAGTGAATTCTTGGTTGCAAAAGTGCTTTTCACACTGAGCTTTGTTTTACTGTGTTAATCTTTCCATACATTTTTACTGGACGATGGGTGCCAGTTGTTTCTTGGCACGTTCACTGGGCCCAACAGTGAGTTTGACAAGTTGGGAAATACCTCATCCCATTAATGCTAAAGAAATTGATAAAAAGGCTCATTTTTCTATTTCTGGTTCTAGATCACCACGAAGGAGAAGCTTTTCTCGTAGCCGCAGCAGGTAAGCAACAGTTGGCTAAACATGGGCTCTACTGTTCTATCCAGAGTGCTTTCTAAGGAATCTTTTTTAGTAAAATCCTTGGTTGTATTCACTCAAGTGTCATATTTAAAATAGTTCTGATACAGAACATAAAAGTTTTAAGACTTGGTAAATGTTCCAAAAAACACTTAAAGACTTTTTTTTTAAAGGGTTCCAGGGTTGATGGGGGCAGGGGGAGGGAAAGCATTTCCATTACTTTGGATTTGCTCCATCATTGCTAGGTTTCTAGCATTACTGCATGTGTGGCAGTAATACACTGTTTCCTTGTTGCTACACTGCTTCCCTCTGCTGTGTTGACACTCTCAAACTGTTGGGGGAAATTGATGGTCCCCCAAGGCTGTCCCAGTCATGAAGTGGACTGCCTCTAGAGTTTTATTTTTCACTTCAGAGCACTCATAGGAAAAGTTGCATCCATCACTAAAATGCATTAGTTCAGGGGTAGGCAACCTATAGCATGCGTGCCGAAGGCAGCACTCGAGCTGATTTTCAGTGGCACTCACACTGCCCAGGTCCTGGCCACCCATCCAGGGGGCTCTGCATTTTAATTTAATTTTAAATGAAGTTTCTTAAACATTTTAAAAACCTTATTTACCATACATACAACAATAGCTTAGTTATATATTATAGACTTATAGAAAGAGACCTTATAAAAATGTTTAAATGTGTTACCAGCACGCAAAACCTTAGAGTGAATAAATGAAGACTCGGCACACCACTTCTGAAAGGTTGCTGACCCCTGCATTAGTTTCTTGGAATATAAAGCTGCTTTGATAGCATGTAGCTACATGATACAGCAGTTGGTTGGGCACAGGAAACTATCAGATGGAAACCAGTGGGCTCTAGTACTATAGTACTGTGCATGTAATTTTTAAAATTTGATTAAATATAAAAATGTAAGTATGCAGTAGGAGTTTTAAGCAATATCAGAATTCAAGCTGATTCCTCTAACTACATGAGGAAAGAGAGGCAACTGTCTTTATTAATGGATAAGTTTCCTGATTAAATAGTTCCAAACTTTACAGAGAATGTGATTCTTTTTAATGAGGTAATAGAATTGTACACTTAATGCAGTGCTGAACTAGCCATGCTAAACATAAGACAGTGATATTTGAAAAAGGCAATTTGATGTAAGAAACTAATGTGGTGCTCAAATAGTACATTGCAAAGATGGAAAGGCCTGCAATTTTCTTGTTGGCTTTAGCTGTAAGACACTTGACCTTACTTTACATGTTTCTTTGCACAGTAATGGTCCTTCATGCATATTCATTCTCTTGTAATATAATCCAGTTAATCCTCTCACTCGTGTGTGGATATTCATCTTTCATTGTAACCTCATAGGTCCCTCTCTAGAGACAGAAGAAGAGAGAGATCACTTTCGCGGGAGAGAAATCACAAGCCTTCCCGTTCCTTTTCCAGGTCTCGTAGGTAAGAATATGTTGCATCTTCAGATTTCACTTTCTATTTAATTTTGAAAGGCTTATGCCATATCATCGATTCAGTGACTGAAAGCTCTGCTACAGTGAACATTTTTCTTTAGTGCTTTAGGTAAGTTCTTTTCTCAAGGAACTTATAAACATATCAACTGATCTTAGGTTACAACTTCATCCACTCAAAGTTTTTTAAAGTACTTTCCAAATGTTTCAAGTACGTAATTTAGAGTTGTACTGGAAGTAACTTCCCCAAGTAAAATAGTTTTAGAGATGGAACTAAATTTTATTAATGTTCATTCTCTTATTTAGTCGTTCCAGGTCAAATGAGAGAAAATAGGACTTCAGGAGGAGCTGTGTACAGGAAGTCATTAGATCTGAGCACAGGAGGGAGGAGTATGTACAGAACATTGTGTTTTGTTGGAGACTTCATAAAGCTTGGTGCATTTTTAAAATGTTTTAGCTGTTGAACTTGCTTTGTTTCTTGTATCTTGTAACAGGTGACAAATGTAAAGATGTGAATCTGTATATGGTTCTGAACAGATCATATGATTTGTAATAAAACTTCTTGTTTTACAATGTACCCGTATGCTTAACTTTCATTTGCCTTGAGTGGTGTTCAACTTGTCTTGCATAGACAAATATATTTCTAGTTTCTCTATTCTGTCCTGGAATCTTTTCTGGGTATCAGATGTAGATAACTTTTGAAAGGAAGGTTGCAGTGAATATTCATTGTAATAAACATCTGTTACGACATCAGGCTATTAGTTTATCCAGAACACAAGAAGGTGATTCCTAGTAGTTTTTGGAAAGAAGGCAGAAATTGCAAACCAGTAGAAAGTCTAAATTGCAGATAGTTTTGTACAGAACTTCTGGGGGAGTTCTGTTTTCCTACATTGGAACTCTGAAGAGCTACATTATGTAAAATGTATATTTTTATCCCTTGGGCCTAGATAATTTTTGTACTTAATGTGATTAGAGCATTTTTTAAATACTTGATAGCCTAAAATGCAAGCTGTTTGGTTAACCATATGTTACAGAATTTCTGAGCAGACCAAATTACACAACTGGAGTGGATGGCTTGAGCGCATATGGGTACATTGTAGAAGTGAAAAACATTACTGTGCAAGAATTTTCATGTCACTTGTAAAATGTTTTGTGAAATCCTTGGGATTAAAGTTTTTGGTTACAAATTTGTTGTAAGCATTTAACTTTTGAGTCTCTTAACACATTTCTATGCAGAACATTTAAATCAGGATGGTTTAGGCACACCTTAGTTCTAATCTAATACTGTTTCAAGGTAAAGGGAGTCAAATTGCAGTTATTTAAATTTAATATTTGGAATAATTAGCTAGTGCTACATTTCAGTTGTAAAATGCAAGTCATTGAGAAGCCCCATGCTGCTTAGAAATAGTTAACTGTGCTCAATGACTTAACAAGGCTGGGTCTATGATCCTATGATGGCTGGGCAGTCTGTCGGGATTACTCTTAAATTCAGTGCTTAGTGTTGTGCTTCTCAGTAATGAGACAGTTGTTAAAAAACACTTCAGTATATCTAGGATGTTGACTTCCCATAATTGAGTTGGCAGCCTGTTTAATAACCAGAGATTCAGAATTTGTCAACCTAGCTTTATCATGTATGTCCATGAGACTTTGCTTGTCTGTAATCTGAAGTCTTGCATGGAGGTTTCACCTGGGGTGTAAAAATAATTCATGGCATGATTCAAGTGTAATTAGAGCTCCAAACTGCATAATGCTCCTTTTCTTCCTATGTCTGGGGGGGAAATGGTACATCATTCTTTGATTTTTGTGCATTTAGATTAAATCCATCATACTTCGAACAATCTTGTGGTTTAATTTCCTGAAATGTCTCTAAAAAGAGTGCTGCATCATTTACTTTAATCTTGAAGTTTTAATGCAAGGAATTGTTTATACTAGTACCATTCTACTCTGACCTTTTATTCACAAGGAAAATACAGCTGTTAGGTGTTAATATAATGGAATGAGTTATCACAATATACAATTAATCACTCATTAGTAGCAGCTTCAGTTCTCAGAGGTTGGCATCCATGTCTTACCCATCTGATGTAGCAGGGCTTATTCCTGACTGACATCAAGTAAAAAATTAGTCCTTGGTAATTTAGCAAAAAACACTGCTCATGGTTGCTTTTTAATCTTCCTGCATAAACTGATAGCACCCTCAAAAAAAGTAGGCAAACCAGTCAGTAGGCAAGTATTTTCAGTTTAAGATTGCTGCAGTCTGGCTAGAACAAAATCTTACACTCCCTTTTAAAACTCCTAAACTGTATACACAAATGGGATAGTCATGTCTACCTTTGTAGAATTTCAGTGGTTATTAAACTACAGTGCTTTTCTGGATATGATTGACTACTTTTTAAAGGTATTTTTAATTATAGGAAATGAATTGTTGCATTGTAATAAAAGCTGCATCTGTGCATGAACTTACTCTCTAATCTTGACATTTTAGCTAACATTCTAAAATGACCAAATGTTCAAAAGGTCGAGCTTGAGTATTGGTTTTTGCATGCCCAGCATGATACCTCGGTCTCTTCCAGAAGAGCAGAGAACATACAGGTCTTGTGGACTTGAGCTGGAGTTTGATTCTGGGGTTTCTCAAATTAGGCAGTCTCACATGACCATGTTGAAACACTGGGCAGCTAGTGGGTTTGGATTTAGCTATCTGGGAGGTTACCCTACTAGTATTGTATGTTGTTACTATTACTGACTAATTCATGGTATATCCTTTGTGTCAAACTCCTTACTACTCATTTGGTCTCTGTGCATGGGGAGACTTTTTTATACTACTAGAAAAGCACCCAGACACCTGTGTGGAAATGACCTGGATCTGTGGTTCTCAACCTTTTCCACCCTACTATACCCCTTTCAGGAGTTCAACTTATGTACCCCAAGTTTTACTTCACTTAAACTACTTGCATACAAAAATGTCATACACCAGTACTGACATTGCTTGCGTTAGTCTGTATGAAATTTTAGTTTGTACTGACTTCGCTAGTGCTTTTTATGTAGCTTGTTGTAAAACTAGGCAACTATCTAGATAATTGGGGCAGCCCCTGGAACCACTGACCTGGATGACTTAATGTACCAAATCAGAACTGTTCCTTTCCTCCCTCCTCTGCTCTCAGCAATTTGTACAGGTGTTGCCACGGGGATGTTTACATTCTTCACAGCTTCCTGGGAGTGAGCTTTCACTAAAACTGTTAAATTCAGCACTTCAGGTATCCTTTACCTGTCCACACTTGTAGAGTCAAAGCACCTGCATTGTGATTTATAGAAAGTAGTGTCTGTTAAGGCTACTCCTTCCCCTTCCAATCCTGGAGAGTTCCTAGGATATAAAATGAAGTGTTCCAACCAACCTTCAGTCTCACTGCCAAAGGTGCATCAAGCTTGGATTGCACACACTCCTCAATGTTTTCCTCCCCCCCCTGCTTTTTTCCAGCTCTGGGTGCAAATTTTGTTTAGTCAAGTGCTCAGTCAGGGTTTTTAAAGAAAAAGAGCTGGCCAGCTGGCATAGGCTTTGGGAGTGCCTCTCAAACCATCTGCTGATGGGAGACTGGTCTGCTAAGTCTGGCCATCTAAGTTCCACATCTACCTGAGGATCTGGTCTCCAGGTCTCAGATTGACCTAGAAGACCTAGTTATGTACCTAAACTGATTGGCTGTCAGATCAGTTTCAGCAAAGCATGGAGCCAAGGCTGTAAAACCAGGATCCTGATTTGGCAACCAAGCCTGGATCTGGAAAACTCAGCTCTCCATTTAACAGCCACCTGGTGCTAGAGCTGCAAAAGCCAGACCTGGATCCACAACAATGCACAGATCCTGAGCTGTATTTTTTTTTTTAAAGGAAAAGGATCCAGCTTTGACAGCTGAGTACAAGCCTATAGCAGACAGCTATGGATCCAGAGCCAGAAACCAAGCCTGTATCTAGATCTGATAACATCTAGGGCATGAGTCTGGATTCAGATTTGACAGCCAAATATGAAGGACCAAATGAAATTAATAGGCAGGTTTAAAACTAACAAAAGGAAGTAGTTATTTACACTACACACAGTCAACCCATAGAACTTGTCACCAGGGGATGCTGTGAAGGCTAAAACTATGACAGGATTCAGAAAAGAACTAGATACATTCATAGAGGATAGGTCCATCAGTGGTGGCTATTAGTCAAGATGGTCAGGGATGCAACACCATGGTCAATGTTCCTAGTCTCTGTTTGCCAGAAGTTGGGGGTGGATAATGGGATGGATCACTTGCTGATTGCTTGTTCTGTTCATTCTCTCTAAAGAACCTGGCATTGGCCCCTGTCAGAAGACAGGATACTGGGCTAGATGGACCTTTGGTCTGACCCAGTATGGCCATTCTTATGACTGCCAAGCACAATTGGCAAGAAGAGGTCCAGTTGCTTCAGATCCAGCCAGTATGAGAATGACACCTTTGAGTACTGAGAGTCAGTTGACTAGTGGTTATGTACCACTAAGGCCCCACATCTACTCACATCACTGGGGGGGTCTAGTACTGCAATTCCAACACAATCATTGCAGAACTGCTTACCTTATTGATTCCATGCCCAACCTAGTGGTCAGAACAAACCAATCCAGCATGGAAGGCCCAGATCCTCAAAGGTATTTAAATACTTAAGTCCTCAAAACACTGGACAGGGGAAATGCATTACAAACTTCTGATCCAATCCAGGATTTTGCTTTAGAGAGGAGAAAACATTTGCTTTATTTGGCCATTTTCAGATGCACATACTCAATGTCCTGCTTGTCTGGGAGACGGTTTTTCCCCTTCTGATGCTCCATCTATCAGACCCTTCTGCTTTGAAGGCGAGAAGAGGGAGCCATCCTTAGACTCTTACTATCAGAAGTTTTAGAAGCAAATTTAGTCAGTTCTGGAATTGTCCATTCCCTTGGCTCTGGGTAGGATCTGTTGACTTTCTCTTAGGCTCCTGCCCCATTCCTAACAGCTCAGCTGTGTAGCAGAAATTTAGCCACCCTTGGCCAGAATACCTTTTTAGCCAGTCACATCCTCAGCAGGTGTATGTTCAGAAACCTGGTTTTGGGTGGCTGAATTTCTGCTAGACAACATAGCCATTAAGATTTGGTGAGGCTCCTGGCCAGTCCCTAGGACATGAAGATACTGTACTCCAGTCCTCACTTCTTGATCTCACAGATCCCAAGATTTCCATACTATGGAATCTCTCTAGACTCAAGAAACAGATTCCAGCATTGGGTCCAATTGTCCAAAAAGGACTGCTTATTGGCTTCAGCATTTCTTTGTAGCCAAGGAATGCAAAGGCAGAGAGAGACAGAGCTGGAATGCTTTCTCTTCAGGGAATTAAAAGGCACATTGCCAAGGTTCTGCAGAGAAGATACAGAGTGCCGTAGGCCCAAGTTAGATTTCGAGCAGTATACGAGATATCAGAGTAGGTCTCTTGGTACATCCTAGAACTGACATAATAGATACACTGACAGATCTGTGTGTCTTATCTATTAGAGGAGGAAATTTTGTTAGGACACTAGTTGCTGGAAGCCTGTGCTGTCTCATGGGTGTAATTTGTAAAATCGTGTGAAAAAAGGCCAAAAATGGCTGAGAACTTAACAAAAGGATGTTAACAGACCACAAATCCCAGTCAGGAGTCTGTTTGCTGGTTGTATTGATTTGTGGGGGCGGGCTGTATTGTGCCGGGAGAGTTGTGTGGATGGCAAAGGAGGGGGGAGTACAGTGAAGGGGCTATGTGGTTTTGGGGTTACGTGTGCTGGTTGTGTTGTTTTGCTGGTTGTGTTGATTTGTGTCTGGGGGTATTGTGCTCGGAGATTTGCATTGATCTGTATGTGTGACAGTTGGGTGCATGGGTGTGACAGTTGGGCTGGGTAAACCACCATCTAGGCAATCTCCCTCATACAACCACTGAAATTGGTGCATGCAAATTAGCTGTAGAGCAGGATGGTGACTGGCTATCACAGTGGTGTCTATGCATGGCATGGGTACATGGCTTACATAGCACAGATGTAAATCAAAGTCAAAATGGCCAAGAACTTAAAAAAACTGGAACCGGGAAACCCAGCAATAACTGAACCCCTGGTGATATTTTGAACAAAAAGAGCTCTCAGCCATGCTGGTAGCTTCTGCCATTGCTTCTCCCTGGTAAACATTTTAGGCTTCAGAGTGACACACAGCGTGATATTCCTGGAATATTATAGAGATTATTGGAATCTGAGCTACCGACCTCCCAGTTCTAACCCAGGAAGGAGACTGTTCAAGTCTGGTTCTGGAGTGGTTTCACCCTGGAGGACAAAAGTGTCTAGGATTCAGTAGTGCCATTGGTAGCTTCCACCCCTCAGCATGGGTAATAGAAATACCTAAGGGTTCCCATCCTTAGCTGTTCCAAGCCTCCCTTGGATCCAGTGGAGTACATGACTCCAAGGGAGCAGCTGGCCCAGCATTTCAGAAGCTCCCAGTAAACCTAACTTATTGGAATCACCTCAGGGTTGAGACATCCACCACCTACACTTCATAGATTCATAGAGAATCTACCCCATCCCTTGGAAAGCTGTTCAATGGTCAGTTACCCTCAGTGTAATTAACGGAAGGAACTGATGGAAGGTTGGGGCCAGCTCCCCCTTTCATACCCTCTGAACCCTCCGGGGGCGCAGGAAGGGGCGAGGGGCCCCAACAGACACTACTTTCCAGAAGGTTCTGGAAGCTCATGGCACAGACGCTTTGATCCCACAACTGTGGATATGCAGCAGCTCATCACGAAGGACTCCAGTAACAGGTAAGTAACCTCCCTTTCCTAATTCTGCCGCTTGAATATAGGAATTATTTTCATTCCTATTGCTTGTTGGCCTACTGCTTTCCAGCCTGAAAGCATACTGGAAATGCAGGAGACATAGCTAACAGAGCAAGACAAAGATGCCATATTTATTGTGATAACACAGTTTGATTTATGACCAATACACACACACCTCTCTCTCTCTCATTCTGCAGCTGCTGTATAGTTACCAGTCCTGAACATAGCTTTAGTCTATGGCTTGATTTTGCAGCTTGGGTTCGTAGCTTGTGGCGGTTCACTGGCCAGGAAAGCCAGGCACAAGGAAGGGCTGGGTCTGCCCTCCCATGTTGGCAGCAGAACGTTACCCTTTCATGCTGTGCTCACTGAGGCAGCACAAATTTGTCCAAGTGTGCTTGTCTATTGCTCTGAAGCTGTCTTGCCATTAAATCATGCCCCTTTCAATCCAGAAATCATGAAATTCCTAATAGTGACCTTGATCTCTATGCGCTCCTGGAAAAGATGGAAAAAAAAAATCTCTTCCCCTCCTCCCCGCTCTAGAAATTGCAGTCCACTGTCTTCCTCTCTGGCCTTGTCAGTACCAGCCTTTTTTCTTAAAATTTCCTGGCTCTCCCCATTGCTACGTTGAAAGCTATGCACCCTGGTCATCCTCCATCCTGAGAGAAATGGCAGTGGAAAGCACTCAGTGCACCACCCGCTTGTTTTCCTTGCTAAGGGCCTTTTCAGGGACACAAAATCCTTTTAAATACATTTATCATTCCCCCTTCTCTTCCCTTTGCTGTGTCCCATCACCATAAATGATGCAAAGCCGCCTCACCAGGTGACATTGAGAACTGTGATGAGAACTGGTGACCACTCCACCTTCTATTTTGATTTCCTTTTACTCAAATCATAATGACTCAGGGGAAATGGACCATTGTGATGTCTCCTTTCCAAGTACTGACTTCCTACAACATTGCTTAGCGTATAACAGTTGATAAAATGACAGCCCTAGGTGGCTGCAATGGAAATAAAGGAAGTGACTATTGCAGGAAAAAATATACACTCAAACACGGTTTGCAGGAGTACGCTACTGCACCTATGTAAGATAAGATGATTTAGGAACTTAGAAAACAGGTAACGCATCAAGTCAAAACAGATTCCACTGTCCTGTGTTTAATGCTAACAGCCAAAGAGTTACCATTAAGAGAGCACGGGATAGATAACAAAATACTGTTACAATCATCCAGGCTCCTAAAAGAGTCCACCTGCAAACCTAGGGTGACCAGATGTCCCTTTTTAAAGGGACAGCCTCATTTTTGGGGAACTTTTTCTTATATAGGCGCCTATTACCCCCCACCCCCGTCCCATTTTTTCACAGTTGCTATCTGGTAACTCTATGCAAACCTCCAAATTAAGGCTTGTACGTTTAGCCCCTCCCCCCTCACGTGCAATTCTGAGTTTAGATGGCTCAGCACAATTGAACATATTTCCTGAAACCCCCATGGACTTGGATTTTCAAGGGCTCAACATCCACAGTTGGCAACAGATTTTCCAAAGAGTTTGGTAACCCACAGCTTCCAGTGTGACACTTCAATCTCAGGACACATCAAATGAAAATGTGGCTTTAGAAAAAAAATTATTTTGGTGTCTACATGGGAGCGAAGTGGAGTCCTTTGGAAAATCTAACCCCATTTATGAGCACTGAACTCTTCTGAAAATTCTGGCCCTCCCCTGTATCTCTGTAGTATAGGATCCCATTCCAAACTCCATGCACCTCAGCTGCTGGCCCAAGTGGTACCCAAAGCAGCTCAACAGCAGACATATTTTAAAGGCCAAATAAAGATGTCGTTCATCTACCATGCTCTCCCTCTTTAATTATCCTGGACCGCAGAGCCAATGCTCGAAAATGTGTGCCGAGTTCTGTCTAATGAGCTTTCTGTTACATGGTTTTTCTGGAGAGTGAGGACTGCATGAAACACCCTCACAAAATATGCTCTTGTTTTAGTGACCCAGTGAACGATCGCAGCACAAACTCCATCAGCCAATGCCAGCTCAAATCTGTTTTGACATCCTCCAAAAGGGTGGTGAGGTGGAGCTTCGACACTTCATGAAAACAAAGAAAAGTAAAAAAAAAATCCTACTGACACCAGCCTGACCCTACCATCCCTAAATAGACATCAGAGCAGGGCTGGACCTGCCCTAAAGATTTTCAGTGTGCTCATGCTAAATTAGATACAGGGATTGACTTCACCCATAAATGCAGCTAGCTCTGAGGTGAAACATACATACCCCGTTTAACATGGCACCGCATTGATACCTTTAACAGACACAAGTAGCCACTGCTTCAGTTTGCTGTCTCCTCTGAAAGACCGCACTTCGGGGGCAGCACAGAGCCCCCTCTTGCCATGCTAGGATATTGATGCAGTGCTTATTAATGCCATCCAAACAAGTATGCCTTTTAGAATCAATCTGATCTTGTGCCAGATCCAGGCAAATACAAACTAAAGAGACACTGGAACAGAACATACCTAAGTTACTCATATGCTACTTTATCATTTAGGAGTTGACAAAGCTGCTGCTATAGGATCTGATCCGAAGCCTATTGAAATTAATGGGAGTCTTTCTATCAGCATAAGTGGGCTTTGGATCAGGCTATCAGGCGAGTTTTAGCTGCCACCGTCTTTTGCATGAGATGATGTTATATCTGATTCCAGGACGGATGCCATACATAAAACCCAACCATAAGTGGCAAATGTATACTCTTGTAACTCTAGAATTCAGTGGAGTTACTCCTCATTTACAACAATGTAAACTGGATCAGAATCAGGTCTCTGAAATTCTGTTCTTATTTAGACCTAAGCTACCCCAGTAAAGACTATGAAGTTGCACATGTGTAAATAAAAACAGTTTGGCCCTGGTCAGTTGCAGTGTATTTATACATGACATGGGGCACTGTGCTGACTGTCAATGCCATCCAAAAAGCATGTGCTCAACACAATACATCCTTGTTCATTACGTAGTCAGAGAGAAATGCCTGGGGAGCACTTGGAGACATTTCGTCAGCAGCGGCGGTATCAGGGCGTGGCACCAGTATCAGGGTGGGGAGGCATGTCACCCGTGGGTGTCACTTTTCAGCTAGATGGAAATCATGATTGCCAGCTGTAATTAAAAACGTTGCTTTCACATGCATTCTCAGGCTCTACATGCCGCTTAGCGCAGGAACAATCGGAAAACTACCTTGAGCATACTGGCTGCACTGTACCCACAACGAAGCAGTAGCATTCTCAGCCTGAGCACCTTTATGGGAACCGAAATATTGCCAGTGCCACACAGTGGTGCAGTATTTGGCTCTAGCGTTTACTCAGATTTTCTCAGGCCCTACCAGTGGTTAAAAATACCATCCAGACGCTATTTGGTGTCACATTAACAATGCTGCCAGGAGGTTGTGATCTCGGAAGAAATGTTTATCTGGCGGATACAAGGTAGTTTTCATTTTCCAGCTAAATCAAATTTTAAGGCAGATTAAATGGATCAGCACTTTCCGTGAGATTATTATAAATCTGTTTGGGGCCTGATCCAAAAAAGGCCTCACTGCACTTTGGATCAGTCCCTGGGTGCTTTACGCTTACAAAACGTCAAGGGCCTGGTTCTGATCTCATGTATTTTACAAAGGCAGGACTGCAGACTTTAATGGGAACACTCCTGATTTACATTGTAGTAAGAAAGCAGAATCAAGCCCCTTGAGACAACTCTTCCCATAACAAACCCTGTGAGAGCCCCTAATCTATATAGCTAGGGCAAGGGCCTGCTTCCTTCAATTCCTATTGATTTTCTGATGCAGGATTGGACTCAGAGTTAGTGTGCATATGACAAACTATGGGCCAATGAGAGTTGCACAGCTGTAACTGGTATCCTAATTTACCTCATTATGTAAAACTAGGCTCTCTCTAGTCTCAGAGTCAGTTTCCTGTATGTCTTTTAATGTGGGTAAAGATTTGTACAAACAAGCAGATTGTTACCCTATATTACAGACAGAGGCATGGACCAGTGGCCTCAGTGCAGAACTGGGAGCCAGGCACTCCTGAGTGCTAATATCTATGCCCTCTGCAGTCACGGGCATGTCCCATGCTGAGAAATTTTCAGGAGTGACCTCTGATGTTGATTGTCGTACCCAAAAACTCAGCCACCCCAAATCCATGGCCACTCTTGTATAGGGCTGCCAACTCTGACTGAAGCTATTCTGGGAGATTCCCCCCCCCCCATCCGCAACATGACAATGTCATGTTCTTAAAAAATCCTATCTCCCGGGTTGCTTTCAATAGTCACCGGGAGACTGATACTAATTCCAGGAGACTCCAGGCCAATCCTGGAGGGTTGACAACCCTACTCTTGTACACTTTTAGCCTTATCCTCTCTGCCTCACTTTCTAGATCTGTAAAATGGGAGAAAGGACTTGACTGACTCGAAGGGATATTGTGAGAGTCAATGAATTAGCTGATTAATATTTGTACAGTGCCTTAAAACTGGCAGAGGTCCAGCGAAGTCCATGGGTCTATGTCAATTTGCATCCACTTAGGGTCTGGCCCAGTGTTGTTGGAGGTTTGCGCTCATGCACGCTTACGTACAGGGGCTACTTTGTTTATTGGCAGGTGAAAGCTTCGCCATTCTCAAGGACCAAATATTCAAGCTTTCTGTGGGTGGAGTGTGAAAGGGAAAGTGAAATTGATTCCCAGCCCAGGGCCGGTCACAGTCTAGCCCTCTCCTGCAGGTGCCTTTTCCGGCTATGAGCAACCCCTGATGCCAGTCATACCAAGTAAACACAGATCCCCTCCCCAGGCCTACCACTAACTTGCCCCCAGTGAGGCCTTCCGGGCACTTATGGCTACACACAGATGCCTGTGCACCCCCTTCAGCGAGCAGGGCCCCTTGTACAGACCCTGCACAGCCCTTAAAAGAGGCAGGGGGCCCCTCCCACCCAGGTTAATTTTATCCATGTAAGGTTTAGCATATGGACTTTGATTGCCTTCATGCAGTGCCTCTATCTCCTGTTGACTCACAAGAGGCACTCAGTTCCTGGTAGGATCAGGCCCTTTCTTACTGGGTGAAGGCAGCAGAGGACAATGAAATTCCCACCCACCATTATGGGCATTTATTTATTCAGGCACTGGCCACATCTTGGTTTTGCAGGGAGGTCTATAATGTGAAGGAGTCAGGCTTTGCAAACAGTACTGGAGTGGCTTGCAGTGGAGAGGCTCGGGCTTTTGTTAACATGGGCGGAGGGCAGGGCATCAGTGATTATTTTTAAACCACAAAGATCATGAGCAAGCTTGAGTCAACAGCTTACCATAGAAACATCCTTCTAGTGTGTAAACAAGGAAGGCCACATCTTGCCACTCTGGTACCATACACCTCCAGCAGCACTATTAGGCTAGACTGCAGTGTTGGGTATGCAGCCTGAGTGAGGGACAGGGCCTAAGATGCACCAACCAAGAGTGGCCCCAGGAGGTACAATTCCCTCCTCCCTGATATAGGAAGATACTAATCTACTGACCTATCCTGGCAGTGAATTATGACATTCCCTACACCAGCTCAGCTGTGCTAGCTGCTACATTGGGGACAGAACCAGGGCTCCGCCATTTCTCTGCCCACCTGTGCCAGAGGGAACAGACAGACATACTTGGTCCAGCATGCCCACGGTTGGGTGTGGCGAGGTTTTGAACCCCAACACTGCCTCCTCTCTCTGGTCTCATTTCCCTTTTGTGGGCACGTACTCCCAAGACCTAGTCTCGTCCATTGAGATCAATGGGACTATTGACCTAGGCAGGTGCTACTTGTAGCAAGTAAGGGTGGCAGCCTTGGGCCCAGAAGTTTCAAGCACATGCAGTCCCTTACCCTGCAGAGGTATGGGGTGGGAGGGCTTTATTTTTTAAATGTACACTATTTTATGGATGAGGAGATCACATTAAGTTAAAAAAGGTGTGCCAGTGTCTGGGTGGTCAGTTCAAATTCAGTCCAGGTGAGTTCAGGCCAGATTTACAAAGGTATTTAGGTGCCTAAAGATGCAGAAAAAAGTGTCTAGTGGGATTTACCAAGGGGCCTAGACAGATCAGGAGCTTAACTCCCATTGGCCTTCAATTTGAGGCACCTAACTCGTTTTCTAAAGACCTTTGTAAATCCGGACCTGTGACCAAAAAGTTCTCGCCCTCTAATGGCTGTTTGGTGGTGCTGCGTGAAATCACACAGGGGTCTAAACTCATTCTTAACAATCAGATCAACAAAGCCAAAACAAAAACCATTGGACACAGGCCCAGCACTGAAAGGGACATGGAAACGAAAGTACCTCACCCCCCGCCCCCAATGTGGTTAGGACACAGGAAAGTGGATGAGTAGAGCGGATTGGCATTTTTTTGACTGAAAACTTTCCCTGCCCAAAAAAAAGGGTTTTGATAAAAACAATTTTCATTTTAGACAAAGTATTTTTATCGGAAATTTTCATTTCAGTTCAGTTTTTGAACAGCAGAATTTTTTCGCCCACTGTGCTCCAAAGTCTGCCTCCTGTCAGTTACACTGGAGTAAATCCATCTAAACCGATGGATCAACACTGGTGTCAGAGACAGGCCCCAGAGCTGTATTTTGGGGCCCAATCCTATGAAGTGCTCAGCACTTCTAACTCCTCTTGATTCAGGTGGGAGCTGAGGGTGCTTAGCACCAGGCCAGAGTGACCCCTGTAACTGGGCACATGAGTGCCTCCTCCGAGCCTGGGTTGTCTCTTCATTGGCCTGCTTTCATTTCCCTTCTTGGGCTCCTTAAAAATGCCACACAGAACACGGGTTTATCATCATAAACTGTTCCAATCAAAATAAAGTCCAAATTTCATCCTTCCCCACCCTACCTTGCAGGAAACATCTTCTACTGCCCTGCAGTAGCTCAGTCTCTCCCACAACCTCCCAGTCTTCTCCCGCTTTGTCTCTAGGCTGAGAGGTCAGTGGCTCTCCTTCCCCTGCTGATGTCTCTCTCTTTATAAGGCCCAGATGCCTTCTCCCTTAAGCCCAATTGGGCAGTGGGTCATCAGTCACAGCGGTGCACTGGATCCCACTCTCTCTTGAAGGGGCCAGTCACCCTGTAGCAGGCCCATAACACTTTGGCAGTGATCTGGAAGCAAAGAGATTGAGCCTTTGAACAGTTGCAAAATGTCTTCAGACATCTGATCCCAGCTGCCACTCCCACAGCAGGTGCCTCAGGCAGGTGCAGTGCATTTTGCATAGGCATGGTTTTCTCTCCGACTGTGGCAAACGGTATGAATTAGTAAAATCAAAATAAAACATTAAAACCCTGCAGGTACTTCCTGAAATCAGGCTGCAGGACCTCGTAACAATGAAGTTCTTTTCTACCAGCCAAAGAGTCTCCGTAGCTCCCCCTGGACAGTTCCTGAAGCAATTATGTTAATGACTATGAATGAGCCTCAAAACCAATCTCAAGTGGAAATGAGTTAGGCGGCAAATGAAATGAACAATTCATACTCCAGACTCTCTGGATCCAGCAATATTTCCAGTAACCCAAAGGCCTTGCTTTAGAGAATGCCTCACACAACCATCTGTGCTTGGCAGGATTCTGTTTACACTCTACTGGGTTTGGTGTCTCATCAACATGCCTTCATAAATAGAGCAAACAATGGCTGAATATGGCAGGGAAAGAGTCAATTACCATGATCCAAGTTCTTTTAGGGGCAGAGTTAATCAAGCATTCAGCGTTTTGTCATTCGTGTCTTTCTTTCCTGGGAAAATCCTATTAGGATAAAATCACTTAATAGGGCACTTCAAAGAGCTGATGGGAAAACATTCTTTGCTCAGCTATAAATGCCATTCAGCCAAACACTGGATTCATTTAAGACTTTTGCTGGAGCATGAGAGTTTCATTAAGGGTGTTCGCATTTCCTACGTTAAAAAAACAAAAACAAAAGCTCATTAGCCACAAGAATGGAAAATGTTGGAGATTTTCAATCTTGCTGAATAGATTTTAAGAGCCAGAATATTCATGGTTTGGCCCCTTGTGCAGCCATTTATACCTGTGCAAAGTAGATGCCTGACACTGCCCATCTGATCTGGTCGTATTTTCCCCCTTTTTCGTACAGGCACGAGGGATGAAAAGACGCAGGGGAATGGGCAAACTGGACCAGAACTATATTCTGCCAAGTACAGTCTGTTTCAGCCAGCCTCCTGCTGTTACTAGAGAGAGGTATGAATCCTGTAAGCTGCTGAGCATGGAAACAGAGCTTTTTACAGGTTCAAGTCCTTAAGTAAATGAATGCAAAAAAAAAAAAAAGTGCCTTTTCTGCACTCTGCTTTGGAGATGAGGGCCCAATCCTGCAGTCCTCACTCAAGAGAGACTCCCACTGTGAAAAGCAGAAGAGGACGTGAGGATCCGTTAGTGTTCATATTCAGTGCAGGCAGGATTTAGCCTGGGGACACTCCAAGTTATCCAGTTGTTACATATTAATGACATCTTGTATTCAGGCAAAAATCAGCCTTAAAGTCCTTAAATGTACAGACACGTATGTACATAGCAAGCTTAAAAATAGTCATTGCTACAGTTCAGATGGGACCCAAGACAAAGGGTGTGATTCTTCTCTCTGCCTTCCATCCAATATCATCACCCCTAAAACACTAGGGACCAGATTATCTCTCTGCTTATCCTGGTGTCGGTCCATTGGCTTAAACGGAGTTACACTGATTTACACCAGCTGAGGATATGGCCTTCAATTCTGGCCCGGGAGAGTGTTACCCCCACTTTGCACAGAGGCAAATGACTCCACAAGGTACAAAGCAGTAGAGACTCCAGCCTGCATGGCCAGGTCTAAAATAGAGACCTCTGCCAGCATAACTAGGTCAGTCAGGGGTGTGATTAGTGACTGGCAGAGCTGTGCCAGCCAAAGCCCCCAATGTAGATGCAGTTATAGCTATCAGGTTTCCCTCAGGGGGGCTGGAATAAGCTAGGCTGGCAAAAGCACTAGTTTTGCTGGTATAGTTGCATCCAGAGTGGGCTCATTTTACCAGTATATTATAATGGTATAGCGAGATCTGCAAAGCAATTCTAGCATAGACCTGGCTTCTCTCTTTTCCAGAGAGGGGCTGAACCAAAAGCCCAGCCCCAAACCAACTGAATCTCAGGGTGTCTGGAACCTTCACGTGAATTTTACAGCCCTAAGCCTCTCTCCCCCTTTTAAAGCCCCTCTGCCTTATGTTTCAAATCTGGATCTAAGTCAATTTCGAATGGTAGTCCAGCATTCCTGGGACTCCTGTCCACGCTGCCCAGTGAGATGTTTGGGAGCCTGTCACATGTTTCTGGAAGGGAATGAAACTGGACTTTAGAGGAAATAAGTTCAGGCATGTTTTACAGCTAGACTCTGCTGTGAGTCCAACACCGTCTCACTGATGAGCAGCAGGTGACTCATGGACACCGTGGTGCAAGAGACACTGCCTTCAATGATCAAGAGACACTGCCTTCCATAACCTGATCAGCTTGAGACTAAATACTCGTTAGAGTAACGAACACAGAGTGTAAAGAAAAACATTTGTCAAAGAAGTAATATGATTGTTCTTTATATAACATTGGTGCCAACACCAAGCATCCAAAAAAATCATGGCTCAGTCCCCCCAGAATCATGAGTTAAGTTTAAAAATCATGAGCTCTTAAACAACACATTTACAGGTTTGGAGGTTTTTGGCCTTCTGAGCTTTCAGGGGTCATATTTTCAAATGTTTCTCCCAAGACAGGAAGGCTGGAAACTTTCTTTTTTAAAATGAAAAAAGAAAGAAATTCTCATATAACCATTGGACTCCCGGGGCACCAGTTAGTAAGAAGCTCATGATAAAAAAAAAAATCATAAGAGGTGGCTACACGCAGACAGCTACATCCCTGCCCCTCTGAGTAGACAGTCTGTATGTAACTCAGCAAAGTAACCACCAGTGACAGTGGGAAAGGGGGCTGTAAAGATATGGAGAACCTCAGGGAGAGCTCATGGGATAAGCAGCTCAGAGCTGTGTCTGTCGCTTCTGAGAGTCATTCAAATCCCATAGATGTGGGGGTCTGGCTAGGACCCCTTTAATTACAAGGGATGTGGTGGATTCTCCATCTCGGAGTCTTCAAACCAAAACAGGAAGATATGCTTAGATCAAGATATGGTAGTGGGATCAACAGAGGGGAATGTAGGTGAAATTTAATGGGGCCTGTGATATACAGGAAGTCAGACAAGATAATCTACTGGTCCCTTCTGGCCTTGAACTATGGAGCTCTTAAAAGATTAGTGCAGAAATCACTGGGGGGGAATTTCTGGCCTGTGTCATGCAGGAGATCAGACTAGATGATCATAAACTTTTCTGCTCTTAAAATTCATCTCTCTCTATAGACAGCATCCACAGAGAAAGCTGGGAGAGAGGTGACAGTAAGATCCTAGAAGACACCAAAACATTTTTACAAGCAGCAACTAATAACTACAGCTATAAACCCCTTCACCTCTCGGCCACCTCTGGTGGGGAGCACAGCAGTTGTTTAGCAGCACACAGTAATTCAATGAGCCAGAAAGAAGAGGACACTTCAGCCCATGGTTAAACGCAGCATTGAACTCAAGTTTGGGGAGCACTTTGATCCTGGGCACTTTGGAAAATCTGCCCTCAGTTGTGGGGGCTGAGGCCCAGAGCCTCAAAAGGTATTTAGGCAACAAATTCCCATTGATTTCAAGGGGAGCCTAAAATACCTTTGAGGATCTGGGCCCCAGTTCCATTAAAAATCTGACCCCGAGCCCTATGTAAGCAGCTAAGATCTGAAAAGCATTGTCAAAATCAGCACATTCTTCTCTTTGCCTCTCCTGTGTGCTAACAGTTCTGCTGGGTTACTGGGCCTCTTAAACAGGGCCGCCCAGAGGATTCCGGGGGCCTGGGGTCTTCGGCGGCGGGGGGCCCTTCCGTTCCTGGATCCGCCGCCGAAGTGCCCCGAAGACCCACAGCGGGAGCCCCCCGCCGCCGAATTACCGCCGAAGTGCAGCCCGGTCTCCGGCGGTAATTCGGCGGTGGGGGAGGGTCCCCACCGCGGGTCTTCGGGGCACTTCGGCGGCGGGTCCCGGAACGGAAGGGGCCCCCCGCCGAAGACCGGGCTGCGCTTCGGCGGCGGGTCCCGCTTCCCCCCCCGCCCCGGCCCCAGCCTCTTACCCCCGGCTCCCTCCTCACCCGGAGTCTCAGCGCCTCGCCCAACAGCTGCAGCGTGTGGCCGGCAGGGCCTGAGCTCCGTCCCGCTCAGAGCCGCGTGGTGAGGGGGCGGGGCTGCGAGCTCCACGCCGAGTGGAGGGAGCTGAACTCAGCCCGGAGCTTGCAGCCCCGCCCCTCACCACGCGGCTCGGAGCGGGGCGGGGCTCAGGGGCTCCGCCGGAGACACGGCGCTTGATGCGCTGAGGCTCCAGGAGAGGGGCGGAGGCGGGAGCCTCCGCTGTTCTCTTGGGGGCCCCTGCAGAGCCCGGGGTCCGGGGCAAATTGCCCCCTTTGTCCCCCCCTCTGGGCGGCCCTGCTCTTAAAGAAAAGTCCTTCCTGGGTTATTCTTCTATGATGGCAAGAAGGCTTTGGGACCTATGGTTGGGGATCCTTGCAGCCTGTTCTGTGGTTAGCCAGACAGCAGGTCTTCTCTCCTTATGAGCTGATCTGCGAAGATGCTGGGCAGCTCCACTGTCCACTGGAGTCAGCAGGAGCTGAGGGTGCTCCACACCTCTGACAATGAGGCCTGGCTAGATTTTCATTATATCAATAGGAAAACAAAGACCACAGCTGCTACTGTAATAGTCAGTTCCCTAAGGGTTTCTGAGTCTCAATGTTCCCCATGCATATGCCACTGCTGCTGAATCTTCTGCACCCAGAAGTATCCAGTGGTAGCATGTAGCATCCAGGGGTACCAAGGAGAGAATTAGCATCCCATAGAATGCATGCCCCTGCCTCTCCCCACCAGCACAATCTCCCTGCTCTGTTTGGCAGGGCGAGAGCTGGGCATAACAAGGGAACCGTTTTCCTTGGGGCCCCAGGCCAGGGGTAAATTCCACAGCTGCAAAATCAGAACGAGTGGTTCCCAAAATATGATTTGTGAGGTCATTAGCCACAATGTAGCTGTGTCATAGAGAGTAGAGACGCTCGCACAGATGAAGGGGAATCATTGCTCCAATACCTTCTAATGAAATAGCTGCCATTTGGTTTAATACAGAACCATAAGAAGTGCCAGACTGCATTAGACCCAGGGTCCATCCAGTAACCTGTCTCTGATAGCAGCCAGCATCATATTCTTCAGAACCAGGTATAATCTCCACAGCTGACAATTATGGAATAGCTTACCCAGAGGGAAAGCCTCTTTCTAGCTACATTAGTGACTGACGGGTTTATGTATGCCCTTAAGCAGGAAGTCTCATGCTTGTTTGAATCCTGCATTCTGGGCCTCAGTGCAATTTTTGTGGCAATGAGTTCCACAGATTAACTGTGCATTTTGTACAGAAGTCCTGTCTTTCATCTGCTACACTGATATACCCACTTTAAATTTCACCAAGGACAATTATTCCAGTCGCTTTATTTTTGTACCTTTTTAAAATTTATTTATTAATTAAAGAGAGATATTTAGTTAAATACTTTTTGGTAGCTGTTCTTTATCTACAGCAGGAGTAGGCAACCTATGGTACGGGTGCCAAAGGCAGCACACAAGCCGGTTTTCAGTGGCACTCACACTGCCTGGGTCCTGACCACGGGTCTGGGGGGCTCTGCATTTTAATTTAATTTTAAATGAAGCTTCTTAAACATTTAAAAAACCTTATTTACTTTATAATATATAACTAAACTATTGTTGTATGTAGACTTATAGAGAGAGACCTTCTAAAAATGTTAAAATGTATGACTGGCACATGAAATCTTAAATTAGAGTGAATAAATGAAGACTTGGCACAGCACTTTTGAAAGGTTGCCAACCCCTGATCTACAGTGATATAGCAGCATCAGCCACCTTCCAAGCACCCCTTTATGGACAGCAGTAACTCTGTAGTGCCTTACCTCAGTGTCCCTTCTTTTAGATCTCCTCAGCCTTCACACTGTACAAACACCCCTCCCTAGAGTTGGTGTTATTAATATAAACAGAACTCAATGTCCAAAATAAAGTCCATAGACTAACTCCATTTTCTGCTTTTAGCAGGCCACTTCCTGCCCTACCTGGCTAGAATCTTGTTTCTCCTGGTGTCTCAACCCCTTTTATAACCTTCTAACTCTCTAGTGCGGCCTCCTCCTTTATAAGGCCCAGTTGAGCAGCAGGTAATCAATCACAGGTGCATCTTCTTAAAGGAGCTAGCCACTGTGCTAAGTGTTAGTAATTGCAAATGGCATACAGATGATAAACTGTGCCACTCTTAGCTATGAAATGGTTATGCTCTTGCTCTCTGTGTAACAGACCTTGCAGTTTCTAAATCCACTCCTTGCATGCAGGGTTGGCAGCCATTTTGTTTTCACAGCTCAATATTGTCAGAGGAGACACACTGTGTTCTCTAAGTTATGGTGGAGACTTTAGTGTTGTTCTTTCTCTTGGTGGCTGCTGTTCTCCATCTAAAGTAAAGGCCATTCTGGCTGAAAAGCCTCTCTCTGAATTATGTGGCTGGTAAAATGCAAGGTACATTTATAGCCGTTGCTTTCAAAATTAATTAAAATACATTAATTGAAAAATCAGAGTCGGGTAGGTTAATAAGAGCTAGTGATGAGACAGCAAATGTGAAAAATCGGGACAGGGAGTGTGTGTGTGTGTGGGTGTAATAGGAGCCTATATAAGAAAAAAAAATTGGGACAGCCCCTATAAAATCAGGACATTTGGTCACCCTAATAAGAGCATGCCAGACAGCCAGGTTTGTTCACTAAACTGCCATGGGTAAGCTTTAGTCACTGCAACATTAAAGCTAGAATCAATCTAAAACCCTTCATTTAAATAGCCCCTGAACTTTGGAAAGTTCACCACCAGATCACAGCTTTTCAGGGCCTATCTCTGTGCCATAGATGATAACATCTTTCAGCTGATTTCATGCTCCCTGGATGCATTTGCATCCTGTGTAAGGGGACTTGTAGGAGAGAGATCTGCCCTGTGTCATGAGACAGTCTCCAGCCGAACATGCCCAAACATATTCTCTATTAAACCAGGCTAGCCTGAAATCTGCAGATCTAGGAACTTTGCATTGTGGCAGGGGTTAAATCCATCAACCAGCTGCACACCGAAGGCCTGATTTTCAGTAGGGCGGAACACCTACAGCTCCCCCTGATTTCAGCTGGCACAATGGGGGCCGAGCACCCTGAAAACAGAAGATTAGATGGATGCTTTAGCATGTACCTACATTTCTGATTCAAAAGAGACCACAAAATAGATGTTAAATGCTGCTGGCCTCAGTTGCAGCTGCACTGCTGCAAGCCACCAATGCAGACAGTGCGCGGGTGTAAAAACTAAATTGCACCAGTGAGTTTACCCTGCATTTACACAAGGGGTTTGCAGTGATGCAGCTACACCGTGGCTGATGACCCCAGTGTGGACAAGCCCTGAGATGAGGGGAAGCCAAAACTCATGATTCAGGATATAAACTGATCACTGCAGAGATCAGGAAGGAATCTTTCTCCTGCCGTCTTCCTTCCTCCCCAATATGCAACATTAGGCAACTGGTTAGGAGCATGGCCCCAGATATTCCAAAGGTATTTAAGAGCCTAATTTCCATTTATTGTAATGGGAGTTAGGTGCCTACATACCCTTGAGAATCTGGGTAGTTGCTTTCTGGCTTTGCTCTGAAGCAGCAGATATGGTAGCCACTGCTAAAAGTAGGGGACTGAACTAAATGGACCGGTGGTCTGCTCTTGTATGGAAATCCTATTACAGGAATCAATTTTCAACCCCCCCTCCCCCCAGCCAAACCAGTGAAGCCCCAGGGAGGTCAGTGGGCAGCACTACTGTTGTTAAGAGCAAAGTCTGGCCTGAAGTTCTTACCAGTGAACTATAAAGACGGTAGATCTGAAATCACAAATGAGAGGTAACCTGCCATCGGGGACAGGGTTAACAAACCCAATGGCCGGATTTGCCAAAGAGGTGACATCAGCGGAGCCAGGGTTTGTCGGGCAGCTCACCTGTAATCTTGTGGATTGGAACAGCCTGTGGTACAGATACACTGGCTGGCCTAGGGAGCTGGCAATGGGATCGGGACCCTCCCTTCTAGGGCAGCGGCTGGTCCGCTGCCCGATGGCACCTGACCCGACCGGTCCAGGTGCTTCTCCCGCGCCCATGGGTGCAGAACTCTGGGCGGGGCGGACCGCGGGGGTTAATTCCGCCCCCAGCGGAGCAGGTCGCCACATCGCCAGCGCGCGTGGCCGCCAGGCTCCCTCCAGCCCAGGGCTAAGGGGCTGAGCCCGGCCCAGGGCAGCGCGGAGGGTGAGCTCAGCTGTGCTGGGCAGGTGGGGAGGGCCGGGGGCGGAGCTCCGCCCGCTATATCAGGCGAGCAGACGGGCGCAGCGCCCAGAGCCGCTGCTGGAGGTTTGGAGAGACGCAGCAGCAGAGTCTGGGCTGTGCTAGGAGGCGGTAACTGGACGCGAGGTGAGAGGGGCTGCGGCTGGGGCATCGGGGGTGTCTTTGCCCACGTGCCCTTTGGGGCGGGTCTGTGCATCACCTCCCCTCCCCTCCCCCGCCGGGTATCTGTCCCCGAGTCTCTTCGCCCCCGATCAGTGCCGCCCCCCCTCGATGGGGAGCCCCATTCCGGGCCGATGAGAAAGGAGGCGACTTCACTGCTCCGTGGCCCCCAGGTACCGGGGGTCCCACCCCGCTTCTCGACACCTGCGCGGGTTCAGCCCCTTAGCTAAAGGGGCGTTGGAGGGGCCCCACTCCGGGTTGCCCTAGGCTAAGCCCAGCCAACCAGAGAGAGCCCAACCGGGAGCCGCCTGCTGCTGCTGCCCCGCACCTACCGGGGTCACCGGGGGGCTTCCTAAGAAGCGAGGCTGAGCAGAGACCCCGCTTCCCCCGTGGGCAGAGGCTCCCGGTCTCTCCCTCCCGGCTGCCGGTGAGGATTTCTTCCTCCTCCATCCCAAGCTGCTCTGGCTCTATCGGTTTCGCTTGCTGGGGAGCCGGCCCCTCCCGCGCCCCACTGATCTGTGGGCTGGTCCCTCTGCTAGTCGCTCACGGAGGATGCGAAGATCCCCGGAGCGGTGCCCTTAACGCGCCGTTGGGCTGGGAACTGGGGCAGTCTCTGTACTAGAAGGGCTGGGATTCCCAATGCCCCTACAGGGCTAGAATTGGGGGCGCCCCTTGCTGGGGACCCCCGGCCACTAGCCCGGCCAGGCCGATCTGGGAGCGAGCACACGCGAGCTGTCATTTGGGTTTACACGTCTCCTTCCGTAGCGCAGCGAGGCGAAGCCTAGGGGAAGGGGCGAGTGTGGCGCATGTTGGATTAGACCCTCGGGGCATATGGCCACTGATGACGGCGGCAGAGACAACCGATCTCCCCAGCCCCCAGAGCTCGCCCAGCCCAGCCTGGAGCCCGCCGGGGCTGCCCGGTGGGGAGCCGTTTCGCTTTCGGGGCGCGGGGGGCATCGCGGCCAGAGGGGGCTGTGGAAGCCGCGGGCCCGGGGGCAGGGCTGGCTGCCGCGGGTGTCAGGAGCGGGCGGGCGGGCGATTGGACGCGGTGCTGTGGCGTGTGACACTCAAATGCATGACGTCACGGGTAGGAACGCCCGGCCCGGCCGGGGGAGTGAGCGTTCGCCGGGCCCGGCAGCGGGGGGCGCTGCGGAGTCGGCTGCCCGGGCTGGCCAATGGAGCGGGGCGCTGCCTGGGCATGTCTGGGCGGCCGGCGGTTACTAATAGTCACACGCTCGCCGTGATGTAAGAGACCTGCTCTATTGCACGGGCTCGCGAGTCATTTCCAAGCGCACGTCGGGCTGGGACTTCCCTGAAGCTTTGGTCTAAACACGTCCAGGAAGAGCCATGTACCAACCCACCGGGCAGGGAGCGCGCTGGGCAAAGCCACTCCCAGCCCGGCTGGGTGGCTGCGTTAGCACCGCCCTGATCGGGGACTGTCGCGCTCCGCTGGAACTCCGTGTCCCCGGGCACTTCCTAGGAACAGAAGGATCAGGCTGATAAGAGCTGCGAGTCTCTGCTGGCCACTGGCTGCTGCAAACTGCACAGCCCGACGGGACAGCAGCGGAAGCGGCCCAGCTAGCTGTAGGGATGGCCAAGTTGTCCTCTGCGCAGCCATCCAGTTTGCATCTGCTTGAGTTGGTTTTGAACAGTTGGACAGCACTTTCATGGATGAAGTGCTCGTTCCTCTGTGCAGCTTGTGCCATCACTAGCAAGGATCCCCAGGGGTCTGACAGCAACTTAAAAAAACCCTTGCAGCAGGGTCCAGGCCCTGTAACAGGATGAAAGGTGCAAATGCTGTTTGTGGATTGAGGGCCTGTGTCTAACGGGATATTTCACAATATTATTCATCACCTGCTGTACTCATCGGCCGCTTGGCTGGTCCTAGATGATGTAATCCCAGCCGCCCCTAGACATGTCACTCTGCCTGTCCCAGGATGTGTCATTCTGGCGGGCTGGCTCCGGCTGCTCCTTAGGTTTCACTCTGATTGCAAATAATCCCTCAATCTACAAGAAATGGAAACCCCAGGAGGCTACTATAGCGAGGGGTGGGAAGATGTTTATTCCTGGGTGACAAACACCCCCTGGTGGACAAAGTGGTACACTGTTAATAAACTGAACAATTGCGTGTCTGGTGTAAAAAATCTGACTCTGGCATCCCAGTTATTGCTTAACGTGGCTATTCAGGTAAAGCTACTTTCATTTATTGTAATCTAGGTTAAGATGGTTGACAGGAGCCATAGAGCTCACAAGTAAGGAAAGTGAAGCCTGCAAATGACCCAAAATAGTTCCACTTCCTACCTCTCCAGACATGCTTTGCCTAGAAACTGCAATATTAATGAGACCGAGCCCCAGATTGTTCCAGAGATTGGCAATAAATGGGCTGCAGACAGATGGACTTTAAAACTTGTCCCCTTGCTGCTGCTCTTTTTGCCCCTAGAATTTCCTTTCCCAGCTTGGGTGTATGGGAAGAAAGGGGCTGCATTGAGCCCAAAAATCCTGCTGTCAAGTTCACTTGCTTCCAGGATCCCCTCTCTGCTGTCTGTCTTGAAGCAAAAATCCTGATGTGGCTGAAGATGTGGATGTTTAGCTTGAACATAGTATGATCTTCAAATGATCCCCAAAACCTGGCTGTAATTAAACCTCCCCCTATACTCCTTGTGGTAGGCCAGTCTCTCATGTCACTCTGGGACACGTAAGGCAGAGCAGGTGACTTGTGCAGGTCACACAGCAAGCTCCCTGCACTCTGAGTGCAATTGACTTGATCACTGCACTCAACTTAATTTCCTATTGAGATCCTGTCACCTGTAAGAAACTGGCTTAGGGAAACAATGACCCCTGTTTTTTAGAGGGTTCAGGATGAGCAGAGCCAGTGACAAGTTGCCTTTTGCTTACCTGAAGCGCTTGCCAAGAGCTGCATAGTTGGATCAGCACTGCCCTGGCACCCACTGGTGACCACAAACATTGCCCTGTATCAGCTGCTTGTTCAAGTCTGCAGGGTTCTGTAGCAGAATTTAATGTGACTTACAAGAAAGCTTTATTGTATGAAAGGAAATGAAAATGACTTCAATGGTTCTTCAGGTCATCAAACGGACTATTCTGGAAATTAAAAGTAAAGACCAGCCATGTGTCCTCACTCAGTGGCTTCCAACACACACAATCAGGAGCGGAGGATGAAGCATTAGTCTTAATGTGAGGTTCTGCAGTTTTGTGGCACGCTGATCCTGTGAGGTGCTGAATAGTTGCAGGCTTGTCTGCTGTAGCACTTCAGTGTAGACACTACCTATGCTGATGGGAGAGGCTCTTCCTGAGAGGCCATAGGTAGGTTGACAAAAGAATTCTCCTGTTGACCTAACACTGACTATATGGGGACTTAAGTCTGTTTAACTATGCTGCTCAGGGGTGTGGATTTTTCACATCCTTGACTGATGCAGTTAAACCAACCTCACTTTCTACTGTAGACCAGGCCTTAGGCTCCAGTTTAAGTCAGTGGTAGGTGTTGAGACTGCTCCTATCTCTCAGGAGTGGGCATTCTAATGGGTGTGGGTGTTTGCTTTCATATGCAGCAGCAAGTTGAAACTTGTTACCTGCCAGGGCTTGTTTGGACATGCTGGAACTTGACTGACTCATGATGATGTCATTCCATTGAACTGTTTACAAGGGTGTGAACTGTCAGGCGATATGAAGGTTGAGTTCTATTTTTAATCTCTCAGCCTCTTCCTCTCTGGGTGAAAAGGCAAGAACAGGACAAGCTGGATCAATAGAATATTATAGGCACTGAGGCTATTAAAGGTTAAGGTTCAAGACATACAAGCTAAATGTGGCCTTTAGCCGCCGTGGTGCCTAAATGTCTCCCAGACTAATAGCATAAAGGCTAAATTGTTGCTGCCAAAGGATTGTGTGCGGGCAGAGTTGAGCAAACAGTTCACTGCTAATTAAAGTGGTGAAAATAACTTTTTTTTTTCTCTTGCATTACCGGAATCAAATTCATTTTGGGTTGAATGAAACACTTTGTTCAACCCACAACATTGTTGCATTTTTGTTGGTTTATAACAGTAAAGTAAACTTCAAACTCAATGTTTAGATTTTCATAATCCCTTTTTTTCCAAACCATTTAGCAAAATTGTCAAATTCCTGAATTGTTTTGGTTGATGCAAATCTGCATTATTTTTTTTTTCTGGCACAAAGCTTTGTCTAAAATTTTGCCCAGTTCAACTGCTAATAGCTTATTTGGCTCTAGCTTTCTGCTCATGGGCCTGTCGTAACTGCCCTCTGTCCATTGTGGGCTGGATGTTTTGTGCTGAGCTGCCTCTGTTGCCACTGCAGTCGGTAGAAGCTGCAGGTGCTCTGCATATCTGACCATCAGGCTCTATGGGAATAAATTCATGGTCTCAAATTTAGATGAAATGCTTTTAAAATATCACCCTGCCCTTTTAAACAAGCTTCCTTACATAATTACAAGCTGCAAAGGGATTCCTTTATAACCTTGCATGCCCACATCAGGGGGAGGGTGGGAGGTTAGAACCCTTTTGGGGTTTTTGTTGGCAGTTGGCAACTTTCTTTACCACTTAAGTGCATCTCCTGTTTACAGACCAAGTGTGGCTCCTCTTTGCCTCCATCTATAAAGCAGGATCTTATTAGTGGCTACCCAACAGTTTTACCAATAAGGGATTACCAAAATGGACAAGCTTGGAATTTGTTCTTTCTATGCAGCTTGTTCAAAGCATAGTTCCTTGCACCTTGCCACTATGTTCTGGTACTTGGATTTAAGAAATTCACCTAATATTCCTTGTTGGCTTTGGCAGCTGCTTTCACATGAATCTGTCGCATGCAAACTTGAATTCAGATCCAATTCTGATTTTTAAATATCCTCCAAGTTGAGATCTAGTATTGTTGTAGCAATGTCCGTCCCAGGGTATTAGAGATAGAAGGTGAGTGAGGTAATATCTCTTATTGGACCATGGGGCTGACTGCAGGGTTTGAACCTAGAACTTTGAGTTCTAGATGGATCAGCCCTTACCACTTGAGCTCAAGGATTAAGTCCTATAGCTGGGAAGCCATAGCAGATTCAACCCACATGTAAACCAGACACAAGAGGGAGACAAGTGCATGCTCCTTTCATGGATTACATTGGCATGCACATAGCCAATGATTGCTCAGCGCTGCATGCCGGGGTGGTCCCAGGAGATGCCTGAACCCCATAGACCTCTGTGATCATTTACTAATTCACTCAGTAGCCTAACTATTGATCACTTGCACTGCAGCTCAGTAACCATATGTTGCTCACTTTCTTTCCAGCTGGAAACATGCCTCTTTCACAGAGTAACATGCGGCAGGCCCCCTGCAACAGGAAGCTCTGCCGAAACCTCTTTGGCCCGGTGGATCATGAGCAGCTCCAGAATGACTTGCAGGATTTGATGAGGAGACATCTGGAAGAAGCTCAGTGCAGGTGGAATTTTGACTTTGAGACGGAAACACCGCTGGAGGGCAAGTTCAAGTGGGAGAGAGTCCTCTATCCTGACGTGTCTCCTGCTTGCCTGCCTTCTCCAGACCCGAGCCACTCCAAAGGTAATGGTGGGGAGAAGAACCAGAGCTCTCCAGCACTTAATATTTCTACAAAGGATCTTAACATGGCCCTCTCAAGTGAAACAGTACAGGCGGGCTTGGAGTCCCGCAAGGCCAGCTCCCCACGGCACCTGAAACGAAAGCAGACCAGCATAAAAGGTAAGTACAAATGCTCGTCCTGCCCCTAGTTCACAAGTACCCCAATAGCTACCAGAGCAAGAGACAGAATGTCAGTGGCAGCTTGACCAGTCCAGTCATATCTCTGGGGTGGCATAGGGCACCTGTCACTGCAGGCATTGGTGCTTATTGTCAGTTCACCTGTTCACACTGCAGCATTGCCTGGAGGCTCCAGCTGAGCTCAGGATCTCACTGCAGTAGGCGTAAAGAAAGCAGCTAGTGTCGTAAGAGGCAATCTCTACCCTGGAGAGTTTACAGTGTGGGGGAGGCCAGTATTCTCTGCTTGCTGTACAGCTGGGGAAAGGAATCTCAAATGACATCACACAGGGTGGCTGGCAGAGCTGGGAATCCAAATCAGATTTCCCAGATCTCAGGTCAATAAATCACAAGACTGGAGCAGATAATAAAAATGAAACCAGCATCTCACTGCCATTCAACCAGATAGCCAAAGGGAACTTGATAAAACCCTGCACAGATGGGCCTTTTCTCACTATCAGCCAGGCAATCTGAAGCATGACTCTGGATTACTCTTGCCAAAACAGATGTTTATTGCTCAAAGCTCCTCCAGCCAGTTTATTGGAAGGGCTCATTCACACTCTCACTTGAGAGCAAGCTCAGTAGTCTCCTTTTTTTTTCTCCCTCCAGATTTCTACAGTTCGAAGCGGAGAATTGTCCCTTGCAAGCCAAATCCGTGATGCTACAGCACAAGTTGTTCTGCTTCTGTATGCTGCTTGGCTGGGGCACGGTCATCAGGATGTGTCTTCAACTACTAACCCTACTGGCCCTCTGCAGCCCTCTAGGAAGACCGTTTTTATTGAAGTCTGTGGAAGGGTTGTCTTAGGGGCTGAATAAAGTCAGTGTCGGGACTTAGCGGCAGGAAGAGTTACAAGCCTCCCTCTGCATTGTACTGTATAAGCTGCCTACTGGCTCTGTCTATTATGAAGTGATGTAGGGTTTAGTGTCATATTTATGAATAGGGCTAGGTGTCTAAGGACCCACTTGTGTGCAATGTGTATTGTAAAGGCTTTATTTAAAATAGATGTGGAATATTTGATTACCTCCTTTCATAGGCCTTGAAGAAGAGGGAATGATCAATGCTGAAAATTGAGCCTTCAGCATAGGCCAGTGTGCCCCTCAACAAAGAGGGGTAGGAATGAGAGGGCTAAGTCTCAACCCCCTAACCAGCTACACCCTTGCCCTCAGGACCACAGGGTAAAAGGGGTAGGTGGAGGAGAGGTGGGCCTAGACCCTAAGCTGCTGTAAAGTGTTGTACTTCCACTGAAGTCAAGTGTAAAAGAGCATAGCTCCCCAGCTGAGGCTCCAGCCCATGGCAACTCATCCTCATGGCCATGGGATGCTTATGTACATGGTCTTCTAAAGCCTTGCTCCTGGGCAGCATCAACACTCCATCTGCCTGGGCAGGAGTAAGCTGTGACTGCAGCGGGCCTGCATTGATAGAGTATCTGTCTCAAGCTGGGGCTCTGCTTCCTGAAAAGGAATGCTGAGGGTGGAGGTGGGAAAGGAGATGCGTATTGCCCATAAAACAAGCATCCCTGACTGCAGGGCCTACCTGAACAAGCAGGGAGTGGATGCTTAGCTGGGTAACCAGATGACACAGCCAGCTTTCTCCCTGGCTAGCTCAGATCAAGTTCTGCTTGGCATTTAAACTTTGCCCTCTGCTTGCTGACTTGAGGAAAGGAATAATTTGTAGCTCCATCTCTTGGGTGGTGGTTCTGCATTATAGGGAGGCTGGTAGTAGGAGTTGGGGAGGGGGGATTCTGACAGGTTAGACATCTCCTCTGCTAATACGAGCCAGTCCAATTCACTACTTGTAAAGCTGCTTGATACACCCTTGAGTGGAAACAGACTACTGATGCCACCTGGTTGTGCCCAGGCCCAATTGCTGTACTGGCTAACTTCAGCACTAGCCTCAGGGCAGAACTTGTCTTATAAGACTCACCTTTAGTTCACCCTGCTCTTGTCATAATACACCACTAGCTCCTGCCACTAGGCTATTCCAGGGCATACTCTGTGGGGGAATCCATCTACACAGCAAGTGGTAGATTTTGTGATTTTCTACAGTACAGTTGTAGTACCACTCTGTACAGCAGGGCTAATTCCCTTCCCACTTCCTCCTCCAGCAGGAGGGTTAGCTGCTTGTCTCCCTCATTATGTGGTGGTTCATGTCATGGCTTCAGCAGTTCTAGCTCTGCAGTTAGACTCACTGCATGTGGTCCTCATGTGTTAGAGGCCAAGTCCTCGTGGCTCCTGCTGCTGGTTTTCATGGCTGCATTGTCTGTACACAAAGGCTGCAGTCTCACTGTGCGAGATGGTCTCAAGAAACATCAGAAATTCTCAGGCACTTTCTCTGTGATGGGTTCATCCCCTCTGCTCATGGAGTTGGACTTCTAAACCTGGACAGAACAGATCCCTTCACACCCCCCTTCCTTGCTGCACTTTGCGTTCAGGGTAACGCTGGCAAACTTTCAGCACTAATACTTGTATCAATAAATAAGATGCTGCTGCATTTATTGGAAAAAAATCTAGTTTAAAAATGTAACTTTATTATGAATAAACACATTGTGTATAAATGAGGCTGGCTTGTCACCTGTCTTCTCTTTGCCTGCTCTGAAGAGCGGGAGTAACTTCAGAACCAAGTATGCTATTAATGCATCGTGTCACTATCTGCATGAAGGATGGTTCAGGTGTGAGCCTGGACTCAGGAGATCTGGGTTCAGTTCCTGGCTTTGCTATGTATGTGTGATTTGGGCAGGCCACTTGGTCTCTGTGGGCCCCAGGCCCCCATCTGAACAATGGGGATAATAGCACCGCTCTGCCTCATGGGCATTGAGGATAAACACATTAAGCCACTCAGATACCAAGGCCTGGTCTGCACTAGAGGGTTAGATCAATGCAAGGCAGCTTATGTTGACCTAACTATGGAAGTATGTGTGATGGGATCCCTGGGGTGCAGCCTGGGACTATGGGACCACTGTTCCCCCTGAACTCTCTCCAGATTGGACTGTCTCTCTTAGTGCCTTGCTAGTGACAAGCAACAAAACCCCTCCAGGCACTGTGATCACTCAGCACAACCACATGTGGAGACCCAACACTCAGCTAGATTGCATGGATGCTCCGAGTCACTCATGAATCACACAGGGAAAGGCACCAGCCAAATCCCCCTTGCACAGTATCTCAGGAATATACCATCTTGTATTGCTCAAGATGAGCAGTGCAAATTTATTAACTGGTTCACCACTTCATCAGTGGAAAGCGGACATACACCAGCCTTTGTAAAACCTGAGCATATTTACCATTCACTTCAGGCAAACTCAAAGATAGTAAAAAAAAAAAAATGAATAAAAAAGATTGATTTTAAGTGATAGGTAAAAAGTCAGAGTTAATTACCAAAATAAAATGTAAGCATGTCATCTAAACTCTCAACCCTATTAGACTGGGCACCATATAGATTAAGCCGTTTTTTCTCACCCCACTGGATATTGCAGTTTATAGTACACAGATTTCACTCTTGAAATCTGGGTCAGTCCCCTCAGTTGGAGTCTTCAGAGTGTCCTTGTTGCTTGCAGCATAGGTAGGTGAAGGAGATAAGGCCAAGCCTGGGCCCCCTGTATTCAGTTTATCTCCTCAGTCCATGTGCTTGTAGAACACAAGTCCAGGCATGTCTGGTGGGCATTGCTGAGTCTCCAGGCAAGGTTGAGCAATTCCTCTGGTGTAGCCTCATGCAGGTGAGTCACTGAATTGTAGCTCCCTTGCTGGACAACGGCTGTTGATGGGTTGTTTGACAGTCTGCCTGGTCATTGGTTACTTTCCTTGCTGATGCCTCGGGGGAGCTAATATCTGGCTGAATCTCCAACTTACAGTATGTTTCAGTGACAACCATACAAAATTCTCATAACTTCATATGCATTAATGTTATACATATATGGATAGAGAAATGACTTTCAGCAGATTATAAGCTTTCCCCTGATACCTTACAAGGCATGCTTTAAATGCAAGATCACAATCCTACATAAATTAGGAATATGGGGGTTACAGGGTGCTCCCCCAAGGTACAGAATGTCACAGAGTCTACACTTAAATGTCACTCCTGCTGATGTAACTGCTCCACTACACTGATAACTCCAGCTCCGTGAGAGGTGTAGAGTCAAGGCCAGTGCAGTTATGTTGATGTAATGTTACTGCGTTGCCTATGTTGACTTTTACTGGATTTCAAGAGCCATCCCACAATCCCCCACTCAAGACAGTACAATAAATACAAGCGCTCCGGGGGAGGATGTGCACAGCCAACACACACAAATGATGTCATTCTTATGGTGGTTGTTTACCGATGTAAGTTGGTTCAACTTAATTTTGTGGTGTAGACATGGGCTGAGGTAGTGTAGGGCCACATAAGTATGAGATATGCTTTGCAGCATGGTCTTGGCTGCCTAGCAAATGCTGCAGTCAGGCTGAGGTCACTGAAGGCTCTGAGACTGGACTCCCTCAATCACAAACAATTTACAGACCTTATTCAGTGCTCCTTAGCATGACTGAGTCTGAAAACAACACTCCTCCTTCCTTTAGAACTAATCTACCAAACCCTGGTATCCTACTCTACAACACCACTCCTTTCCATCAGAGCGCCAGTGAAGAGCATGCGTCACAAACTTGGCTGCTATAAATCAGCCTGACTCATTCACAGCGCTGGAGCTGTGTGGACTTACACCAGCAGAGGATCTGGGCCCATCAATCATTTCTGTCACCCACTCAGCTCCTGTCCTTGCTGCTACAAAACAATGGAGCTTTATCACTTCCTTGCGGGAGGGATAGTTTAGTGGATTGAGCATTAGCCTGCTAAACCCAGGATTGTGAGTTCAATGCTTGAGGGGGCCATTTAGGGATGAGGGGCAAAAATCTTTCTGGGGATTGGTCCTGCTTCAAGCAGGGGGTTGGATTAGATGACCTCCTGCAGTCCCTTCCATCTCTGATATTCTATGATTAAGACACCTCATTAGCTAGCTTTGCCTTTCTTAATTCACACCCCTGTACACCAGGCTAAATCATTCTTCCCTCGCCTGTGTTAACACCCTTCAAATAGTTGCAGAGCATTGTCATGCTGTTCCTCAGCCAAACTCTACAAATTTAGCCCCTTTAATCTTTCCTCCTACATCAATCTGTCCAACCCTTCCAGTGATTGTCACTGCTTCCCTGCAGGTTGTCAGCAGGAAAAGATACTGAGCACATAAACAGATCAGTAGATAAATATCCCCTGAGATCTAAACCCCTCTCAGAATGAGCCAGGCCCATTTCCTCAGCTGCTCTTCCCCATCACACAGGATCCGCATGGAGGTTAGACCACTTTCAGCGAGGTGGAGCAGGAGATAGATTTAAGCAGGATCTTCATCATGCTCTTGAGGCACTTGGCTACAACGTATGCTTGGAAACCACTCATCTGTTGCAGAAGAGCCACAGCAAGTACTATGTGACTGTTGTCACAATTCACTTCCTCTCATACAGGTGTCCCATTTCCTGATAACCACAAGTGCCACGCGGCCTGCCCAACTTAATTGATAGGATTCTCTCACAAATCCTGCAGCCTTCTGTAAATCCTGCTGAAGGAAGCAGCTGCACTCTCTAGCATTTATAACACTGCAAATCAGACAGCAAGGAGCAGGACTACATCACAATCCTCCTATTGTGTGCTGCCATCACACTAACATTCCACCCCCAACACTTCCGTGACCTCTCTCCAAATGGCCCAAAGAGCCCCATAGCTGCAACAGCTGTCCAGATTTTGAACTATCTGCAACTTATTAAGAACAATGCACAAGCAAACAAAGCTGCTTGCCAAGTAGGTTCTACAGCTGGAGGTAGGCCCTGGGAGGTGGAGAACATGGCACTCGCTCTATCTCTAACATTAAACCACTTCACCGGTAAGTGCACAAATTTGGCTTTGATCTCCTAAGCGGGGAGGAATATAGGATCTGTTGGATGTTTCCATTTATGTGCAAAGGTCCTAGGGACATTTACGCTCAGCATCCCCATAAAGCACCCATAGGCAGGACAGTGCAAAGCTCACGTTCCAGTTAGCTCAACTTTGGAGAGCAAGAATCAGTGCTCAGTATGAATATCTCTGATCTAAGAGTCATAACATGCACTCGACATTTCACTTCAGTTCTGGGCCATGAATAAAAGAGAAAGTTACTCACCTTGCAGTAACTGAGGTTCTTCGAGATGTGTCCCCCTGTGGGTGCTCCACTCTAGGTGGCGGTGCGTCCTGGTGCTGTTGATTGGAGATTTTCGGTAGCAGTGTCTGGTTGGGGCGCACGCACTCAGTTGGTATCTCCCGCCTTGTTGGAATCTTCCTGAGTGCGTGCGCCCCACACCCTCCTCAGTTCCTTCTCTACTGTTGAGAATCCTACTAGTACTCCAAAGTAGAGGGGAGGAGGGTGGGGAGTGGAGCACCCACAGGGACACACATCTCGAAGAACCTCAGTTACTGCAAGGTGAGTAACTTTCTCTTCTTCTTTCGAGTGCTGTCCCTGTGGGTGCTCCACTCTAGGTGATTGTATAGGAGTACCCACTATGGTTGGTGGCACTTTGAAGATGCGGCAGTGAGTACCGTAGATAGTACTGTACGGCCTACTATGGTGTCAGCCGTGGTGTCTTGCGTGAGAGCATAGTGTTTTGCAAATGTGTGTTCAGATGACCATGTAGCCACTTTGCAGATGTCAGGAATGGGAACGTTGTGTAGGAAGGAAACGGATGTTGGCATGGCTCGAGTGGAATGAGTTCTAATGCTTTCGGGCAGTTGAAGATTTTTCGCACGGTAACAGGATCTGATACAGTCAGAGATCCACTTGGATAGGTGTTGTTTAGAGATAGCCATGCCTTTCGATCTTTCGGCAATGGAAACAAAGAGTCATGGAGACTTGTGAAATGGTTCAGTCCTCTCTAAATAAAAGGCGATTGCTCGCCTGATGTTGAGAGTATGCAGGGTTGCCTCTTGTGGAGTCTTGTGAGGTTTGGAATAGAAAGTAGGTAAATATATAGGTTAGTTGAGGTGGAAGGTTGATACCACCTTAGGAAGAAATTTAGGATGTGGTCTCAAAGTGACTTTGTCTTTGGAGAAGATTGTGTAGGGAGGATGGGCCATCAGGGCGCTCATTTCACCAACTCTCCTTGCCGATGTTATGGCAACTAAGAAAGCCACTTTCATGGACCTATGGAGATGAGAGGAGGTAGCCAAGGGCTCAAATGGAGGTTTCATGAGAGCATGAAGAACGAGGTTAAGATTCCATGCAGCCGCTGTAGGGTGAATTTCAGGGTAGAGATTTTGCAGGCCTGTGAGAAAGTGTTTTATGGTGGGGTGGGTAAAGAGTGAGTGCCCATCTAATAGGTCATGGAAGGTGGTAAGCGCCGCCAGGTGCACTTTGATGGAGCTGAGCGAAAGTCCGTCCAGTTTTAGTTTCAGGAGGTAGTTTAGAATGTTAGGGAGGGTCACGTTATTGGGTGCTAAGTGATTATGTGAGCACCAGAGAGCAACACACTTCCACTTCTGCAGGTAGGTTTACGAGTGGAGTCTTTCCTACTGTGCAGGAGGACATATTGGACTTGCTCGGAACAGGCTAGTTCATGGGTTTGGAACCATGAAGGAACCAAGCTGTGAGGTGGAGCTTTTGGAGCTGGGGGTGAAGAACTCATCCGTTGTCCTGGTAAAGGAGGTCTAGCCTGTTGGGGAGAGTCCGTGGGTGACGGGAGGACATGTGGAGTAGGTAGGGATACCACGTCTGTCTTGGCCAAGCCGGGGCAATAAGGATGACCTGGGCCTTGTCATCCGCAATCTTCCGAAGAACCCTGTGTAACAGAGGGATTGGTGGGAAGGTGTACAGGAGGTAGTTGTTCCATGGGCTGAGGAATGCATCTCCTAGGGATGCATTCCCGAGTCCCGCTCTGGAGCAAAACCAGGGGCATTTTCGGTTTTGGGTCGTAGCAAAGAGATCTATTGACGGGGTGCCCCAGAGGGAGAAGAGTTGTTGGAGTATTGCGGGATGCAGTTCCCATTCATGTTCTGTCGAGAAGTGCCTGCTGAGTGTGTCAGCAGTAGTGTTGTGGCAGCCTGGTAGGTAGGAAGCGTAGATTTGTATTCGATATCGTGTGCACCAATTCCATAGTTGAATGGCTTCCATGCAAAGGGAATGTGATCGGGCTCCCCCTTGTCTGTTTATGTAGTACATACATGCTATGTTGTCTGTTAAGACCCGCAGATATTTGTTCTTTATGAGGGGAAGAAAGTGAAGGCTTGCTCTCCTCACTGCTCTGAGCTCTAAGAGATTTATGTGTAGATGCGTCTCTGATGCAGACCACCGGCCTTGTGCCCTGTGTCCCCCTAGATGTGCTCCTCAACCGATTAGGGAAGCATCCGTGGTGAGCATGAGCGTTGGGGATCATTGCCAGAAGGAAACCCCTGTGCAGAGGTTTTCTGGACTTGTCCACCACTGTAGGGAAGCTATAACATTGGGAGGAGGAATTAGCAGCATCCCTAAGGTGTGTCTGTTGGGTTTGAAACTGGGTTTGAACCACGAAGGTGGTGGCTGCCATGTGGCCGAGGAGCTGTAGACAGATTCTTGCTTGTGTCCTGGGATGAATAGAGAGCGTGCGTATGAGCTGCATGATAGCGAGGAATCTGTTGTATGGGAGCGAGGCCCTGCTCTGGGTTGAGTTGAGATGAGCTCCGATGAACTCGATCTGTTCCGTGGGTATCAGGGTGGATTTTTGGAAGTTTATTTGGAGGCCTAGGCTGTGAAAGAGGGAAATGGCGAAACGCGTAGCTTGAAGTGTCTCGCCATAGGAGTTGCCCTTGATGAGGCAATCGTCCAGGTAGGGGAACAGTGTGACCCCGTGTTTGTGGAGGTGAGCCACAACCATGGCTAGAGTCTTGGAAAAAACTCTTGGTGCTGTGGAGAGTCCAAAAGGAAGAACTCTGTATTGAAAATGGTCGTGACCGATTATGAATCGTAGGAAGCATCTGTGAGCTGGATGAATTGATATATGAAACTAAGCATCCTGTAGGTCGAGGGCTGTGAACCAGTCCCCTTGATCCAATGCAGGTATTATTGTGCCCAGTGTGACCATCTTGAATCTTTGTAGTCTCACGAATTTGTTCAGTCGGCGTAGGTCTAGTATAGGCCTCCATCCTCCGGTCTTTTTCTGCGTTAGAAAGTAATGGGAGTAGAAACCTGTCCCTTGATGTTGCGTCGGCACAGGTTCCACTGCGCCTAGTTGCAGAAGATGTGCCACTTCTGTGCGAAGTAATTGCTTGTGAGAAGGGTCCCTGAAGAGGGACAGGGAAGGGGGAAGGGTAGGATATAAAAGGGATCGAGTAACCGGCCTGAACTATTTTGAGGACCCAGCAGTCCTGTGTAATCCGCTGCCAAGCATGTTGGAAATTCTGGAGGCGGTGGCCAAATGGGCAAGTAAGCGGTGGAATCAAGGGGTGGTCGTGCAGGCCCTTGACCAACGTTTCAAAACTGTTGTTTATTGCCCGATGGATGGAAGGTGGTGGCTTGATTTTGATTTTGTCTGCGCTTGGAGGGTCTAGTATGATTCCTAGTTGTGGTCTGGGTTGAGGACGATAGTACTGATGTGTGCGTGGTCTTTGGTAGGGTTGGTATCGTTGTCTCCAGGGAAGGGATGGGTGAATGCCCAGGGTGCGCAGTGTCGCTCTAGAATCTTTCATGGTGTGGAGGAGTTCATCAGTTTTTCTGGAGAAAAGTTTGTCCTTATCAAAGGGGAGATCCTCCACTTTGGTCTGGAGTTCTTTAGGAATGCCGGATGCGGAGAGCCATGAGGATCTACGCATAACCACAGCAGTTGCAGTGGTACAGGCTGCTGTGTCCGTCGTGTCTAAAGATGCCTGTAGGGCCGTTCTGGAAATCAGTTGGCCCTCAGTCAGGATTGATTTGAAGTCTGCTCTTCTATCCTCTGGAATGTAGGAGGCAAATTCAAAAAGTTTATTGTAATTATCAAAATCATAACTGGCGAGGACAGCAGAATAGTTTGCAATTCTGAATTGTAGTGTAGAGGACGTATAAACCTTGCGGCCCAGGACGTCAAAGCGTCTAAGGTCCTTGTCTTGCGGGGTGGGTCAATATTGTGACTGTTTCATCCTCTGTGCAACTGCATCCATGACAAGAGAGTTCGGTGGTGGATGAGAAAATAGGAAGTCTGCGTCCCTTGCAGGGACATAGTATTTACGTTCAGCCTTCTTGCAAGTTGGCACTAAGGAGGCTGGGGTTTACCAGAGAGTGTCAGCTGGCTCCACGAGTGCTTCGTTTACAGGGAGCGCAATTTTTGAGGGCGCAGACGGTTGAAGGATTCTGAGGAGTTTGTGTTGCGTCTCCTGAACCTCTTCTAAGGGGATATCTTGACTGAGTGCCACCCTCCTAAAAAGTTCTTGAAATTGTTTGCAGTCGTCCACGGCCTGTGGAGGTGAAGGAAGGAGGGCTTCATCCAAGGCTAGTAGAGAGTTAGGGGTCGGTGAGTCAGGATATGGTATGTAGCTCCCAGTCTCAGGAGGGGGTTCAGGCACCCTAGAAGTGGACGGAGCAGGAGATTGAGGCACGGAAGGAGGATGATTGGTAGGAGGATGTTGCCACGGGTACCACTGAGGCCAAGGCATAGGGTAGGAGAACCCAGGTGCCGCCCACTGGGGGCAAAGTACGGAAACTGAGGTTGTTGACCTTGAGCCATCACCTGAGGTGGTAGAGGCGCCTGTGGAGGAGAAGCAGGAGGGGAGAACTCCGCTTGCTGCTGTAAATCAAGTTCCCCGTCAGTGAAAGCCAGTTCAGGTGGAGAGAGTGGCGGTTCAAGAAATGAGTCCTGTGTGTCTAGGAGCGGAGAGTGAGGCTCAGGTGGCACTGAAAGGTCACTTTGGGTGAGAAACTGTTGCTCCTGCTCCCTGGGCTGAGCTGAGCCTGCTCTCTGCTCTAGCTCATTAGTAGGATAAAGTGAGAATGAGAGTGTTGCTGCAGACTGCTTAGAGGTGCCCTGCAGGGGGTCTGCTGCTGGTATGCGGGTAGAAGACAGGCTCGGTGCTGACGTTCTTCTCGGTGCCGAGGAGGAGCGCGCTGTCGGCACCGCGGCCGTTGTCGGTGCTGAGGAGGAGGGCGGTGCCGGCGCTGTGGCCGTTTGCGGTGCCGAGGAGCAGTGAGGTGTCCGCGCTGCGGCCATTTGCGGTGCCGAGGGGACTGGATCCACAAGGACCTTCCCGGGGCGGGAGGTCGAGTCCCTGCCTCTGTGCTCTGTCAGAGCCATGGCTGAGGCATTAGAGCAGGCTGAGGCACCTGTCTTTGGTGCTGTCAGCACAGAGGGTAGGGATCTCGCGGAAGACCCCCTACCCTTGTTAGAGTCTCTTCTGTGAGACTGTTGTGCTTCTTGCCTCTGCTCCAGGGAGGGTGAAGCAACGCTCCCCACCGGTTCCGATCTGGCTGGGGAGCGTGAGGGAGCGGGTTTAGCCTTTCCCGTCTCCGACAGCGGCTGTAAGGATTTTTCCATCATAATGATCTTGAGGCGCAGATCCCTGTCACGACGAGCTCTTGATTTGAGGCTCGCGCAATGGAGGCACTTCGCGGGGATGTGGGTGTCCCCGAGGCACTTCACACAATGTGAGTGCCCATCTGACCGTGGCATGGAGTCCTGACAGGAGATGCATCTTTTGAATCCTGAAGCTCCTGGCATTATGAATTAGAGATGGCTGAGGAGAGTGTCTCAACGGGAGACAAGCCTGAGGGGCATTTTTTTTTTAAACTAAGTAACTAACTATGTAACTATACTAAAGGAAGGGAAACAACTGGGAAGTAATTAATAATTATTTCTATGTTCTTTGTTACTGTTTCCTATAGAGACCAGGGAAGAGAAGGCAGCACTGCCCCGAGTCCCGTCTTCAGCCGAGGACGGTAGTGAAGGAACTGAGGAGGGTGTGGGGCGCACGCACTCAGGAAGATTCCAACGAGGCGGGAGATACCAACTGAGTGCGTGCTACCGAAAATCAGGCACTGCTACCGAAAATCTCCGATCAACAGCGCCGGGACGCACCGTCACCTAGAGTGGAGCACCCACAGGGACAGCACTCGAAGAAGAAGAATATTTAGCTCTTATCTTTTCATCTCCAACGTACTTTACACACATAATCTAAGTCAGTGGCTCTCAGCCTTTCCAGACAACTGTACTCCTTTCAGGAGGCTGATTTGACTTGTGTACCCCAAGTTTCACCTCACTTAACTACACCTCTACCCCACTATAACGCGGTCGTGGGGAGCCAAAAATCTCTACCGCGTTATAGCTGATACCCCGTTATATCGGGGTAGGGGCAGCAGGGCGGTGATTTAAAGAGCTCTGGGCTCCAGCTGCTGCAGGGAGCCCAAGGCCCTTTAAATCGCCACAGCCCCAGGGTAGGGGCGGCAGGGCTCCAGCAGTGATTTAAAGGGCCCGGGGCTCCCCGCAGCAGCCAGAGCCCCAGGCCCTTTAAATCGCCGGCAAGCCCCACTGCTGCAGCCCCGGGGTAGGGGCGGCAGGGCTCCAGCAGTGATTTGAAGGGCCCGGGGTTCCCCGCAGCAGCCGGAGCCCCGGACCCTTTAAAGCACTGCCGGAGCCCCGCTGCTACCGCGCTATACGCCGGAGCCCCGCTGCTACCGCGCTATACGCGAACTCTAGTGGGGTAGAGGTGTACTTGCTTATAAAATCAGACATAAAAATACAAAAGTGTCACAGCCACCAGTACTAAAAAATTGCTGACTTTCTCATTTTTACCATATAATTATAAAATAAATCAACTGGAATATAAATAATGTATTTACATTTCAGCGTATAGTATATTGAGCAGTTTAAACAAGTCGTATGAAATCTTAGTTTGTACTGACTTCACTAGCGCTTGTAGCCTGTTGTAAAACTAGGCAAATATCTAGATGAGTTGATGTACCCCCTGGAAAACCTCTGCGCACCCTCAGGAGTATACATACCCTGTGTTGAGAACCACTGATCTAAGTCTTGAAACTTCTCTGCACTAGATCAGGGAAACTGAAGCAAAAGACACACTGACCGGTCGAATTCCACTGTCCCAAAGAACAGCCCAAAAGGTGAAAACTAAATTAGATTTTTTAAAATTCAGGTTAATAATGGCAGGTGAGGAATTTCAAAAGAACCTAAGGCAGTTAGTCGCTCCAGACTCAAAGGGTGCCTACCTCCCTTGTCAAGTATCAGAGGGGTAGCTATGTCAGTCTGGATCTGTAAAAAGCAGCAAAGAGTCCTGTGGCATCATAGACTAACAGACGTATTGGAGCATAAGCTTTTGTGGGTGAATACCCACTTCGTCAGATGCATGTGGTGGAAATTTCCAGAGGCAGGTATAAATATGCAGGCCAGAATCAGTTTGGAGATAATGAGGTCAGTTCAATCAGGGAGGATGAGGCCCTCTTCTAGCAGTTGAGGTGTGAAAACCAAGAGAGGAGAAACTGCTTTTGTAGTTGGCTAGCCATTCACAGTCTTTGTTTAATCCTGAGCTGATGGTGTCAAATTTGCAAATTAACTGAAGTTCAGCAGTTTCTCTTTGGAGTCTAGTCCTGAAGTTTTTTTGCTGCAGGATGGCTACATTTAAATCTGCTATTGTGTGTCCAGGGAGATTGAAGTGTTCTCCTACAGGTTTTTGTATATTGCCATTCCTAATATCTGACTTGTGTCCATTTATCCTTTTATGTAGGGATTATTCAGTTTGGCCAATGTACATAGCAGAGGGGCATTGCTGGCACATGATGGCGTATATTACATTGGTGGAGGTGAATGAACCGGTGATATGGCTGATCTGGTTAGTTCCTGTGATGGTGTCGCTGGTGTAGATATGTGGGCAGAGTTGGCATCAAGGTTTGTTGCATGGATTGGTTCCTGAGTTAGAGTTACTATGGTGCAGTGTGTGGTTGTTGGTGAGAATATGCTTAAGGTTGACGAGTTGTCTGTGAGCGAGGACTGGCCTGCCTCCCAAGGCCTGTGAAAGCGAGGGGTCGTTGTCCAGGATGGGTTATAGATCACTGATGATGCATTGGAGAGGTTTTAGCTGAGGACTGTAGGTGATGGACAGAGGAATTCTATTGGTTTCTTTCTTGGGCGTGTCTTGCAGCAGGAGGCTTCTGGGTATACGTCTGGCTCTGTTGATTTGTTTCCTTATTTCCTCGTGCGGGTATTGTAGTTTTGAGACTGCTCGGTGAAGATCTTGTACGTGTTGGGCTCTGTATGAGGGGTTGGAGCAAATGCGGTTATACCTCAGCGCTTGGCTGTGGTCGATGGATTGTGTGGTGTGTCCAGGATGGAAGATGGAGGCATGAAGGTAGGCATAGTGGGTGGTGCGTTTTCGGTATAGGGTGGTGTTAATGTGACCGTCACTTATTCATACCGTGGTGTCTAGGAAGTGGATCTCCCATGTAGATTGGTCCAGGCTGAGGTTGATGGTGTTGAAATCGTGGTGGAATTCTTCCAGAGTCTCCTTCCCATGGGACCAGATGATGAAAATGTCATCAATGTAGTGTAGGTAGAGAAGGGGTGTGAGTGGACGAGAGCTGAGGAAGCATTATTCCAGGTCAGCCATAAAAATGTTGGCATATTATGGGGCCATGTGGGTGCCCATAGTGGTGCCACTGGTCTGAAGGTATATATTGTCATCAAATTTGAAATAGTTGTGTGTGAGGATAAAGTTACAGAGCTCAGAAACCAGTTGTGCTGTGGCATCATCAGGGATACTGTTCCTGACAGCTTGTATTCCATCTGTGTGTGGGATGTTTATGTAGAGAGCCTCTACATCCATGGTGGCTAGGATGGTGTTTTCTGGAAGATCACCAATGCATTGTAGTTTTCTCAGGAAATCAGTGGTGTCACGGAGTGTTGGTGGCGTAGGGTCTGAGTAGAGAGTCCACATATCTGGACAGTCCTTCAGTGAGAGTGCCAATTCCAGAGATGATGGAGCGTCCAGTGTTTCCAGGTTTGTGGATCTTGGGTAGTAGATAGAATAACCCCGGTTGGGGCTCTAAGGGTATGTTGATTTGTTCCTGTGTTAGTGTAGGGAGTGTCCTGAGTAGATGGTGCAGTTTCTTAGTATATTCCTCAGTGGGATCTGAGGAAAGTGGCCTGTAAAATTTGGTATTGAAGAGTTGTCTGGCAACCTCCTTTTGGTAGTCAGACCTGTTCATGATGACAACAGTATCTCCTTTATCAGCCTCTTTGATTATAATGTCAGGGTTGTTTCTGACCTCCCTTGTGTGCCCTTGAAATTCCCAGCCAGAGAGTGTAGAACGGCACTGAACCAAAACCCCAGAGCCCAAAACATCTGGACTTTGTGGGGGTTTGAAAATATAGGCAAAGGCCATTTAAATTAGAATGATTGACATAGCACCCAAAAGTGTGCTTGGAGCTTTACAGGCATATTAAAAAGACACATCACTGTGCCAAAGCACTTACAATCTACGGGACAGATTTTTTAGAAGTTCAGCAGCAGCTGCCTTTGTTATAAGTGAGGGATTCTCAATTGTTCCCTGTAGGAGCTGAGAACTTTGGAAAATCTGGAACCTATCTCTATGTTTTATATCAGCGGTGTCCCTTTAAATATTGTCTTCTTATGTTAAGGTCACAAAGCAATGTTTCGTGAACAGGAAACGCAGGGAACTCTAACTGTTATATTTAACCCAACAGCGGAAAAGTGAGTTGAGCAAGAGAAAGAAAATGTCAGATCATGCCCGAGCCAGGTTGATGAAACATAACAACAGAAGCAGCACCCCTCCTCTGCACTTACTGTGCCAACTTACCGCAAGAAATAAAGGAACCAACTCACTTCAGAGAAGGTGCCCTGCACTTTGCAACGTCTGAAACCCTCTCTCAGAGGCACTGCTGAAAGGTAAGTGCAGTTTACACCTTGGTTGCTATTTTATTCCTGAGGCGGATTTAGCCCCAAATCTGCTGCAAAATCCTGAACTGATCTACTTTTCTGCACAAAGAAATAGTTTCCATGTTGCTTAAAAAAAAGTTTGTCTAACTTGGCTCCCAATTTGATTTAATCAGGGCTGGATTTTTCAGGGGTGCCAAACATTTCCAAAATCAGGCCCCTAGTAGAAATGTTTTGATCTTGATATTAACGGGCTCATGCAAGCATCTCAAATGCAATCAGTCGTCTAACTGCTGCGGCTGAGTTAGTGCACGTCTTGCTACTTGAAAAACCCAAGTAACAACCAGAGAGATCCCAAACCCACTCTGCTCTTTAGCTGAATAGGATGCCTCACAAGTGCTCTTTGTTGTCAGGGTAGCTTGCCTTTTTGCTTGTCACCCCTCTCTCCCGTGGATAGATATTGGTGCAGGACAGCTCAGTAAGACCAGACCGAGGAGGCAGCATGCTCTGGAGAAACAAACAAGAGCTTGGGAGGGTCTCCAGTTCTAATCCTGGCTCTGTCACTCACCTGATGTGTGACCTTAGGCCCACTCAATTTAGGTGGGATTTTATAAAGCTTCTAAGGGAACTAGGCACCTAATTCACTCTCCTTCACTCAGGCATCTAAACCCCTTAGGCATTTTTAAATGCAAACTCTTCCCCAGTCTGTGCCTCAGTTTCTCCATCTATAAAGCAGGGATAACACTAACCTTTCCCATCTACCTCACTGTGGTGGTGTGAAGATGAGTTGCCCATAAAGCATGCCTATTTGCTAAGTGTCATTAAAGCCACATGACCCGATCTGCTGTAGAAGTATCTGTTTCATTTCATTATGGGCAAAAGACAGATTCACATCACAAACCACCAAGAGTTAGGAGCCAAACTCTGTGGACTGGGCCAGTCCTTAAATAGAAGTGTCGGTTTGCAGATCGGAACCCTTTTATGTTGATATATTTTTAGGGGAAAGCCTGTAAAAATTGGACTAAAAGCGCCTGTTTGAGCGATCTTTATTTTAGTTTATAGACAGTCTTCTGGCCTGGTAACTCGTTTCTTATGAAGTCTGGATGCTTATCAGCATCTTTGCCTAACCATTACAAAACACACAACATGCTGAAGTTAATGTGCTCTCTCACTCAGACCCGCCTAACCTCCCCCTCTTAGTGTGAAACGGTTAACTCCTTTAGTTCCCATGCAAATATAATTTGTTTAGAACGAACAGAGAAGAACAGCCTCTGGGGACAGCTTCAGGCAACGTATAATGAGAGGAAGGGCGGCCTGGGGGGTAGGGTGCTAACTTGTATTCAGGAGCTCAATTCCCTTCCCTGCCACACACATCCTATGCGACCTTGGGCAAGTCACTTATGCTGAGATTGTCAGAGGTATTTAGGTGCCAAACTCCCATTGAAACCATAGTCTCTGTGTGACTCAGGGTACACCTACACTGCAAGAAAAACCCTGCACCAGCAAGTCTTAGAGCTCAGTTCAACTGAGTTGAGCTTGTGCGATGAGGCTAAAAATAGCAGCCCAGACATTCCCACTCAGCCCGGAGCCCGGGCTTTGAGACCCACCTCGCTTGCCAGCTTTCAGAGCCCAGGCTCCAGTCTGAGTGGGAATGTCTATGCTGCTATTTTTTTAGCCTGTAGCACAAGCTCAACTCAGTTGAACTGAGCTCTAAGACTTGCTCAGTTGACCCAGGCTCTGAGACTCGCTGCTATGGGGTATTTTGCTGCAATGTGGACGCACCATCAGTTCCCCATCTGTAAAGTGGGGATAATTATTATATCGAGCTCTTATCTAGAGCTTTTCAACAGTAGATCTCCAAGCACTTTACAATGGAGGTCAGTATCTTTATCCCTGTTTTACAGCTAGAGAACAGCACTTCCCTACCATACATGGACATTGTGAGGATCAGTATATCAAAGATTGTGAGGTGCTCAGATAATTAAGGTCATGGGGCTACAGCAGGCCCTAAGACAGAGGGGCTCTGAGCAGAGGGCTCTGGAGACTCAGAGCCACAGTTCTGCCAACACCGATGCACACACTCAAAGTTCAGCATGTAAGTCTTTGTAGGATGGGGGCCAAAAAGATGCTCCCTCAGAATTTAGGGGGAAGCCGTATCTTTTGTAGAACTTCTCTTATATTTCAGAGCAGTAGCTTCTGTTTTGGGATGGCTCAGAACCGTGAAGCCCGTAGGAGGGATTACAGAAGAAGAAGGATATGCACAAAATGAGCAAAGATTAACAGCACCATCAAACTGGGCAGAGGCTTAATCTTATTTGCTTTCTCTATACCACTCATGATTTTATAGACCTCTATCATATGCCCCCTTAGTCGCCTCTTTTCCAAGCTGAAAAGTCCCAGTCTTATTAATCTCTAGTCATACAGAAGCCATTCCATACCCCTAATCATTTTTGTTGCCCTTCTCTGAACCTTTTCCAATTCCAATACATCTTTTTTGAGATGGGGTGACCACATCTGCACACAGTATTCAAGGTGTGAGCGTACCATGGATTTATATAGAGGCAATATGATATTTTCTGTCTTATTATCTATCCCTTTCTATCTTATTATCTATCCCATTATGTTTGCTTTTTTGACTGCCACTGCACACTGAGTGGATGATTTCAGAGAACTATCCACAATGACTCCAAGATCTCTTTCTTGAGTGGTAACAGCTAATTTAGACCCCATCATTGTATATAGGATTATGTTTTCCAATGTGTGTTACTTTGCATTTATCAACATTACATTTCATCTGCCATTTTGTTGCCCAGTGACCCAGTTTTGTGAGATCCTTTTGTAGCTCTTCGCAGTCTGCCTGGGACTTAACTATCTTGAGTAGTTTTGTATCGTCTGCAAATTTTGCCACCTCACTGTTTACCCCTTTTTCCAGATTGTTTATGACTATGTTAAATAGGCTCAGGACAGACCCGTAGGGGACACCATTATTTACCTTTCTCCATTCTGAAAACTTGGAAGGCCCCTGCATGGCCAAAGCTTACAAGGAGCACAAACAGGATTTGAAGCCACCTTTGCCCCATCCTCATCATCCCTTCCCCAAGGGTGGGAATGGACCAATTGAGAATCAGGCCCTCAGAATCCACATGATGCTGTAACCCTCATCTTTGCTATCCCCTCTCGTTAAGTCAGTCTAAAGCTAACCTGTCAGCTCTTTAGAAAGAAACCTTCCATTGTAACTTTCCTGCTGTATCTAGCACATATTCGGGGGCGGTAACAGTGAGCATAGTTAATAACGACACCATGAGATCAGCCTCTTGGTTTTGCTTTAACTTTCAGTTTCAAATCAACCTAACAAACTCAAGATAAAACTCCGCCCAAACTGCCCGCTTTTGACTCGGTTGGGGAGCTGAAGCCACCAAAATTCCATGTGGACTCTCCCAGCGTTGCCTACTCTTGTGAATCTATCACAAGTCTAGTGATATTTGGTGTTTTTCTGACTGCCCAGCTCCAGGACTCTGTGATTATTATGTGAGAATCATAGAACTGGAAGGGGCCTCAAGAGGTCATCTAGTCCAGACTCTGCACTCAAGGCAGGGCTAAGTATTATCTAGACCATCTCTGACAGGTGTTTGTCCAACCGGCTCTTAAAAATCCCCAATGATGGAGATTCCACAACCTCCCTAGGCAATTTATTCCAGTGCTTAACCACTCTGACAGTTAGGAAGTTTTTCCTAATGTCCCACCTAAACTGCCCTTGCTGCAATTTAAGCCCATTGCTTCTTGTCCTATCCTCAGAGGTTAAGAAGAACAATTTTTCTCCCTCTTCCTTGTAACAACCTTTTATGTACTTGAAAACTGTTATCATGTCCCCTCTCAGTCTTCTCTTCTCCAGACTAAACAAACCCAATTTTTTCAATCTTCAATAGATCATGTTTTCTAGACCTTTAATCATTTTTGTTGTTCTTCTCTGGACTTTCTCCAATTTGTCCACATCTTTCCTGAAATGTGGCACACAGAACTGGACACAATACTCCAGCTGAGGGCTAATCAGCATGGAGTAGAGTGGAAGAATTACTTCTTGTGTTTTGCTTATAATATTCCTGCTAATACATCCCAAAATGATGTTTGCTTTTTTAGCAACAGCGTTACACCATTGACTCATATTTAGCTTATTATCCACTATGACCCCAGATCCCTTTCTGCAGTACCCCTTCCTAGGCAGTCATTTCCCATTTTGTATGTGTCCAACTGATTGTTCCTTCCTAAGTGGAGTACTTTGCATTTGTCCATATTGAATTTCATCCTATTTAATTGAGACCACTTCTCCAGTTTGTCCCGATCATTTTGAATTTTAATCCCATCCTCCAAAGCACTTGGAACGCCTCCCAGCTTGGTATTGTCCACAAACTTTACAAGCGTGCTCTCTATGCCATTATCGAAATAATTGATGAAGATATTGAAGAGAACCGGACCTGGAACTGATCCCTGCTGGACCCCACTCGTTATGCCCTTCCAGCATGACTGTGAACCACTGATAACTACTCTCAGGAACGATTTCCCAACCAGTTATGCACCCAGTTTATAGTAGCTCCGTCTAGGTTGTATTTCCCTAGTTTGTTCATGAGAAGGTCTTACTAAAGTCAAGACAGACCACATCTACCACTCCCCCCTATCCACAAGGCTTGTTACCCTGTCAAAGAAAGCTATCAGGTTGCAGCAAAGAGTCCTGTGGCACCTTATAGACTAACAGACGTATTGGAGCATGAGCTTTCGTCATATTCACCCACGAAAGCTCATGCTCCAATATGTCTGTTAGTCTATAAGGTGCCACAGGACTCTTTGCTGCTTTTACAGATCCAGACTAACACGGCTACCCCTCTGATACTATCAGGTTAGTTTGACATGATTTGTTCTTGACAAATCCATGCTGACTATTATTTATCACCTTATTATCTTCTAGGTGTTTGCAAATTGATTGCTTAATTATTTGCTCCATTATATTTCCGGGTACAGAAGTTAAGCTGACTGGTCTGTAATTCCCCAGGTTGTCCTAATTTCACTTTTTAAAGATGGGCAGTATATTTGCCCTTTTCCAGTCTTCTGGAATGTCTCCCGTCTTCCATGACTTTTCAAAGATAATTGTTAATGGCTCAGATATCTCTTCAGTCAGCTCCTTGAGTATTCTAGGATGCATTTCATCAGGCCCTGGTGATTTGAAGACATCTAACTTGTCTAAGTAATTTTTGACTTGTTCTTTCCCTATTTTAGACTCTGATCCAACCTCATTTTCATTGACATTCATCATGTTAGACATCCAATCGCCACCAACCTTCTTGGTGAAAACCAAAACAAAGAAGTAATTAAGCACTTCTGTCATTTCCACATTTTCTGTTATTGTCTTCCCCCCTCATTGAGTAATAGGCCTACTCTGTCCTTGGTCTTCCTCTTGCTTCTAATGTATCTGTAGAATGTTTTCTTGTTTCCTTTTATGTCCCTAGCTAGTTTGATCTCATTTTGTGCCTTGGCTTTTCTAATTTTGTCCCCACATACTTGTGTTATTTGTTTATATTCATCCTTTGTAATTTGACCAAGTTTCCACTTTTTGTAGGACTCTTGGCTGTCATTTTTTTAAAGTAAATTTTTAGCCCTGACGGCAGACGTGACAAGCTTGGAAACATGACCTGAGTGCACCTTAAACCTCTCCCAAGATTATCAAATTTATATATTTAAAATCTCGTTATTTTTAAGCCAATTTCCTGATTTTTGGTGGCCTGACTCGGGGGTTTTGAACTCCCGTGAGAGGCAATGCTACATTCGTTTCATTCTGAAGCCCTCAGGAGAGCCAGTTTCACTCAGAATTCAGACCAAACTCACCTAACAGTTCAGGAACCTCAGCAAAGCTAGCCAGTCCTAAGCTGTTAATTTGTACGCCACTAAGGCCTTGTCTACACTACAGGGAAAAGTCGATTTAAGCTACACAATTTGAGTTACGTGAATAGCGTAACTCAAGTCGACGTAGCTTAGATCTACTTAGTGCAGGAGCTCTCCCATCGACTCCCCTTACTCTTCTCGATCCGGTAGAGTACAGGAGTTGATGGGAGAGCAATCTGTGGTCAATTTAGTGGGTCTTCATCGAACGCCGTGTGTCAATCCTCTGGTAAATGTAGATAAGCCCTAAGATTCACAGTGTTCAAAGAGAGAGGCTTAAGCAGGGCCTTGGGCAATGGGACCAAATCAGGGACACTCTGGATACATCTACACTGCAAAAAAAAAAAAAAAAGCCATGCCACAGCAGCAAGTTTCAGAGCCCAGGTCAGCTGACTGGGGCTTGCGCTACTGGTCTAAAAACAGCAGTGTAGTTATTCTGGCTTGGGCTTGAACCCAGGCTCTGAGACTTTTCCCTTCACTGGGTTTCAGAGCCCAGGCTCCAGCCCCAGTGGGAACATCTACACTGTCCAAGTCACTTGACCTAGGCTCAGAGACTTGCTGCCGAGGGTTCTTTCCTGCTGTGTAGATGAACTTGCAGTCCTCTGTCTGTGTTGGCAGAGTGGTAGGATGGTCTTGGGAGTAAATCATTGAGCCTGGGAGTCAGGAGATCTGTGTCTAATTCCTGGCTCTGCCTTGAATGTCCTGTGTGACTGAGCAAATCCCTTAGGCCTAGGTTTGCCAGGTGCAGGGAAGAAGCCACTGGGTTGAGACCTAGACTCTCAACAGGGACCACAATCATACGGTGGCATGTTCTACTCCAAACTGATGAGGACCAGGTCTGCACTGGACAATCAGAGACTGTCCCACTGCCAACTCTCAGCCATTCAGTCCCCATTAGGCTATTCTAATTCAGACATAGTCCATTCCCCTTTTCTTCCCATCAATAGCAGAACAGGCTTGTCCCCCCTCTCAGTGTAAGAGTTCTATGACCCTCTGAGCTAATCTAATTAAAAGCCTGTTGCTAAGAGATCTGAGAAGATGAAGGGGAGCACGGTGCCCTCTGATTTCTCTCTTACACATTGAAAGAGCCATGGAGGAGCAGAAGAGGCCCAGGAAGCTGGGCTCAAGCCGACGAAAGCAGCTGCGAGATGTGTTTGGTGGTGCAAAGACATCCTCGATCCCGGAGGAGGAGCCGTTCCCACCTGAAATAATGGAAAAGGTTCAAGAATTCTTCCAGGAATGCGACAAGGACCAGAAAGGTTTCATCACACGTGCTGACATGCAGGTAAATTGCAGGTTTATGCAATGACCTCACTGGGCCAAATTCGGGCATTAGTGAAAAGCCCATAGAAGCCAAGGAGGTATAACTGAGAGCAGGACTGCCCTGATGGACAGCATGTGGGAATGGAACTCAGTCCTGTTTCTGGGTCTGCCACTGAGCTGCAGTGGGAAAGTCACGTTGCTCTGTGTCTCAGTTTCTCCATCTGTAAAATGGGGAGAATGCAACTTTCCTGCCTTCATAAAGCACTTTGAAATCTAAGGTTGACACGTGCTATGTAATTATTAATCATTATTATTGTGTTGCAGATATAGATATATGAATCTATTAATCATATAATGTCTGGTTCTCTAAGGTATTCTGCTCCCCTCAGTACAAGCTGAGGACAACTAACACCTCTCAGTGTCAGGCCATGTTCAGCAAATTACCCAAGTAAAGGCTGAGCCCAAAAACATTGAGCAAGGGAGGCCATGTTGGCTTGTGGTTAGACCAGGGGGCTGCCACGGACTCATGGTTTTGGCAAGTCACATCACTTCATGCCTCAGTTTCCCCCACTGTAAAACAGGTCTAAAACAGGTCACTAGGAGAGCTAATTAATACGGGAGGCGCTTGGATGGGCAGTGCTAGGGAAGGGCAAAATGTAACCACTGGTTATTGTTCAGTTTTGGTCTCGATACTTCACACTTACAGTGTCTATTTAGACTGGAAGCCCAAGGAGCTTCCAGTCTCAATAGAGAAGGGGGGAACGGAGGTACAGCGAGGTGAAATGACTCAGCATATCAGTGGTGGAGCCAGGAATTGAAGTCAGGCCTCCTGAGACCCAGGCCAGTGCCCTCTGCACTGGATTAAGCTGCCTCTCTTGAAATTAATGGTGTAAAACAGGTGAGGAAGTGAAATCAGGCCCAAGCAATACAACAGACCAGATTTCTAAAGCCGCAATCACACCTTGTTGCTTTAAGCACAGTGCCTTCACAATGAGCAAGCAGGTCCCTACACCTGAGCTTCTTCACGAGGTCAATCACATCTCTATCTAATCAGACGTTTGCACTGATCTTAGAAACTGAAGAAGGAGGATTTCCCATGCAGCGCAGCGGAGCTGGAGCTGGTCTTTGATGGTCTCGATACCGACAGGAATGGATATTTAACTACAGAGGAATTCACCACAGGGCTCAGTAAGTGCCACTTTACTGATGGGACATGAGAACTCATCAAAGAGTTAATACTACAGCAGTACAAACAACAGTGATCATGGTAGAAGGCTTGGTGCTACTCCCAGTTTAAGGGGCATGGATGGACGCTATGGTAGTGATTTCAGAACACGTGCAAAGATGCAGCCCTCGGTTCTGCTCTTCAAAGCCTTAAAAGGCTAGTGAAGATTTAAAGTTCACTTACCACAGCAGGGCAACGCTTTGCTGCAATGATTTTATTAGTGCCTAGAGAATATTTGCCAAACACTTCAGACTGGCTAGCTGTCTCTTTCATAAGAGCAATGGGCTTTTTCCCTCACTTAGCCCATTATCCACGCCAAGTGCCTGACATGCCCACAGGCTGCCCCAGGTACACAACACAGTACTCCTTCTGCTCCAGATGCCTGGACTCCCTCACATTGCCCATGGGCGTCGAATGCCCAGCATGACACACCTACCCAAACCTTGGGCGTTGGCCACCTGCTGCCCAAGTACCGGAACTGCCCAGCATGGCTCACCGGCCCAGACTTGCCTGTGGCCCTAGGCCCCTGTTCAGAATGTCTTCCCATAATGCACCATTTTCTTCCATTCTAAATCCATCAATCAATCCAACCCAAGTGTGACTGTGCCGGGAGGCTGGCAAAAGTTCACTCAGCTGCTTCCTTCTTTTACATGGGGAAGGCAAGACTGATGTCCTAGTCTGACAGTTTCCTTCTCCACCAGCTTTCTGAAATGACGCCCTGAGCTTCTGAATCAGGAGGGCTGATTTTCAGAGGTGCTGCGCATGCAGAAACCAAAAGGAACTGCGTGTGCCCAGAGCCCCTGAAAACCACCTTACGTAGGCATCTAAAGGTAGATTTAGGTGTCTAGCTTTGAGCACCCATGTGGGAAGACATTGGCCTTGGTGCTTCACAGTTGTATTGCATCTGGCCATTGATGTAGTTTTGGTTGTCTATTGGCAGAGCAGTTCCTGAGCTTGCAGACGGCGACAAGGCAGCACAGGAGGAGGAAGACAGCTTCCAGGAGGGTGTACATGTCCCGCACGGACTACTCCCTGGAGGAAGCAGACAGCGAGGAAAGAAAATGCTTCAGAGCGTTCATGGACCAACTGGGAGCAGAAAATATCTTTGAAGAGTAAAAGTGCCCCAGCCACACCTTCATTTAGCACCTAGCAGGGGGTTCAGGGCTGGGATGGGGCTACATGATATTATGGTTAAAGCTTGTGAGAAGGGTGGAATCCACGTGTAACACACTGGCCAAGCTCAATTCTCCGTACAGGCTACCATGTGTGTGAATCTAGGGAGTTCAGGAATGGCTTAAGGCCACCTTTGCCTGTCCTCTCCATCCCTGCTCCAAAGATAGGAACAGAGGAACTGAGAATCAGGCCTTGAGCATAAACACAATCTTACCACTTGTCTCTATGGGAGGGTCATCATCAAGGGTTGAACTTGGGATCACCAGCTTCATGAGCTCCTAGTGCTTGCGCCGAAGGACCAATTCCATTAGCTCAGAGGCAGTAGCAGACTCAAATCTCTTACATGGCTTGGCACCAGAGGGGGACAGAGACACACTTGGCCTGTGTACTACATGTGTTGTGATTGAATCTTTGGGGAAGGGCATGTATCCCCCCCTTAGCAGGTTCTGCAGAGTACCCCAATTCATAGGTGCCAACTCCATTGGTGCTCCGGGGCTGGAGCACCCTTGGGGAAAAATTAGTGGGTCCTCTGCACCCACCGGCAGCCAAGCTCCCCTCACCCTCCGCCCCACCTCACCTCACCTCCTCCTCCCCCTGAGCGCACTGTGTCCCCTCCTCTGCCTAGCTCCCAGTGCTTAGGACTTTCCAGGAGATAGGGGGGAGGAGCAGGGACACGGTGCTCTCAGGGGAAGAGGTGGAGAAGAGACAGGGTAGGGGCAGGGATTTGGGGGAAAAGGGGTGGAATGGGGGCAGGGTGAGGGCAGTGCAGGGGCGGGGCCACAGACAGGGGTGGGGTCGAGCACCCACCGGGAACAGTGGAAGTCGGCGCCTATGCCCCAATTCCATTCCAGGTCCATGCTGCCGATGGACTGTCACTATGGCTGTGGACAAACTTTTCACTGAGACATTTTGTCCAATGAAAATTGCCTTTTTAAAGAACACAAACATTTTTGTATAGCTGACAATCACCCAACTTTTCAACAGCAAGAACAATTTCATCCAAAAAGCTGGAAAATGGCAGGAAAAATTTTGAATGAGCAAACAAACATTTTATGTTGAAAACTCTGGTGGAAAAGAAATCCCATTTTTGACAAGTCCAAATTCTCACCCTTGCCCATGTTCCCTATCCACAACCCCTAAATTCTTTAAAAACCCTTTCCTCTAGCCTTCAGCAAAGTCCTTTAATAGACCTTTTCCAGTCTTTACAACCCATCTGTCCACCTACTACTATGGCAGTGATACAGTGGTTCAAGGGACAAATTAGCGATCAATATGACCCAAAAGAACCACAGTCATGTGAATTCATTGTTTCGTTTACTTTTTTTATATAGCTCTATGTTACTCTTGAGTGCCCCAAGGGTCGGTGCTGGGGCCGGTTTTATTCAATATCTTCATTAACGATCTGGAGGATGGTGTGGACTGCACCCTTAGCAAGTTTGCAGATGACACTAAACTGGGAGGAGTGGTTGATACGCTGGAGGGTAGGGCTAGGATACAGAGGGACCTAGACAAATTAGAGGATTGGGCCAAAAGAAATATGATGAGGTTCAACAAGGACAAGTGCAGAGTCCTGCACTTAGGACGGAAGAATCCCATGCACTGCTACAGACTAGGGACCGAATGGCTGGGCAGCAGTTCTGCAGAAAAGGACCTAGGGGTTACGGTGGACGAAAAGCTGAATATGAGTCAACAGTGTGCCCTTGTTGCCAAGAAGGCTAATGGCATTTTGGGTTGTATAAGTAGGGGCATTTCCAGCAGATCAAGGGATGTGATCATTCCCCTCTACTCAGCACTGGTGAGGCCTCATTTGGAGTACTGTGTCCAGTTTTGGGCCCCACACTACAAGAAGGATGTGGATAAATTGGAAAGAGTCCAGCGGAGGGCAACAAAAATGATTAGGGGGCTGGAGCACATGACTTATGAGAAGCGGCTGAGGGAACTGGGATTGTTTAGTCTGCAGAAGAGAAGAATGAGGGGGGATTTGATAGCTGCTTTCAACTACCTGAAAGGGGGTTCCAAAGAGGATGGATCTAGACTGTTCTCAGTGGTAGAAGATGATAGAACAAGGAGTAATGGTCTCAAGTTGCGGAGGGGGAGGTTTAGGTTGGATATTAGGAAAAACTTTTTCACTGGTAGGGTGGTGAAGAACTGGAATGGGTTACCTAGGGAGGTGGTGGAATCTCCTTCCTTAGAGGTTTTTAAGGTCAGGCTTGACAAAGCCCTGGCTGGGATGACTTAGTTGGGTTTGGTCCTGCTTTGAGCAGGGGGTTGGACTAGATGACCTCCTGAGGTCCCTTCCAACCCTGAGATTCTATGATTCTCACAGCAAAATGACTGACCAAGTATTCTACAACTGCTTAACAACACAGTAAGAGCATCCCGGCTGGTTAATTACTTAGATTAGGTTAACATTTAAATCACACAGGGTTTTAATATCATGTGCTGCGAAGAGCTGCAGGGGAGACATTAAAGATCCCCTTGTGGCTCCCAAGCCTCAGTCTGAGTCTAACTGCGCTATGAGTAGGAGCCCGAGTCTCTGCATGGCAGCTGTGCAATTCTGTAGCTCTCTCTTATGGGATTACAGGTATTGTCAGGGGATCTTTCCCCACATCTAACCAGCAACTAGACCCCAAGGCAAAGATTCTCCCAGCTATCGCCAACAGATCAAATCAGGCTCCAACTTTGCTTAGCTTGCAAGACCCAATGGGATCTGAATGCTATTAAGCATGAAACATCCTAGTGCTTCAAGCCTGAATGGACAATTCTTATCATCTAGCCTGACCTCCAAACGAGGGGAGATCAACGTCTCTTTCTCTCCCTCCTCAGCCAGTCAGAGATTTGGAGGCTGTGGGTGAAGCTCCGTCAAGACGAGCCTCACCTGGTGGGGAACTTGGAGGAGTTCTTGGCCACGATGACGCACCGGATCAAGGAAGCTCGGAGGGAAAAGGTGACGCTGGAGCTGACCTTGAACAAGTGAGTGGCACGGTGGGGCTGGCGTGGGGGGATCCGCTTACAGAAGGGGAGATGAGTGGAGAATGGGGCTGCGAGAAAGAGAAACCAAAGGAAGGAGGAGCTGCTTTCAGCATTCGCAGCTCTGGGAGAATGGATGGCTGCAGGGGTTAATAATCAGCTATGGCGCCTTTGGCCTCCATGTTACCACTTCCAGTGTAGCCCAGATCAGATGTTGCCAAGGCCTATTTGTTGGCCTATGTGAAATGGCCTTAGTGGACAGATTTCCACATTTCAAAACTACCTCTGCAGCGGGTCCTCTTACTGCAGTAGTGAGACAAAGGATTCAGGGCCCGATCCACCCCCATTGGAATCGATGGAGTTAGATGTGTGTCAGATCAGGCTCTCGAATGGAGACTGAACGCCCCTCTTACTTCTGAGAGTGGCCCTGGCCCCTGCCAGGTTGGGGTTGAAGCTGGGTTGAGACAAGGGCAGTGTGGAGGAGGAGGAGCTTGGCCAGCTGCTGCCCAGGTTGCGCTGGTTCTGTAGGGAAAGAGAGGTCTCCAGGGCTAACGATCGGTCCCCTTTCACCAGCGCTACATTCCCATTCAAATACTAGACCTGGTGTAAACAGACCCATATTAAAGGTGCCTGCTCATTCCCTTGTGCCAGACGGGTCACTGATCACAACCGGGAGGTGCAGAAGCTGTACGAGGAAATGGAGCAGCAAATAAACCGGGAAAAGCAGCGCCTGCAGCATGAGGTGGGTTCACAACCCGGACAGGCCTGGTCACGACCAGCTCCCGTGCGTGGCAATGGACGGAGGGAGGTATAGTTCCCTCCTAACAATGGTGGTATTCCCTCTTCGGGGATCCTGCTGAGAGGAGGCCTCTCAACCCAAACTATGGGGTTGGGCTCGAGTGTTCCCCGTCTGGGGCACAGCTCCATCAGCAGAGCAGTGCTCTCACAGCCTCTCTGGCCTCACGTTTGGCAGGTGGACTGGGAAGAACTTTGCAGAGAAGCTGGGGATTTGCTCAGGGCCGCCCAGAGGATTCAGGGGGCCTGGGGCAAAGCAATTTCAGGGGCCCCTTCCATAAAAAAAAGTTGCAATACTATAGAAAACTATATTCTTGTGGGGGCCCCTGTAGGACCCGGGGCCTGGGGCAAATTGCCCCACTTGCCCCCCTCTGGGCAGCCCTGGATTCGCTGCTGGGATGTGGTCAGCTTTGGGATTTGGCCTTTTCCATGGTATTTGACCAGAGGGTCGGACACAGTCAGACCTTCCCTGAAAAAGGAAAGAACAAAAACAGGAGCCAGCCAGGTGCAGGGGAGGGTCATCAGCTTCCCCGCTGGTTGAATAGCCACACCCACGTTTCCTGAACATTCGCAAGGATGAGCTGGGGCTCAAAAATACATCAAACCTCAAACCAGAGGCTCAGCAGGATCAAATCCATCCACCACCATGAGTAACTGGGCTCAGGACTACATGGTTCCCTCCTGGGCAGTCATCCCTGCCAGGTCTTGGCAGGGCAGGCAAGCTGCTCCATGTCCCCCACTGCAACCCCCTCCAACCTGTTTAACAGAAAACTTCCCCCAAGAATATACCTGCCAGTCTGGACAGATTCAGAATAGGGGCCCAATTAAATGACTCTGCAGAGACTCACCAACCACTCCACTCTGATGGGTTTGATCTAACCCCACATTCACCTTTTCTTCTTCATCTGTCCTTTGGTTTTTACCCTCTTGCCTTTCACTGCAAACATACCTGTTTCCTTCCACTCTCTGACCCCAGACTGTATCTGAATTCAAAATGCAGGGCAGCCTACTTATAAAAGGAGGCCCTCCCATGGGTGTGGTTATAGTAATTAGGGGGTGGAGCTAGGGATTATATATACTGCTCTGACGCTGCCCACAGGCAATCTCAGGTTAGAGCTAAAGAAAGAGGGAAGACTCTGTTTATTGGCACTCAAAAAAAATCTCTCTGTGTGTTCACACATTCCTACCCTGTGTGTAATTTTTACAACTGTTCTTGGGTCTCCTGGATTTTGGGAGCTGGAATGTGACTTTGGGATTTCTAGAGTGAATGGATTCCTTCTGGGAGGAGAATTTAGGACATAAAGTTGAGGCTATTCTTCCCTCACCTCTTCTTGTCATAATATGGAACCTATTTGCCCTTAACAAAGATGGTACATGCACCAGCAAAGCTTCCAGTGATTATTATTTATATCCCAACAGCACCTAGTGTCCCCAGGTGAGATCTGGGCCCCACTGTGGTAGGTGCTGTACAAACACATAATAAAGCAGTTCCGGTCCTGTAGTGCTTTCAGTCTAAATAGACTAGTGGGAGAAAGGAAGTGACATCACATCCTTTTTACTGGAGGGGAACTGAGGCCCAGGGAGATCAAGTGGCTTGCCCAAACTCAGACCTCAGATCTCCTGCACCTCAGTCATGTGGCATCATCACAAGAGCACCCTTCCTCTTCCCTCCTCCGCGACAATTTGTTTTCAGGGACCCAGCTCCACAGCACCAGTCTCTCAGCCCCCTTTGAGCTGGCTCTGAAGCATGCACCATTCCCATTTCTGCTGTATGATCTGACGTCTCTCTCCCCCCCCGCTCGCCCGCCCCCGACGCACATGTTAGTCATTCTTGGTGTTAAACTTATTGTTCAAAATCCCTCTGCAGCCACGTGGATAGATGGCCAACTAGACCCACTCTGTCCAGGTCTCCAGGCTGCCAGGGGTTTGCCATGACGGAGTGTTGCCACCAACCTGCCTATGGAGTCTAAGGAAGTGTAACCCCTGCTTGCTTGGAATGGCACTCTGTCCCCCTCTAATGGTGGCTGGAGCCTGGACCCCCTAGAGCTTGATGAGCATGCTACAGCCTTGGCTAAGAGAATGATGTCTTTTGGCTCATGTAGCAGAAGCTCATGCATTTAGCTCCAGAGATCCAAGGTTTGATCCTCGCTGCCGACGCCCCTTTGTGGGTCGGCGTTACAGTAATAATATTTAACTTTCAGCTTAATATTGTGGCTCAGATCCTCTGAGCTATGCCTGTGGCCCCTGAACATAAAGGGTGAAATTCCCCCCTTAGAGCTGTGCAGCAGCCCTGCTGAAATGAGCAAAGCCATCAGGATTGCTCGGTGTACTGAGTTCCTAGTGTGGAGAGGATTTGTTACTCCGGGTAGCATCAGGGAATTGTCCTTGAGTCAGGGGCAGCTCCAGGCCCCAGCAAGCCAAGCGTGTGCTTGGGGCGGCATGCCGCGGGAGGCGCTCTGCAGGTTGCCAGGAGGGCGTCAGGCAGCTCCGGTGGACCTCCCGCAGGTGTGCCTGCGGAGGGTCCGCTGGTCCCGCGGCTTCGGTGGAGCATCCGCAGGCACGCCTGCGGGAGGTCCACTGGAGCCACGGGACTGGCGACCAGCAGAACGCCCCCCGCGGCATGCCGCTGTGCTTGGGGCGGCGAAATGGCTAGAGCTGCCCCTGCCTTGAGTGGCCGGTCATTTAAAGAGACTGGCATTAACATTTCCTCTGTGATTCCAGAGTAAAGCAAGAAGTCACCTGCACACCACGGAGGTGCAGAGAGCACTAGACGTTGTGGATGGGGAAGTGCAGCGCTTGCTGGTGGTTCAAAGTGAGGTGAGATGTTCTGTGGCCTGCAGAGGACTCAATTGAGTTCCTAGAGGGGCGAATGTCCACATCACCGCAGTTTTGGGTGGCAGACAGAGCAGAGAGGGCAAGGACTGCATGGGCTGCCCCTCAAGCAGCACAGCTCCTCTTGGCACCATGCTGAGCACTACTTCTGTACTAAGATGAAAGAGCAGCTCCTATTGAGTCACTCCACAGAAAGCATCTCCTGTGCCCGCCTCCATTAGCCCAGGCTACAAGTGTCACAACCGGATCCCTGGCCTGTTAGCTCAGCCAATCAAGTCCTGTTCCTCAGGCCCCTTTTATTGGAGCTGGTCTCTGACAGAAGCATATGAGTACCAAAATACCACATATTGACCCTTTGCTTGCTGCTCGAGTGTCCCAGCTATATCCAGATGCAATGCACTTGCTGTGCTGAAGACCATACCAGGTAGACTGTGTTGTGCTTCTGGGTATGCTAAGCACATCCAAGCAAAAGGCACCTGCTGTGATGCTGAATATTCCAGGCATGCCTGGGCAAAGACACAGAGTTGTGCTTCTAAATGTACCAGACATGCCTGGGCAGAAGGTACTGGGTGTGATGCTGAACGCACCGGGCCTTGCAGTGCAGATCTCTGTTGCACAGTCTTGGTCCACGGATGCCTGTGGAAATGCCACCCACAGAACCAATGCAGAATACACTGCAAAGGTCTGCAGTGCAAATCGCCAGGGACATTTTCCCATCTGTTGCACCGTTACCCTCCTGCTGAGTTGGGGTACAATACCGAGAGGCTAGGACATTCCAAACTAGTGAATAAAACCCAGGCCTTAACAATCAGCCTCACCAACTCTAACCAAGCAGAGCACTAGCTCCTGGGAGAAGGTAGACTGTGGAGCTGCTTCTCCATTGTGTCATTAGTTTGGGACCCAGCCTTCAAGTCCTGTTTGAAACAGGAGTTGGTGCATTTTTTGCAATGGAGACAGGTGCCTTGAGCTGCGCCAGTTTACGCCAGTGGGGAACTTGGCCCCAGGGATTGCTCAGTTCATTATTAACAGGTTTCCACATATGCAGCTGGCAAATCTAACACCCTCCTGCTGGCTCCTCTATGAGTGTCTGAATCTGCCACCTCCTCTCTCCTCCAAGCTCGAGACCCAGTTCCACAGCCTCAGCACCAAGCAGCACGCTGCCACCAGTGAGAACCAGAGGCTGAAAGAAAACAACCAGGATCTGGAGAACCAGCTGCAGCAAATTCACATTCAGCTCCAGGAGACACAAGGGCATCTGGGTGCTATGAGGGGCAGGGTATCTCAGCCTCATGACAAGGAAGAGAGGCAAGTACTCCTCTGTTCATTGGTGGTATCATTCCCTATGGGACACATGCCAAGAGAAAAGTAGTTTACTTATCCTGTGGCTAAGCTGAGGTCCATCCTCTCCTCAGAAGGTCCTCCCAGTGCTGGAGTAACATGAATCCCCTTCTCATATAAGAGTCATTTCCACCTGAATACTGCTTGGGGGCTCACAAGAAAAGAAGTTTGTGGGTCTGAGTCCATATCCTAGGGGACAGGTCTCTACAGCATCAAGGGAGGCAGTGTTTCCTAGTGGATAGAGCCCTGGACTGGGACTCAGGAGACCTGGGTTCTATTCCTGGCTCTGCCACTGGTTTGCTAGGTGGCCTTGGGCAAGTCACTTAACTTCCCCGTGCCTCAGTTTCCCCATCTATAAAAGGGGGATAATGATAATGACCTCCTCTGTGAAACTCTTTGAGATCTGTGGGTGAAAAGTGCTATATAAGAGCTAGGTGTTACCATCGTCATCATCACAAAACAAATTAGCTGCTTTTGGGGCAGTGTCAGCAGAGAGGCTAAGGGCTGAATAGACTTTCAGATCACATCTGAGGCAAGACCCAGTGTGTGGGGAAGACGCTTGCCTAGCTGCTGCCCAGGCTGTACCTGCCCCATGGAGAGAGCATTTTACCCATTAGGGCTGTCCCCTCTCATCAGCTTGAATTCATATCATACGTTCTACATAACAGCCACTCTTCAAATACATCCCTCTTCCTTTCTGCACCCTCTTCTCAGCCATGCGCTGTAAGCCTCCTGTCTCCGATCTCACCAGCTGTCCCGTCACAGGATCAGAACTGCCGCCAATGCGGACAGCAGCACCCTGTGGCAGAGGGCTCATAGTGCAAAAACAGCAGGGGTGTGAAAAGGCTCAGGCGTAGGAGCGGTACATTGTAATTCTTGCCACCACCTCTTTCTATTTGCAGGGACAAACCATTGGCTGAGGCGACCTGTGAGATCCCTCCACCTTCCCAGGTATTTCATCTGTGCAGGAGAAAACTGATCCTGTTTTCATGCTACAGGTTACGGGAGGGGCAGGGGGGATCAGTTAGCTTCTCCCTTCTCCCATGTAGCACTGCCTTTGCCTTCCATCTCAACATGGCTGCCTCCTCTCACACTGGCACTAACCCTGCCCTCCCACCATGCAGGGGGCTGACCAGTTGCAGTGGCCCCACTACCACCAAAGACACTGTTCCAGCAAAGCCTTCTGGGGCACGGCCATGCTCGTGGTGGAACCTTACCTCTTTTTAATCTTTCTGCATTTCTGAAACTAAGGAGTGTGAGGGCTGAGTGAGGCCATATAGGAGATGTACATTGCTCTGACGTTGCAATTCCGGCTCTCAGGCCCACCCCCTCATCCCAGGCTCTAGGGCCTGAGTTGCAAGGTCAAAGCAATGTCTACACAGCTATTTTTAGCATGCTAGCCCCATCCCTGCTTGCACAAGGCTCTCTCCCAGATGCAGTGTAGACAGACCCATAAAGGGAGTCGGTGCGGCCGACTGGATAGGATCCTGAACCAGGGGAGGAAAGAGTTGGGTTCAATTCTCAGCTCTACCCCTGATGGGCTGCAAGTTGTTTCCCCTCACTGGGCCTCAGTTTCTCCATCAGTGAAATGTGGATGATGATACCGGCCACTGTAAAACACTTGGAGATCGATGGGTGAAAAGTGTTATGTAAAAGTATTTTTAGAAGGTCCATTCATCACGATCTGCCTACCAGAGGGAGGGGACAAGAGAGTTTATGCTGCAGAGAAAGGGCTGTAGCCAGCACAAGCACAAAGCGATTTTTCCTTTTAAGTTCTCTCACCGATGATGTTTTTTCTCTCCCTTTTCCCTGGCTTGTTTAAGGAAACTTTGAACAAGGATAAAATGTTCTGCTCTGAAATGTATATTAGACTTGGATCCCAGCAGAGCGATGATACACCAGACAGCTCCGGTCAGCTGTAAGTGGCACAAATGTAGGCGATTTGTTTAGACAAGGCAGGATCAAAGGAGTGATGATTACCCCCCTGGTGATACCTCAGTCCTGCTCCATGGCAGCTATCAGTGTTTCTCCCATGTGCTGAGGTTCTACTGAAACCCCAGTGGGACACTGTGTTGTACCTAGCACATGATGTGAGGGAACGTTTTGCCCAATGTATCTCATACGCTGAGCAGCACTGGAGGGGCATTTTTCCCTGATGTTCCTTGTATTTGGAGCAAATCTGGAGGGGCATTTTGTGCATTGTATTCCAAGAGACAGAAGAGTGATCTGTCCATTAGTTTTTGGGTTATATTTTTTTTTTGGTAGTTTCTGCATTAATTTATGTAAGATGCTGACTAAGTGGACAAAGCACCCTTCCAGTAGCTAGTCCACAGAGAGGGTAATAGCCTTCTGCTGCCACTGGACAATGGGGTTACTCTTTAGCCCAAGTGGTAGAGGCCTGAGAGGTGGTGCTGAAGAGGTTCTATCCCCACTAACCCCCCAGCACAGGGCATTGTTAATTTACCTCCTTACCTACCTAGCAATCTCTCTGCCAACCTTTATCCTTTACAAAGCTCGGTTATTTTAATCGGATGCCCATGATCATCCCTTTCTGCTGTTTTACCTTTGCATCAAGCCCTCATCATGTTTTACCGATAGGCCTCTTTATCAGTGGTTTGGGCCATTTGCTTTTCTTTTAATCTCACCCAGTGCACAAGGGACTAAACAATAATCTCTCAAGCCAGGTGCAATTGTTTTTCTTGCTGCATTAACATACATGAGAAGCGAGTAAAATGCCTCTTACCCCCCTGCTTTGCCCGCCATGCAGGGTGGGAGGTGAACTCTGCAGATGCACCTCTGAACACTGGGTCTGCACTGACCAGGGGCAGCAACCAGGGATACATAGAAGGGTTGGGCATGTGAAGGGGACTTTTGGGTTGCTGGACTTAAGAACCTGAGGGGAAAAGGACACCGCCCAACCTACTTGAGGGGGGTCTTTACTCATGGTTTATGTTTATGAACCCTGTTTGTGGTGTTTTCACAAATTAACACTGAGTTACTTCCTTCCTTTTATTAAAAGTTTCTTTTCTACATTCAGACACTATGCTTGCAAGTGGGGAAGTATTGCCTCTCAGAGGCGCCCAGGGGTGATAGGTAAATTTCCCAGGTTACAGGGTGAGGGCTCGAGCTGGTTATGTGTTGGATCGATGGAAAGGAACCCCTAGATATTGAACCCAGCCCTGGCTGCTGCTGGTTCCACTCGGCAGAAAGTTAACATACAAGCACGGCATCCCTGCTCTCTGATGTATTTCACAGCACTGGCAGGGCCGGCTTTAGGCCAATTCCACCAATTCCCCCGAATCGGGCCCCACGCCCAATGAGAATCTCTTCCCTGGCTAGAGGCGCCTTTTTAATTTTTACTCACCTGGCAGCGCTCCGGGTCTTCAGCGGCACTTCGGCGGCGGGTCCTTCCGTGCCACCAAAGACCTGGAGCGAGGAAGGACCCCCCCGCCGCCGAAGTGCCGCCGAAGACTCGGAGCACCGCCCAGTGAGTACAAGCCCCATGTGTTTTTTTACATAGTTTTTTTTTTAAATATATATATATATAGTCATCCCTGCCAGGGCCCCGTCGAAACTGTTCAAACTGGGCCCTGCACTTCCTAAAGCCGGCCCTGCCTGGTATAGTCCGTAATGCTCAGTGCAATGATGTAGTGTGTTTGAGTGTCCCATTATGGCCTTATTTTCTCTCTCCTGTACATAGCATATGCCATTGTGTATTATTTTGCAGGGTGCCGTACGGTATTTCATTTGCTCCTGAAGCTGATTCGGGACAGAGGACAAGAGTGATCTCCATAGAAGAAGACCCCTTCACAGAGTTTATGAAAAAGGGAGAGGCATTCTTCCAGCAGGAACTTTCAGGCCAAAGCTCTTTGCTCAGCGAACTGAATGATGCAATAGCAGCTCTGAACAAGGTGTCTGAACCACAAGTACCAGAGACAGATGACCTACTGCATGGGGATGCTTCTTTACAGCCAGCCAGACAAGGTGGGGATTCTGAGCAAAGAATCAAGCAGGTCAGAGATTCAGAGCATCAGGTGCTCTCAAGAAATGACAATGAACCTAAGGCCCTGCCTGAGGCACTTTCAGTCCTTTCCACCAATCAGGCTACATCCCAAAGAGAGGCTCTTAAACAGGGACCAACTCAAGCAGAACCTCATGCACAGGAGTTGAAGCAGGCTTGGGCTTCTGAGCCAGCAACGCATGATCAGGCTCAAAAACTCACAAAGAAAGAGGTTGTTTATGCAGAGGTACTGCCCCCTACTGTTTCAGAACCTGCAACACAAGCCACCATTCACAAGCAGAACCCGCCAGAGGGAGGTGTTCTCCTGCCAGGTGTATTGCAGCCGGGCATTACAGAGCAGGCGGATGAAATTCAGAAGTGGGTATCAATGAAGAGAGATGTGGTCCTTGCAGATGTGTGGCCACCTGCTGTTTCTGAGCAGGCACTGCTGAAGGAAAAGCCTCCAGAAATGAAAGCGCCGGAGAAGATATTTGAGCAGAGAGAGACACCAAAACAGGAGACACCACCAACTTATTTCCCTCATGTGGGAGCCCTGCACAAGGAAGGTGTAGAAAATGAACAAGGAGAAGCCCTTCTCAGAGCCAGCCAGCTGGGGGATACACTCCAGGCCAAGACGCAGCCCCAAAGCACTGGGAAACCAGAAGCAACACGGGCAGAAGAAACAAGAGGAGACCTGGATATTTTTCAACAAGAGGAGAAGCAAATGAGCAGTGTGAAAGTGAACGAGGATGCAATCCCCAAACTGGGAGGCCAGGGATACCAAGCTAATGTGACACCAGAGCAGCCAGGCAGAGCTGCTAAAGGCATCACGGAGACCTGCCCTGATCCAGACCATCTTTATAACGTGTTGTTTGTGGGGGACTCAAATGTTGGCAAAACATCGTTTCTGTACCGGTTACACGAGGATTCCTTCAACCCAAGCCTAACTGCTACTGTAGGTAAGAATCCCACAGCTTCCATTAAGCATAAATACAGTCCTATAGGGACATAGGACTTGCCCTGCCAAATCAAACCAATGATGGATTAAGTCAGGGACTCTAGGAGTGGCCAATTGTTGATGCATGAGAGGAAGTGAGAGACACACCTCCACATATTTAAGATGGATTTGTACAGATATACCTTGAGCTTGGGTACGTTACCAATCTCAGGCCCCAATCCCGCAGTCTGATCTGTGCATGGGCTCCCACTGACCTCACTGGGACTCTGCAGCAGCAAGGGGCTGGCTGTGTGGATCGGACTGCAGGATCGGCGATAAACATTAAATAAAGCACCCGACCCATTGTACAGGGGGGCAAAGGAGCAGAAATTCTCCCTGGTCCATGCACCGGTTAGCAGAACATGCCCAACTGTTACTCTTATTAGTCATCATAAAACTAACCAGACCTTTTTAAAACCCAGCCACTATTCTGGGATTTTAATCTGAGAAGAGACTATTGTGATCATCTAGGCTGGCCATAGAATATTACCCTATCTTTCCTGCCCCATGTCCATATCTCATGGCTGAATTCTACTGCATTACAAATGCGCTGTATGCCCTAGGAATGGATTATCGGGTCAAAAACCTTTTTGTGGACAACAAGTGCTTTGCTCTACGCCTATGGGACACGGCTGGCCAAGAAAGGTAAGGCACAGTGCTGTATATACAAAAAAGAATGCGTACAGGGAAATACAGCTTTGGATAAGGAAATCCACATAAATATATGCTCACACAAGACGTTTGAAAGGATAAAGTCCAGATGAAGAATAAACATCCAAGCTCATTAGGGCAGGACTGAAGACCTTTAGTCCCCAGGGCTGTCAGTAGGGCCCCTCTCATAAGTACTGAAGGCCAAACCTTGGTACCACTCAACTCAAGGCAAACTCCTGATGATGTCAGAGAGGCCAGGATTTGACACTAAATTCACAAATATGTGTGTGTATATCTACTTAGCATATCAGGGTTGGAAGGAACCTCAGGAGGTCATCTAGTCCAACCCCCTACTCAAAGTAGGACCAATCGCTACACAGATTTTTGCCCCAAATAGCTCTCTCAAGGATTGAGCTCACAACCCTGGGTTTAGCAGGCCAATACTCAAACTACTGAGCTATCTCAACATATACACATAATATGGAGTGTGTGTATTTACTCTATTTATATATGTATATACATAGACACACAAATATTTGTATGTATTTTGTGTGTTTATAAGTATATGGTATACACACAATATAATGTGTGTGTATTTACTCCATGTGTATGCATATACACATACACACATAACTATAATTACCTGTTATCTATCTATAAACACATGCACACACAGTTAAGGCTCTGCAAAACTGTAATAAATTTTGAAATTTATTTCTGCCAAAGCTTTGCAAACCCCTGCCCATATTCTCCCCCAGTTTCACTTATCTGTCAAACTTTGCAAAATGGTGTCTTTGCTTCACACCCTTGCAGGAGGGAATATTTGCATATTTTTGCACATTTGCATTTTCAGTTTTGTTACCATGGTTTTGCACAGCTGAAACACACTTTGTATGTATTTGTGGGTTTTTTTAAACCTCTGGATTGCTGTTAAAAATGGTGCAAAAAGAGTAAGTACCTAAGTGTAAAAAGCAAAAGTGCTTTCTGACAGGTACCATAGCATCACCAAGCAGTTCTTCCGAAAAGCTGATGGAGTGGTGTTGATGTATGATGTCACTTCAGAATACTCCTTCGCGGACGTGCGGTACTGGCTGAATTGTATCCAGGTAGGTATAATGGGTGAAATCCTGGCTCCATTGAAGGTAATGCCAAGACTCCCAGTGACTTCAGTGGGACCAGGCTTCCACCCTATAATTCTTTATGCTTTATTAGTTCTTTCTATCTGAGGATTTCCAAGCACTTCACAAACATTAATGAACTGAGACTCATTTCTCTCCTGAGAGGTAGGCAAGTATTATTATCCCCATTTTACAGCTCAGAAACTGAGGCACAGAGAGGCAAGGTAATATGCCCGATGCTGCACAGTGAGTCAATGGAGCACTGGGGCTAGAACTCATGTCTCTGCTTTAGCTACAAAACCATCTGGCCCATGTGAACACTGTAACGGAATCATGATGGGCACAGGGCCAGATCTGTAGCTGGTTTAAATCAGGATAGCTTCATTGAAGTGACACCAATTTACACTATCAGAGAATCCGGCCCAAAGAGTCTACATGTTTCTTCACTCTGGCTTTCCCTTCCTTTCATGAGGGTGGGTGTTACAGACCATATTCTGCTCTCTGTGACAGCAGTGCAAACTCAGTGATGCTGTTCTCTTCAACTGAGTTACTCCAGATCAGTGGCTCTCAAACTGTAACAACCCGTGAACCCCTTTCACTAAAATGTCAAGTCTCGCGAACCCTCTCCTAAAAATGAATATTTCCAGGGATTTTCTCCTTTACCTGAGTATAAATTATGAAAAGCCGTGATTTTGGAAATATTAAAAAAATTATGACATGCTTACTACACACTATTTATTATTAATTATTATTTATCATTACAGTATTTTATTACATTATGAAAACTCCTCCAAGATCTCACTTTCATAGCTTGTAACACTTTGAATAAGCCTGTTATAAGACAAGGCTCCTATGTTTCATCAAGGAGTATCAGATGTGAAACAGCATAAAGGTATTTAAGAAGCCAACTCAAAGAGTTCCTCCTACACAAGCATTCAGGTCTTGAGCAGTCCAGGCAAATAACGCACGTTACAACAAAGCTTAAACTTGTTCTTCATAATAATTTTAAAAACAATACTAGCTGCCTATTTAATTTTCAAAACAGCAAAATATATCCACCTCCCTTTCCATTTCATATAAGGAGTCTTGAAGTTTAAATTTCCTCAGTGTGATAGATACGCTTGCTCTGATCTGCTTCTCTCTTGGAAGTCCAGGGGCTCTGGGCTGCTGGCCCCGTGTTGCCTGGGGTCCCTAGGGACAGCTCTGTCTGCCATTAGGGATTTTTTTTCCCCCGAGAGCCCCCTGTAACATTTCGTGAATCCCCATGGGTTCACGAACCCCAGTTTGGGAACCACTGCTCCAGATTAACCCCCGTGTGATTGGAATTTGAATTTGGCTGGGTAATAACTCTCCCCTCCTTCCTGGTTTTAAATGCACTAAGTTCAAGATAGGTTCTTCTGGGATGGCTACCCTGGATGATACAGCTGCTGTCAGAGGGAGTCCAATGGCAGGGTCATTGGATGCTCATTATTGCACTGGCTTGCTCTGTCTCGTACATGTGTCTACACAGCAGGCGGGAGGTGTAATAGCCTAGCTCGAGCTAGCACCTAAAAATACCAGCATGGCCGCCGCAGAATGGGTAGGGGCTCGGGCTAGCCACCAGAGTACAATCAATCCTGCCTGACTCCTTGGGTACACAGCCCGAGCCGCCATGGCCACACTGTTTTTAGGCACTGGTTTGAGCAGAGCTAGTGTGTACATGTCTACTCACGCTAGGGATTACATCTCCCAGTTGCTGTGTAGACATACCCAGAGACATCATGCCGTAGCCTAAGGAACTATTTAAATATCTCTACGAGGCATAACCAGGAAATATGTCTGTCTGCTCAACTAGGAGAGGTGGTGAGCTTTAAGGTACGTCTCTACTGCAAAAAAGGAGTGTTCTTAACTTGGGTTAGACCGGCAGTGAAGCCATGGCAACTCGACTTTGAACTCTGGTCTTGAATTCATGCTGCTAACCCAAATTAAAGCCAAGTTGTCATGTCTTCATTGCTATTTTAATCTGAGTTAGCTAATGTGGTTTAGTTAACCTGAGTCAAGAACACACCTTTTTTTGCAATGTAGACATACCCTTAGCTGTTGAGTGGGGGACTGGAAACAAGGACCCCCTAGATTCTATTCCCAGCTTGGTCTCGAATTTGCTGTTTGACTCTCAGTGAGGCATAGCACCTTTCTGTGCCTCAGTTTCCCAACTGTTCAATGGGAGAGGGAGGGTTGTGAGGCTAAATTAATTAGTGCAAGAGGCTCTGAGATCTTTAAATGCTGTATTCTTAAAAAGAAACACGTAGTCATTTTAGAAGACAGGACCTAATTCTGCCCTGACCTAAATGTCATCAAACCCAACTATACTCAGCCAGGCTGATTGGGGGCAGAAATCAGAGCAGAATTGGGCCACCTATATTTTATGAATCATGTTTAGGATGACTATATTGGTCCAAGAAAATAGTCAAGAGAGGAACAAGGGCATTGGTACTGGGACTATTCGTTTTTTGAAAAAGACAAACAACCCACGTACTTGATGCCATGAAATTTTATCAGCCCTCAGTATCATTATCTAGAAAGAGTCACCCATGATGTAATCCCCATCAAACATACTGGAATGACATAAGGAATGAATTTGACCCATGTCTTATGCTAAGCTAGGAATGCAGATGGAAGAAATATTTGTGAATTTCAACGTATGCAGCTGTATCTGGCCAGATCCTCAGATGGTTTTAATTGGTGTAACTCCATTATGTCAATGGAACTACACTGATTTACATTATTCTGCATCTGGCCACATGAGGGTTGGGATTTGCAGTAGCAAGTAACTGAAGAGTGGCAGGGTCTTTCTTTGGTGTCATAATAATACTAGCTCTTATATAGCACTTTTCATCCACAGATCACAAAGTGCTTTACAAAGGAAGTCAGTATTATTATCCCCATTTTACAGATGAGGAAACTGAGGCATAGTGAGGGAAAAGGTTACCCAGCAGGCCAGACCTTGGAATAGAACCTAGGTCTCTTGAGTCTCAGTCCAGCGCTCTAGCCACTAAGCAAAACTGTTATATCAATATGGGCCAAATTTTGCCCTTGACCACACACCCACAGTTCCCACTGAAGTCAGCTGTAGGCACCTACATGAATATGAGGGCTAAATTGGCCTTATCTCTTATGGAGACAATGCAGTGGTTGCCAAGATGGGTGCTTTAAGAATTCCCTGTAGAACTATACCACTGACAGCCTTATTCTTGTTTAGGGAAAAGTCTCATGGTTTCTTTAATAACCATGAAAGGTCACAGCCTTGATTTTGCATCTCATCCATGAGCTGGCTATAACTGAAGCAGGTGGAAATTTTTCAGATTTTTTTTGTCAACTGGCCACTGGCATTGGCCACTGTTTAAGAAAGGATACTGGGCTAGATGGAGCTTTGGTCTGACCCAGTATGGCCATTCTTATGTTAATGAATAGCCTTTATTCTATCATTCATTTATTTATTTTGTAATAAAGGTTCATTTTTTCTATATTTTGCACAATATTTTCCTGATGTTGTTTACTGAAAACATTGTCCAAATGGCTATCAACTCTTTTTTGTTTTGATTTGGGGGAAATGAAGGATTTTGAAAATGATTTCCGTAGTGTTTTTTTTTATTTAAAAAATTGCAAAAAAAGAAGAAGTTTTTTTGGGGTTTTTTTTTTTAAAGAAAATGGATCAGCTTTGAACCCTGAGGAATGGAAACAAAGTCAGTTTTTTCATTAAATGTTTACATTAATTTTTCAATCTACTCTGGGGTCGGTTGGAACTATTTCAACAAACTTCCAAGGGAAGTGGCAGATTCTCCATCTCTTCATGGCTTCAAATCAAGACCAGATGCCTTTCTGGAAGAGATGCTCTATCACAGGGGTTGGCAACCTTTCAGAAGTGGTGTGCCGAGTCGTCATTTATTCACTCGAATGTATGGTTTTGCGTGCCAGTAATGCATTTTAACCTTTTTAGAAAGTCTCTTTCTATAAGTCAATAATATATAACTAAACAATTGTTATATGTAAAGTAAATAAGGTTTCAAAATGTTTCAGAAGCTTCATTTAAAATTAAATTAAATTAAAATGCAGAGCCCCCCTCGGACCGGTGGCCAGGACCCAGGCAGTCTGAGTGCCACTGAAAATCAGCTTGTGTGCCACCTTTGGCACGCATGCCATAGGTTGCCTACCCCTGCTCTATCATGTAAACCCAAGCCCCAATGGACCAAATCCATGCAGGTCAGTGGGGTTACTCTAGGCTTTACCCTGATGTGTTCAGAAGCTGTGTAGGGTTATGATTTGAAGAAACTGGAGATCCCATTATAGTCAATGGCAAAACTTCCACTGACTTCACTGGGGCCAAGATTTCACCATACCTGGCCTGCTTCACAGGAAGGAGCAGGAGATGGAGTTGTCATCCTTCTACTTGGTAACAAAACAGACTGTGCTGCAGAAAGACAGGTATCTACTGAAGAGGGTGGACGCTTGGCTAAGGTATGTGAACAGATCTATTGGAGTTTGCCATCCATTTAAATTCTTTCACCATCCTTAGTTGGGGGTCGGGGGTTAAAAGAATAAAGCAAAACCAAAGCTATAATTAAGCCATGATGACTGACAGGATAGGCATTTCCTCCCATTAACGATTAGCGAGGGAATTGAGGACCTGAGGCAAAACAGAGAGCCCTTAACTAATCGGCTGGTCATTAATTGCCAGGAAATGACCACAGAACCATATCTTGCACCCTCCTGCGCCTTGTGTTTTTGTCTCCTCCTGCTGGCCTTGTTTCAACTCAGACCGCGATCTGGCAAGCTATTCCCTGGCCCTCCTCCACTGAACTGAACCCCAGCAGAGCAGCTTACAGGATCAGGGCCTCAGACGGTAACGTTTTTGAGGCAGGGAATCTGGCCCAGATCCTCAAAGGTATTTAGGTGCGTAATTCCCTTGATTTCAGTGGGAATTAGGCTCCTACATGTCTTTGAGGATCTGGGCCTATCTGTACCATAACATGCCAGGCACCTCTCCAGCACTATGTAAATAATAAAACATAAAGCAATTACTGACTCATCCCTTTTGAAAGATGCTTTATGTGTCCAAGCACTGATTCTTGTAACAGTCCGTGAGATGGACAAGTATCGCTCTCCCCATTTTACAGAACCTGGGACAGATAGATGAGGTTACTTACCCAAGGACACACAGCAAGTCACTGGCAGAGCCAGAAAGAGAACATTCTAGCTGCCAACTCTGTGTTCAATCCACTAGGCAGTGCTGCCTCTGTGTATGTCTATAGCATGCCAGGCTTTCCCTTGCCGTTAAAGATTAGCATTGAAGCTGCTGGGGAAGCTGGATTTCATTCTCAACATTCCTATAATTTAGTAATTACAATGCACAATTTTATTCACATATGAATTCTGTGCCACAGCAGCAAGGAGACCCTCTGGGCCGTGCATTTCCAACAGATCACCACCTTTCCTCGCGTAATTAGTCCCTCGTGCTTTTTTTTTAATCCTACACAAACCATGATATCATTGCTCCAAATGCACCGACTCCCCCGTCTTTAGTTGTTTGATGATTATCTGGGAAAAATCACAACACTTGTGCTCGACCTGTTTTAAATCTATGCAATCTATGGCTTGAACCTACCAAACAGTTCTGGAAGGGAAGGGAATTTGTGTGTGCCTTCTTGTGTCTTCCAGGAGTGTGAGCTCTTGTTTTATGAATGCAGTGCTGCGTCAGGCGACAAAGTCTCTGAATCCATGATTGACTTCGCCAGGTGAGAGTGTGCCATGGGGTTGTTGACTGTCCTGAATTAATGGGTTGGGTCCTGATTTCCACTGCTCTTCTTCAGCTTTGCATGCTGACGTGACCCCTGCAGCTGAAAGCTGTATATCCCCATGCTCCATAGATAATGTACGCAGCTCCTATGTGCCCACCCAGGGCGTGTCAAAACTGGAGCTACACCAGTTTACCACAGCTGAGGATCCGGCCACAGGTGCAAAGATAAGAATCTGTTCTAGCTGAGACAGGTTTTTACACTGCACACTATCAGAGTACTTTCCAGTCATGTATTAAGCAACATGACTAAAATCAGCCACTTGTTTGTTCTCTCATCCTCTCCCTAAGCAGATAAGCACGTGCAGTGGCATGGCTTGTTTTGGCAGGGGGGGGGGGTGTTGTTTTTTCCTTAAGTGTATATGTTGGTCTGTGTTTATGTTGGAGAAGACAAGCTCAGAGAAGTGCATCTTGCACTTGGTATGGAAGTTGGTGAGGTTTGTGATGGTCTTTAGTTCATGGGGGCAGGGCTGGCTCCAGGGTTTTTGCCGCCCCAAGCAGCAAAAAGGAAAAAAAAAAAAACCACGATCGCGATCTGCAGCTCTACCGCCGCTTCAGTCTTCGGCGGCAATTTGGCGGCTGGTCCTTCGCTCCGAGAGGGAGTAAGGGACCCGCCGCCAAATTGCTGCCAAAGACCCGGACGTGCCACCCCTCACTGTTGGCTGTCCCAAGCAGCTGCTTGCTGGGCTGGTGCCTGGAGCCGGCCCTGCATGGGGGAGTTCATTCCACTGTCCTGGCCCACAAAAATGGGCCCTAAATGGATTCTTCACTAGAATGTCAGGATGCACTTCAAACATTCAGCCCTGTAAAGGCAGATTAACAAAACCATCAATAGTATGTTTTTGTGCCTAGAACAGATTGTTGGAAGGAAGAACGGAATAGGGCATACCAGGCCCAGATTCACTTATGCTCCTCCACTAATAACGTCCAGTGTGACTTCTAGATGCTGCCAACCCAATCCCCTTCTCCCCATCACAGAATAACACAACCTGAGGGCACAAAGGACCTTAGCTATTTCTCCTTATCCTGGGGTGTTGTACAGAGAGTAGGTGGCTAGCTGGAAGCAACAAGCCAGGCATCATTCTACCTGCTGTTGTTAGGTTTACTGCTTTGCCTGGAGACAGCTCGCAATCTGGGCTCCAATCCTCAGGATGTTGCTTAACTCCCCGATGGGTTGATTGATGTGAGCAGGTTTGTTTTGACTGTGGCTTGATTGAGGTTGAAATTTTCAATGGAGCCTAAAGGAATAGGTGCCCAAATTGAATTGCTGTGGGAACCGGGCACGCAACTCTTTTCAGACCCTTTGAACACCCCAGCCCTACCCTTTACTAGAGCTTTCCACGACAGATGATGATGTAGATTCCAAACAGCAGGGCAATTAACTGGCTAATTTGTTTCATGTTTATCATGCCAGATCACTGAAAGCTCATGAAGACAGATTAAAAACTGAGGTGGTGGAGGTACCAGCGCCACCAAAGAAGAAAAGAGGTTGCTGCAGATGACCGAGAAACTCTGTGCTTTGATCACAAAATACAGCCTGAAAGCATAAGAATGGCCCTCTCTTAACCTTCATCTCTGCTCCTCATGTCTGACTTTACTGATTCCCCTTAAGCGTTGCAGAACAAATGCAGTTATGAGGGAGTGAGTTGTATTCTGTCTCATTCATAGCTAATCTATTTCTCTGATTGCCTACCCCCACAGAATGTTAGGGCCTAACCCATTAGTGGGCAAACATTATTTCTTTCATTAAGAGATCAAAACTGTGCTCCTCCATTGCTGCTCCTGATGCAAGAAGCAGAAAGAGCCCAGCTGGATTTTCAGATCTCAGAATGAGTTTTGCAGCCAGCGGACAGAAAAATCCTCTTTGAGGGTGGAATTCACTCTTATGCAGAGGGCCTGTGCAACGCCTATAATGTATCGCAGGAGATCTCACAATTGGGTTTAAGTGGTGCAGGCACCTCTGCACAGTGGTGAATTTCACTCAGAATGTGTAAACTCAGAAAATCTGATCCAGATTCAATTGAGAGAGAATACACAATATGCCTCAATCTCATTTTTACAGTCATTTTTCCAATTGCACTTTATAAAGTATGTCATCAGTTTGAAGTGTCTTCACCTTTATAATATCTAGCTTTGCCCTCGCCCACGTCCCATATTGTACTACACCAGCGGTCAATAGAGGATCCCTACAAAAAAGGCTGCTAAAACTGTGATTAAAAAAACAACACATAGAAAGATGGGTAGAAGGTACAGGATAATAAAATCACTTTGGAGCGATGAGGCAATCGGATAGTTTGATCAGCGGAACATTTGTGAGTCTATCATTTTCAATGAAGGGTACTTTGAGCAATGGAACAGCCTCCAGGGCAATGGATTGTTGCATTAGAATAGAGGTTCTCAAACTGTGGTCCGTGAGCTCCATTCAGGTGGTCCATGGATAGTTTCCTCTAAGGTACATGCCTGGGGGGCCGTACACAAGAGAATGAAGGGCCAACCACCTAATAAATGGAGCCTTGCAGGTGTGGCTCCACTAATTAGGTGCCTGGATCCTGGAGAAGATGCACATGTAAGGTGAGGGGGTGGCCTTGGGAGGAATAGGGGGTAGGTGGGAGGGGGCAGTGGGGTGATAAGAGGGGGTGGGAGGAATTTGGGATGTACAGGGCTGCAGTGGCCAGAGAAAGAGGCGACCTTCCTCAGCTCCAGGACTGTGGCTGCCAGGGAGACACCCCAGTCCTTCCCAGCCCCAGCTTGGGGGCTTCCACAGCGGGGGAGAGAGGGAGAGACCCTCTCTCCTTCCCAGCCTAGCTTGGTGGCTGCTGCAGCAGGGGAGACCCCCGCTCCTTCCCTGCCCCAGCTCGGGGACTGCTGCAGCAGGGGAGAGTGGGCACATCCATCGCATTAGAAAGGCAAGACTATATTAAAATATGAGTTGTGTGCTTTTATCTGTAGAACAAAAAATGTTTATTATTAAGTTTTTTAAAAATATAATGCTTTTATCCAAAGCGCTTTACAATAGTTAGCTAACAGTACAAACAACATTTGGAAAGATCATTAAGTGGTTCGCCGAGACCCTCAGCAATTTTCAAGTGGTCCGTGAAAAAAAAAGTTGGAGAACCACTGCATTAGAACAATTCTGTGTAGGGGGAAAGCAAGGTTTTGTAAGCTTTTTACAAATGCAATTGCATTTTTTTTTAAAGTGCATTTTGTATTTATTAACCTGAGAGTGACACAAACACCAGAAATATTAGTATTACTATTTACCTGTCATTACTTCAGCTGCTTCATTTATACAAACAACTGTGCTGCAAAGCAATGCAGATAATTGTGCTTTTGAGAGAGAAGGATACAAACAGTTGAGGCCCAGATCCTAACTCAGAGTCACGTGCCTAAATACCTTTGCAGATCTGGGTCTAAGTTTATAAGAGCGAAGTGTTATTGTAGAGCAGCATTAAATATTGTTGGGGGATTTGTGTAACCTCTAGTACTTCAATGGACTTATTTAAATTTTTTTTTTTAAATTCAGTATATCAGACTTGGAAACAATAGCTTGGATGAGTTTGTAGCTGATTGTTATCATCATCAGTGTTATTTAACATTTATATCCCAGAGGCTTCAGCCAGGTCAGGGGCCCCATTGTGCCAGGCCCTGTACAAACGTAGAAACATGATGAGTAATTTTTCAACACTATAAATAAAAGCGTATTTTAAATTATTTCTGGTTCTGCTTCTCTTTTGATTTGTGTGTGTTATTCATAATGCTATCACACAAATCGGTGATGTCAGTTCTGCTCAAAGCTACTGAAATTTAGTGAAGGGAGCTGGGACACTTTCACAGAAAGGCAGAGGATGTTTAGGGACCTAACAGAATGGAATTGTCCATTTGTTGGTTACAGTTGGGGAAAATGACCAATATAGTTACATTACAGGACAACTGTGAATATTCCAAGAATAGACCAAGACCAAAAAGATCTCAAATAAAGCAAAGCTGATTAGCAAATGGAGAGATCCACTGGTCACACATTAACAAATAGTATCAGATTGTAACCAGTGCTAGTTTGGGTAACAAGGTTAGCCAGGTACCGCAGGATCTTGTAATTAAGACAAAGGATCACATCTTACAATGTCAGAGCTCAGGTGTTTCAGTGTCTCACTGACGGGCTGTCTCCCTCTGTTAGCATTGTAACGTTTCAGAACTCCATCTCCCCTGAATCACCAAAACATTCTGTGTATGTCAGGTTTACCTGCCTCCTGACACTTATTACAGCAGAGGGGTGAACCTCCTGCATTAGCGTCTTAGCTGCAAAGTCATTGGCTGAATAATCTGTTTTCTCAACATTATGGAGACTTTAACAATCTCTCTTCTAATCAGAAGTTACAGCCCCTCCCTATTCCAGTGTATGCACCAATTTAATTTCACACTGAATGGAGTTGCCAGTTTCACTTCCTACCACATAACAAATTCCTTCAAAGGCTGCCTTTGAGCCCTCTGCCTGCCATTCATTCTAACAACCTTTTATTTACATAGCTTGTCTCATCTCTGCCCAAAGTGGTATATTCCTATTCCTGATTAGGTGGCAGTAAACTCTACTTGCATTTGTGCTGTATCTGGGCAATTCACACTCTTTAATGGATTAACCTCACAACCTCTCCTGTGAGGCAGGGCACTGCTAGGCTGACCAGACGTCCCGATTTTATCAGGACTGTCCTGATATTTGCTTGAACATCGGTCGGGACACGGGACAAACAAACAATTTGCCCTCCGCTCCGGCGCACAGGTGGAGCCCGGAGGGGCTCTCACCCCCCCCCCGCCCCGACCCCTCCTTCCCCCATTAGATCCCTCCCCAAATCCCTGCCCCCAGCCTCACCCCCTCACTGCCCCATTGGATCCTGAGCTGGGCCTGGGGAGGAGATGCCCCCGTGCAGCAGCCTGGGCACACGGGCCATGGCCGGATGGGGCCGGGAGCGCTGCAGTGCTCCAGCCCTGCAGCCCATGGGGCAGCGCGGTGGGTCCGGGGGCAGCGCGGCCCGGGGGCGTGGGCCGCCGGAGACACGCGGCAGAGAGGGGCTTGCAGGGGCGAGACTTGTCCCAGGCGGGGCAGCCGGCGGACAGGGGCGAGGAGCCGGTCAGGGTCCCTCGAACCCATAAACTTCCCCGTCACTGCCAGGAAGGAGCCGCTGGAGCACAGCCGAGCAGGAGAGGTGTGGGGCTCCCCACCGGCAGCGGGACGTTCCACATGTGCCCAGGGCAGGCCGCGGGGTGGGAGGCTCTGTAGGGAGGGCAGCGCGCGCTGCCTGGGTGCTGTGTGCGATCCAGTGGCACGGCCCCTGTGAAACTGTTCCCCCCCCCCGCCTTTTTTTTTTTTTTTGCTCTGCTCCCTCCTCCCCCGCATCCCGATATTTCATCCCTCTGATCTGGTCACCCTAGGCACTGCTATTAGCCCCATTGTACAGATGTGCAATTGAGGAATAGAGATACTATAGCCCAGACCTTCAAAGGTATTTAGGTGCCTAATTCCTGTTGATTTCAATGGGAGCTAGATGCCTATACAACTTTGAGGATCTGAGCCCAAGGGACTTGCCCAAGGTCAGACAGGAAACCTGTGGCAGAGGGGGGAAATGAGCTCAGGTACCTCAAATCCCAGGATAATGCCCTAACTCCTTTCCTTACAGAGGCATTCTGTTGCCTTCACTGTTAATGCCAGCTAGAAGACAACTGTCCCTTAGCCCTAATAATAAAAGGACTATATTTTCTTAATCCAATTTACATAATTCCTCTTGTAGGCTATCCTCTCTTATCACACTTCACTATAAAATAATATTATTGTATCTAGTACTAGGATCAGCCTTTGGAACAGATTCACTAAAGAGGGACTCTAACAGCACAGTTCAGTTCTAGCTCTGGGGTCTTCAGATCCAGGTTTAATTTGGGCCAATCCGTACTATTTCTATTTTAAAAGTCCCTGTATATTGCCTTGAACAGAATAAACCCAAACACATTGGAAATTCCGATCAACAATGAAAGTAACAAAATATCAGTGTCCATCAACCAAAACAGACCATCTGTTCACTTCATGCAGCTGTGCAGCTGCATGTAGACAAAAGCTGCCCACAAGAGGTTTGTCTTACCCTAAATCTTGTTTGGATTATGTACGGAAGATGGCGCTTTCCCTGCTTCAATCGGTCAGCAAACAGCTTTATTTGCCTACAAAAGAAGATTAAATTAGTTAAGGTTGCTTTTCCTCAGTTCTTCCATTAGATGGTAGTAAATACAACGATGCATTCCAACTGCATAATATTTGAGCTGTATAAGAGATGCTGATAACCTGAATTTGGCTCAAAATGTAGATCTGTAAAGCCAAACTTTTATAAAACATCATACACAGAGAAATGGTACTATTTTATTTCCAATGATTCCAATGGCATTAATTCTGATAAAAAGATATTTTTAACCAAAATCACTCCCCCTGATGTGTTGGCAAACTAAACATTGCAGCACTAAACTGGAAAGCAAAACTGAATACAATATAAACAAAAGTCAAATTGATTTTTCATTCTCCAAGCTGAGAGAAATGCAAGAAAGTTAACAAAAAGCATAAGTAATGACAAGAATTTTGCATTTTAACAATTCTTTCACTTTTAAATAAGGCCTGGGTCATGCAAACACGTACATATGAGTCACTGAAGTCAAAGGGACTACTCAAATAAAGTGCATCTGTGTGTTTGGAGGATCAGGGCACAGAGTCATAGTAATATCACAGGAAAACACATTTTATTTGCTTGCACCATATGATTTTTTAAAGCTGTGTCTCTTTAAACCTTTCAGAATTACTATAAGCACTTCACCAGTAACAGAAAATTTTTCAAAATTAAATTCCATTTCAGAGCACTGCAGAAAATCATGGTAAACAACAATAAACCAGCTGAGTGCCTGCAGCCATACCACTTTGCCAGCTGCTACTTAAAAGCAGAGCACAACTGGACTGAACAAGCACTTAGATCATGACACATTTTAACAAAAGTTCAAATACACAAGCTATTTGGTCTCAAAAAGCCACTTCTCAAATTCTCTCTGTTTTCATCGTTTAAGGTATTATTTACTCTTATTGACATATAAAATATGCACCAAATGAAGCACAATAACTAGCACTTTTCATCTGCAAATCTCACAGTGCTTTACAAAGGAGGTCAGTATCATTACTCCCACTTCACAGATGGGGAAACTGAGGCACACAGCCATGAAATAACTTGCCCAAGGACACCCCGCAGGCCAGCAGTGCAGCTGAGAATTAGAATCAAGCTTTTCTGAATGCCAGTCCAGTACCCTATCCATTGGATGCAGAGAGTCCTTTGCTTGCTCCATAAGCTACAGTTTAAAAGATGAAAAATTAAAAACTGATAAAAGGAAATACTTTCTCATTGCCACCAGAAGGCATGGAGACCAGTCTCTGTACAGAAACTCAGAGTCTGTACTGATCAGATGCCCCCACATGGTATTAATGGACACTGCCCTGCTTGGCTTTCACATGTGTTTGAATGATGTCAACGTTTTAGATTTGTTCACTGTTAAACTCTTGAAACATTATCAGCTGTGAAATGGGTAGACTGCAGGTTATGAAGGTTTTCCACAAACATTGTTAACTATTTAGGACGATGTTTACTATCGACTGTAAGCACATCTCAACAGGCAGGGGCGGCTCCAGGCCCCAGCACGCCAAGCACGTGCTTGGGGCGGCATGCTGCGGGGGGCACTCTGCCAGTCGCCGGGAGGGCGGCAGGCGGCTCCGGTGGACCTCCCGGAGACGTGCCTGCGGAGGGTCCGCTGGTCCCGCGGCTTCAGTGGAGCATCCGCAGGCATGCCTGCGGGAGGTCCACCGGAGCCGCGGGATCAGCGGACCCTCCGCAGGCACGTCTCCAGGAGGTCCACCGGAGCCCGGGACCGGCGACCAGCAGAGCATCCCCCGCGGCGTGCCGCCGTGCTTGGGACAGCGAAATCGCTAGAACCGCCCCTGGCAACAGGGACTGTTCTTGTATAATCTGTACAGTGCCTAGTACATTTTGGACACTACTGAAAATAAAAATGAGGCGGCGGCTTACTTTTAAATGGCACTCCCAGCAGAGTTTTGCAAAAGTTGACAACGAACCAAGTGACTGCAGTTTTACTCAGCGTAATGTACTGACACAGGCCAGAAGCAACAGACACTGGCCACACTCTTAACTGTATGTAGCTAACTAGGTAATAGATTAAGCGGCAGAAGACAGAAGCTATAGTGGGAGATGGTGCACGGACAAAGCAAAGGCATAGGAGGAAAATGGGTGAGGCTGAACAGTGACTAGGGAAGGTAAAAATATATTCACGGTAAGGGTACTTAGAGCAAAATATGGAGTGCTCTGGGTGGTCAAGGCAGCTGGGCAGAACTTGGGTGGGGGGCGCTGTCGGGGGGCTGGAACAATTTCTGTAGTGGGCATGCTAAGAGCCATTGAACCAAACTGTCAACCCTGTATATCATGGAAACCACTTCAAACCAGGGGGTGCAGCAGCCCCCCTCGCTCCAGTAGTTCCAGCACCCATGCAGAGCAGTCAGGTAGGAGATGTGTGGGTGACAGGGCAATTGGCGAGGGGGTGGGCAGTCTGGTAGAGGGTGGGTCGCTCGGAGTGGCAGGGCAGGGGGAGGCCGTGGGGTGGGTGAGAGGGGCACAGTGGGATGGGGCGCAGTGGAGGTGGGACTGTGGGGCAGCACATATGGGCAGAAGGCATGGTGGGACTGGAGCAGTGGGGTGAGAGGCAGGGCCGGCTCCAGGCCCCAGCACGCCAAGCGCGTGCTTGGGGTGGCATGCCACGGCGGGCGCTCTGCCGGTCGCCGGGAGGGCGGCAGGCGGCTCTGGTGGACCGCCAGCAGGCGTGTCTGCGGAGGGTCCGCTGATCCCGCGGCTCCGGTGGAGCATCCACAGGCTCCACCGGAGCCGCAGGACCAGCGGACCCTCCGCAGGCACGTCTGCAGGAGGTCCACTGGAACCGCAGGACCGGCGACCGCCAGAGTGCCCCCCGCGGCGTGCCGCCGTGCTTGGGGCGGCAAAATTGCTAGAGCCGCCCCTGCTCAGTGAGAGGGCACAGGGGGGCAAGGGGCATGATGGGGCAGGGCAGAGGCTGGGGGACACGGTGGGGCAGAGGGGGGGCAGAGGCTGGGAGTCGCGGTGGGGCAAAGGGTGCGATGGGGGCGGTGCAGAGGCCAGGAGGCGTGGTAGGGCAGAGGGGGCGGGGCAGAGGCCGGCGGGGGGCGGTGGGGCAGGGCAGTGGGGCAAAGGGGGCAGGGCAGAGGCCGGGAGTTACGGTAGGGCAGAGGGGGCGGTGGGGTGGGGCAGAGGGGGCAGAGACCGGGGGTGTGTGGTGGGGCGAGGCAGTGGGGCAGAGGGGGCAGGGCAGAGGCGGGGGGGCGGGGCAGTGGGGTAGAGGGGGCGGGGCAGAGGCCGGGAGGTGCGCGGGGGGCGGGGAAGTAGGGCGGGGGGGGCGGGGCAGAGGCCGCGGCGGTGCGAGGCAGTGGGGACGGGGCAGAGGCCGGGGGGGGGGGCCCGGTGGGGCGGGGCAGTGGGGCAAAGGGGGCGGGGCAGAGGCCGGGGGGGCGCGGCGGGGCGAGGCAGTGGGGACGGGGCAGAGGCTGGGGGGGGGCACGGTGGGGCAAAGGGGGCGGGGCAGAGGCCGGGGGGGCGCGGCGGGGCGAGGCAGTGGGGACGGGGCAGAGGCCGGGGGGGGGGGCACGGTGGGGCGGGGCAGTGGGCCAAAAGGGGCGGGGCAGAGGCGGGGGGCGCGGCCGCGGCGGGCAGGCCCGGGGCAGCCTTGGCGGCGCTGCGCAGCTCCTCGCGCCCGAGTCCCGGCCAATCTGTGGCCTCGGCAGCAGGAAGCAGGAAGCGCCGGGCGGAGGCAGGAGCAGCCGGGCCTGAGCGTGGATGGGGTGAGGGGCACAGGAGGGGAGGGGAGGGGTCACGGGGTAATGGGGGGGCCGAAAGGGAGCGGCCCGGGAGGGGTCAGGAGGCAGAGGGGAACTGGGGCAGGAGGGGGGCAGAGGGGACAGTACTGAGGCAGAGGGGAAGGTCCTGGGGCAGGAGGGGTGGGTAATGGGCAGGGGGATGGGGACGGTGGGTAATGGGACATGGAGAGAGGCAGGAAGGAAGGGGGGCCTCAGAGGGGTGGGGTTACTGGAGGGAAGGAGAGGGCAGGGGGGCAATGGGGATAATGAAGGGGAAGCCTGGGTCAGGGGTGGTGAAGGTGCTGGGGGCAGGGCAGAGGGGTGAGCCTGATGGCCCAGGTGCACCTGGCAAGTGGAGGTACAGACAGGTTCCCAGGGCACCTTGCCCATTTGCTGCAAATCCCAGTTAGGGAGCCCATGTGCCCTTGCACCAGCTTCTGGGTGTCATAGTTCCCTTTTTACCCCTGCTGCTCTCCAACTGTGGAAAAATGAGAAGTGTGGAGCAGAGAAAAGGCCTTGGCCTTAGTTCAATAACAAACCAACTTGCAAGTGTTTGCGCTTTAGCTCTGGATGAGGGGAAGTGATCCCTTAAAGGGGGTACCCTCAGGCAACGAAGGTCCAAAATTTAAGTATTGTACCAAAATACAAAATTTCAAGCTAACCTGGTGTCAGCAGAAGTAATCTAATTAAGGAACAAAATTTCAAGGCAAATATTTAGGGTTTTTTTTGTTTGTTTGTTTTTGGCCTTTCACCTTATTGCTGTCGTGTTTTGCAATCCAGCATGCTATTGCATGAGAGCCAAATGCTGACAAGGGCTCTCATGCTGCAATTGGAGCCCTGCCCCCATGCAAATCCCCATGGTCTTAAACGGGGCTCTGTGCGGACTCGGGTGCAGGATGGGATCTAGCTTTTTTTTCCCTATTGCTCATGCAGAGAGGCACAGATGCGAAACCAACAGCATAAATGGTGAAATGTAAATTTTGATTTTTAAAATTTGTTCAGATTTAACAACCTGGGGTCTTATTAGTAATGTAGGTGAGGAAACTTGTCTTTTAAAAAAACAGCCAGGAGTCCGGTGGCACTTTAAAGACTAACAGATTTATTTGGGCATAAGCTTTCGTGGGTAAAAACCCCACTTCTTACCCATGAAAACTTACGCCTAAATAAATCTGTTAGTCTTTAAGGTGCCACTGGACTCCTCATTGTTTTTGTGGATACAGACTAACATGGCTACCCCTTGATACTTGTCTTTTAAAAATTATTTTTAATCCAATAACATCTCTTAAAATAGATTGCCACTTAAGCCCAGATTCTGCAAACAGTTATGCACACGCTTAACTTTCAGCACGAGCATTCGCATTGAGGTCAATGGGACTGCTCACATGCATGAAGTTGAGCAGATGTTTAAATGTTTGCAGGATTGGAACTTAAGGGCATGATCCTGAATAGAGCCTTGCACCCCAACCCGAACCTGACGAGACCTGACTACAGGTGTCTGGCCCAGGTCTGATAATTTCTGATCACCTCTTCCTGCCTGTGGGCTCGGCGCGTTGTTTTACTGTGTGCCTCACTCCTGCTGGCTGCCACATCAGTGTGCTATGTATGCTGCAGCTCCTGTGTGCTGACAAGTCACACTCCCTCTCCTGCTGCAGGAGGTGGCCAGATTGCCAGCACCAAGCATAGGGAGTGGGAAGCCCCCACCAGGCCGAGCCCCAAGGATGATGCAGCACTGACACAGGCTCAGGGTGAAATGTCAAGTTTGAGTCTACTTAACAATCTCAGGTTGGGTTTAGGTCAGTCATCCTTCCCTTGGGTTGGGTTCTGGTCCAGCTTTAAAATTAGGCTTGAGCAGACCTCTAATCCTGAAAATACCTGCCTGTGAATCACTTTAATCTCATATATATAAATATTTGCAGGATTGGGGCTTTAAACTAAATTCTTTAGTTCAGGAACCTTCCCTGCTGCTGTGTTTGTACATCACCTAGCACAATGGGTCCCTGATTCTTCCTGGTTCACTACCATAAAGAAGTACTAAATTATAGTAATAATAACAGTAAACCTGATGGCTTTCCAATAAAAAAAAGGGCCAAAACAAAACTTAAAGACTGTTATTTCTCTAGTAGGCTTAGCCGAATAAGATATAGATGATTTATTTCCTACATGTATATAGCAACTAAGTAGAAGAGTTAGTCTGTCATTCTTATTTAATAAATCATGTTGCATTGATCTGAAAGTAAATGATGGATATTTTTTAAGACATCGTTTATTTTTAAAACAATGTTAGAAAAGGATTTTATTTTCCAGCAGAGAACACAGATTACTCTTGACTTTTGTTAAGGAAATGTGAAAGGTTTTCAATGGTAGTATGATTTGTAGGTGTCACCTTCAATTATGCTCCCTAATAGTGGATACTCATATAGAGTGGGCTATTCTTATGACATATCTCAGCTTTTTTGACACTGATGAGCTTCTGCTACTAGAGAGAAGAGAAAAATTGCACGATGTGACACTTTCTGTAAGGATATCTGTCGTGAGCTGCTGCATGGAATTGCTGTCAGCAGTTACAAAACAAGTGCTCGATTTTGCAAGCTCTTTGTGTACAGCTCTCATTGAATTCACTGGAATTCTTTATGTGGAGGGCTCGCAGGATTGAGCTCTGGCATTTCAGCAAATGATACAAAGAGCTATACAGGAGCTACAGCGAGGCCCAATGACCTTTCAATCCATTTAGTACATCACTTGCGGTTCCAGTGCCAAGGCAACTAGAACAATCATAAAAGTTGAGCAAAGACAGTTTAATTTTCTGCAGATGCTTTGGCTCTTGCTTAGTTCGTGAATCAGTGTATTATATAAATGAAAGAGTCAGTAAAATAATATTTTTATGGAGCCAGCTGTTTGTAAAGCAGCTAGCACACAAGTAGAAAAGGTACTTTTCCTGGAGAGCTTGCACTCTACAATCCAATCTTCCCCATGCTAGCTCCTGGATGTAGGGTGGGATTCACAAAGGTGCTTAGGCTCCTAACTCCCATGAAATCAGTGAGAGTTAGGCACCTAAATATCTATGGGAATCCCACCCAGAATGCTTACTACTCAATGGTGCTACTCATAAAAGTAAGAACTAATTACATCTTGTAGTAAACATTTGCCTGATCAGGTCATAAATAAGCATGAGGAATGGAGAATGGTGTATGACAAGAAGCACAGCAAGCTGGCAGTGTGGTGTAGCATATATCCCATTCCATCTTTTTTAAGATTGCTTGTTAGTGTTTCTGATAGGGCAGGAATGGAGGCTAGAAATGTCATCACTTGGTTCTAGTTAATTGCTAAAGCTGGCAGGCTAGGAAATATTTTCAGATGACTACTTAAAGTACAACCAGATTTCAGATTTGGTTGCCTAACAAGGAAATGTGATTTCTTGAATCTTTTTTTCTTGTGGGGGGAGGATTAGCAAAAATGAGTTGCTATTTAAAATATTTGCTTCACTGTGTTGTGCTGCCCTTTGCGCCCTCAAGGACAAGCTGCCGAATTGATCTGTGGTTTTTAAAATGCCGGATGAGTTGAGCGATTGGTCAGCGAATACATGTGTAATTAGCCATGTACACTGGTCTCATAATAATGCTGTAGGGGGTGTATCAGACTGAGCGGAGCCAGAGGAGGAATTTCATGACATCGTGGACAAGCTATCCACTCCTGCTGTTGGGTGGTGTTGAGAACAAAAGTGAGGCAGGAGCCCTGTTTCTGTTCTCAGCCTGGGGTGAGCCTTAAACAGTCTGCACAGCTAGGATTTTCACATGCAGGAAAGTACCCTCCGTGCTGGGCTGTATGTGATTAAACTTCCTCTCTCCAAATAGATTTTTGGTTGCCCATGTCTAGTGGATAATAGAATTTTCCAAGCTCAGAATTAAGAGCTAGGGGAAGGCCCTATATCCAGTCCCCTCCCCTCCAGTGCAGGATATTCACAAGTTTTTATGTGACTCTGTAATGATGGAACAATCCGAAAAGGCTTATTTCCTTATGTATTTCTACAGCCCATTCCCATTGTACAGTGCCCAGTACAGTGGAGTCCTGATCTATGCATCTGACAAAGTGGGTTTTTTACCCATGAAAGCTTATGTCCAAATACATCTGTTCATCTTTAAGGTGCCACCAGACTCCTCGTTGTTTTTGCCCTCAAAAGCCATGTTGTCTCTTTCTTGTATTTGTGATGAGTCTCTCACTGTAGTACTTGGTTGTATAGAGATGCTATACACGAATCAGTTTCAAGGAAACGTAAAGGAAGAGCTTACTACTGGGAACTCTTTTTGCTTGCAGCTAGCAGATGTCGTATTTCCAATACCCAACAATGAGCTGGCCTTGGAATTAAATTGTAAGAATTTGAATAATAAAATCGTGACCCTCCACTCACCCACACGACTTATTTTTAACAAGGAACAGGACAGTGGGACAAGGGATTTAATGAACAAAAGAGGTGTCTCGTTAAAATAAGTGACTCACTAAAGCTATAACAGAAGACAGCTTGGCCAATGCACATGCTTATTGTCTTCCATAGTGTTGCCAGTGACCTTCAATAAGCAGTACGCTTTATGGGCCAGATCTTCAGTTTGGGTAAATGGATGTAGCTCTGTGGATTTCAGTGAAGCTGTGCCTGTTTACACCAGCTGAGGATCTGGCCTTTTATCTCCATTGTCTGCCTAGTATCCTTATTAAATTCCATGACCCATAAGGCTATAGCTTCTTCTTTTTTATGACCCCTAGGAGGCACAGATGCAACAAAGGAGGTTAAGGCTACAGCTAACTGCTCTCAGACGAACTCCCTTGATGTTTGAATGAACTATTGCTTTCTTTTGCGACAACCAGCTTTGTAGCTGTGCTGCCTTCCTTTCTCATTGAACCTTGAGGAAGTGCACCTTTCTCTGGTGGGTGGCCTTGGGCTCTGTGTGGCGGGGGGGGGGGGGGGGGGGGGCGGGGTGTGATGGGGCACTTCTGGAGGTTTCTTGTTGCTTGACTGTGTTCAATCCCCTCACAGGGATTTTTCACTGGTGGCCATGGAGCTTTCTGCCAGCGAACTCAGCATTTATGACAAGCTATCAGAGACCATTGACCTGGTGAGGCAGACTGGACACCAGTGTGGAATGTCAGAAAAAGCCATTGAGAAGTTTGTCAAGCAGCTCTTGGAAAAGAATGAGCCCCAAAGGGGACCCCCCAGGTACCCTCTCTTGATGGCTCTCTACAAGGTAAGCCATCTTTCTGACCTGCAGGGATGGGAGATGTTGATGCTTATTTATACATGCCTTTTGAGGGTTTGACGTTCTTGCTCTACATAATGGCAACTGAAGCTTGTATTTCCCCATGATTAAATAATAAAGGCACAACAGAAAACTATCCCAATAGGAGGGAGGGAAGGAAGGAAGGAATTAATTGTCCTGTTCTATGTGACACTACTGATTATGGGTTCTACCCTTTAAAAAAGATGTGGGCAATTGGAGAGAATCTACAGGAGAGCAACCAACGTGCTAAAAAGTTTAGAAAACCTGACTTGTAAGGAAAGAGTTAAAAAAACCCAAAAAACCTGGGCACGTTTACTCTTGAGAAAAGAAGAGTGAAGGAGCGGACCTGATAACAGTCCTCAAATATGTTAAGGGCTGTTATTAAGAGGACAGTGATCAATTGTTCTCCATATCTGCAGAAGGTAGGACAAGGAGTAATGGGCTTCATCAGTAGGGATGAAAGGGAGATTTAGGTTAGATATTAGAAAATACTTTCTAACTATAAGAATAGTTAAGCATAAATAGTACTCCTGGGGGAATTCTGCACCCAAAAATTAAAAATTCTGCAAAATTCTGCATATTTTATTTGTTAAAACAACACAATATAATCACTCCGGTTTCAATTATTTTGGTAATTTATTTCAAAATACCTGTCAACAAGTATGTCAACAATACAGACAACAGCAAGAAAGATTCCCCCAGGAGTAGAGAGTTAAAGAAACCCTTACAACAACCCAGTTCCAGTTGGTGGGGGAGGAGGGGTCTGGAGAGGACTGTATGGGGCGCACAGACACCAGCATCCCCCTCCCCGAAGAGCCCAGCCGCGGGGCACCCTCTGCCTTGACACTATCACCCCCTTCCCCCACAGATTCCAGCCACAGGGCACCCCTCAGCCCAGAGACCAGCACCCTCCTCCCCCTAGAGCCTGGGCACCAGCACTCCCAGAGCCTTTATTACCCCCAACTTCTTAACTGTCCTGCCAGGGGACATGGTGTGGTACAGCCCAGCCCTTTCTCACCCTTTGCCAGAGCTGGGTCTTCGGGGCCCTCTCCCATCCCTGGGAGAATGAGGATCAAGCAGAGCAAGCAGCCACCAGCCCAGCCAGGCTGGGTGCTCCACTTACTGCGAGCTGGACTCTGCAGAATCCAGCAGCTCTGCAGGTCCAATTCTGCGGGGGAAACAGGGAATCCTGCAAAATTCTGCATTGTGCAGTGGCGCAGAATTCCCCCAGGAGTAGAATAGGCTTCCAAGGGAGGTTGTGGAATCCCCTTCTTTGGTGGTTTTAAAGAACAGATGTCGCAGTGCTTGAGGTTATTTGGTCCTGCCTCAGTGTAGGGGGCTGGACTAGATGACCTTGTGAGGTCTCTTCCAGCCCTACATTTCCGTGATTCTATGATTTTCTTGGAGTCTCTCAGACTTCGCTATAACTAGCCACGTTCATATCCCTGCACCCATTCTCCAGTGAGATTGCTTGAAGAAGATATGTTGACTGAGCTTTGGAACTGCCCCCAGTGTGTTGAAAAATGAGTATCTAGGCATCCCCCTCTTAAAGAATGTGGCTGCGCCTCTGAGCTAATGAAGACTCATCACATCAGCACTTTTAGTGGAAACTTTAGTTTCCTAGCGTGATTAATATAGAGAAAGGATGGGACTTGTGGTTAAAGCTCAGGGTAGGGACTCGAGATCTGTGTTGTACTCCTGGCTCTGCCACAGACTCCCCATTGACCTTGCACCTGTCCGCATCTGTTTTCTCATCTGTAAAATGGAGATGCACCCCTCAAGAGGTTTAATGGTGGGAAAGTGCTTTGAGATTCTTGGCGGGAAAGTGCTACATAATTTCAAAGTAGGGTATTTATTGGGTAGGGGTGGTGGGTAAGGAGACAATTTCCAGTAGGGAGTGGTCAGATATTTGCTACAATGATGAGAAATTTCCCATTAAAAATACTATTGGATATAATTTTATTGTCCTCTTCTACAACGGATTCTAAAGATTTTTTGTCATCAAAAGTCGTCCTGTTTTGTCTTTCCCAAGAATACACAAATGCTACGTAGTGAGACGGGGGTGTCTTCTGGTTTGTATTCCTAGTTCTGTCGACTCACTGTGATTTCTTTGGGGCTTATTTTGGCTGATTGTACCAATGAAGTAACTTCACCGGAGTGTTTTGAGGCTTGGTTAATGCTTGCAAAGTGCTTTGAAATCCTTGCATAAAAGATGCTGTGGAAGTGCAAAATATCTTATTAGAGACTAGGAGTCTAGAACTGTTCATGGAGATCCCTGGCTTTTCTGATGGAGAATGTTAGTACTTAACCCCCCATGTCTGCAGATGTTTGTTTAAATACCAATTATCTTCATTCTTGTACAGCTCCAGTGAACGGAACAGAATGAGAAGTCTATACCTGTATGTGACTAGCATTGCTGTTTAAACGAGGTGTCTCAGTGGAAATTAAAACACACGCAGCTCAGACACTAGAACCCTTCTTCATACCTGGATGGAGAAAGTTTCCATTCTGAAGACATCTCCTTCTTTCAGTGTAATTAATCACTTGCCTGTTTTCTCTCACAGGGCCTGCTTACCCTGGGCTTAATCTTGCTAACTGTGTACTTCGTGATGCAGCCATATAGCCCTTCGCCACCTGAAACCACGCTCTCCAGGGCCCATACCTGGGGCTTCCTCGTCGGTCACATCCGGCTGCTGTCTTTGCCTATTGCCAAGAAGTACATGCTGGAGAGTAAGGAAATAATTTCTTTGCTGTTGCTTAACAGATGTAGTGAGGCCGGAAAGACAGTTGACTCCGAGTTGAATAGTAACTACACACGCCTGCTGAATGTTTCACTTTCCACCAAACTAATAACACTTTACTGTGATTGCACCAGTCTTGTTTCTAGCACCGTATTTACATGCAATTTGTTTTATCAGTAGCCAGAGCATGAAGTTAGCCTGAATAAGATTCCCACAAGCAGTTTCCAGTGTGTAGATCTGGGCTGGGGTGTATCTTCTGTATTAACTTTTTATATCAAATCCTTTTCTTCTAGTACCAAAGGTCTTGGTGAAGAAGTTCACTTTCTGTCTACCAGCATATAAAAACAGTGTCCTTGCTTGAAGTGGCTCAGTAAGGTACTCAGATGTTGCAGTGATAGATGGATTTTCCTGTAAATGCTGCCTCTTCATTCTCAGTTAAGCAAGTGGGAGGTAGCTTTGTAAATCGAAGACCCTGTTTGTGAATAGAGGTTTGAAATGCCAGCCTGCAGGTCTGATTGGTTTAGGGACAGGCAAGCTTTGCCCATTAGTGTGTTGGGAGGAGACTCTGGGATTAATAACTGCAGCTTTTGTACATCTAGAACTATCGGGGAAGTCAATGGCAGTTCCATGCATGGGATAGCTAGAGCATTGAATCCCTGAGTAGGTTTGTCAGTGTCACAGTGATGAACACAGTGTAAATGCCTGGATAGACATAATAGGAACAGAAAAGTTTGCGCTAAGTTCTCGTTTCCATTCTAAGTCAATTTCCACCAACCCAGCGGGACTGTGGTTGGGCAGTACGTAGGGTCCTGGGGTAGTTTTGATAAATCCCTCCTCCAGACCCAGTAATAGCAATAAAGTTTTCAGTTATTCTAACTGAGAAGGTGGCGCGATAGTGATCGTCTTGCTGCCCATTGTAAAGCAAAGGCTCAAGTTCTTGCCCTGAGTTGGTTTATGTTTAGCGTCAGCGGTTCATTGTGTTAGAGTTCCATTATCTGGCTTTGAACTTCCTGTATCCGCTAAAAAGGACCCTCTGAAATGCCAGCTTCATTTTGCCTTTTTGCTGAGTGTCTCTCTCTGTTCCGTAGACATAAACACTAGACGGGCTGTTGATTGAATCCCAAGTGGGTGGGTCATGGTATCCCTCGTTCATTTCCTAGCTTGCAAATTGGGATTTCATGGGCAAAAAAAACAGAGGTGAAGGAGAGGCCTCTGATTCCACGCTGGCATTGGTAGCCTGCTTATCTAACTCTCCCTACGTGTACTTGCAAAAATGTCCTCCTTGCCAGTAAAATGTGTCTCAGCTTCTCTGTTGGAAAGAGAAACACAGCAGATAGTTCTAGGCTTTGAGTTTTTTTTAACTTGATCTAGTTAATAAAATGCCAAAATACTTTTTAAACACTTTCAGATGCTGCAGTTTGTATGTACGCGGTTGTCTTGAGCGGGGAAAGGACAGTAAGGTTTCCTGACACTGTGGGAAATATCTATGAAGGAGGCGAAGTCCCAATTCAACTTCTGTTGAAGTCAATGAGCATCTTCCTATTGAATTCAGTGGGAGCCAGATCAGCCTTTTTATGTTGGGGTGAATGGTATGAGATGGAAAGGCATCCTGTGGGAACAGGGAAAGTCAGGGACTCTGGGAAGTTGGGAGAAGTTGTTAAAAAATTTTAAATACCGTAACTTTGCATGGATTTTAAGGCTATTCTAGATGGAAAACCCACCAACCTAACTGGCACCATTGCGGGCTGCGTCAGTATAGAGGCAAGGGGCTGCCAGGCGCCTGGGAGTGCTGCGAGGATGTACGATAAGGATTGTGAGCCCCTCATACTATGGTAATAGGGGGGCCATACAAGCACCTAGTCAAAATAGATAGGTACTTTTCCCAGGGGCATGTGGAACTGATACATGGTAATGGACGGGATATAAATAGCTTGACAGACTGACCAGCTGGTTCTCATAAGGTTCCTTCCCCACTCCCACCACTCGCCCCTGCCCGCCACTGCATACTTCTGATATTTTTATTCCCATTTCAGTGGGAATTTAGATGCCAGATTGACAGCTATGGATGGCTGCACCTGTTCTGTTGAGAAGGGTTTAGCTTGGGCTGCGTCAGCTCAAGCCTCCTTCATGCAGCCTGCTTGCCTGCCACACACCTGCCCTGGAAGGAGCCGCTCTAGGGGCAAGTGGATAATCCACTGTCAGTGACCCACTAGTGGTGTTCTTTGTGATGTGGATTCCTGAGAAATGGCCCGAGACCCAGTTCGCCAAACTCATTTCACACAAGTCCTCAAACAACCTTCAGATTGTTGTTGTATTACTGCGGTCCCAGGAGTCCGAGTCATGGGCCAGGACCCCGTTGTGCTAGGTGCTGTCCAAACACAGAACACAAAGCTAGTCTCTGCCCCAGGAAGCCCACCCGGGGATGTTAATAACTTTCAGTCACAACTCAGGCTGGATTTGAGCCAGCGAACTTGAGGGAGAAGGTTCCATTGCCCGTTTGCGATCTCCTGTGCTGCCCAGCTCACCGCAACAACTTTTTCTTTGGACGCTTATTTTCTGCTTCACATTTTGGTCACATACTAAAATGAAAAGAATAGTAAATATGTTCCACCCTCTCCATTTCCCATAGGAGCCCTCAAGTTGTCCCTGAATCACTTGGACACAACAAAGGGTTGGTTTTTTTGTGTGTGTGTGTATTTAAATTTTCAGTGGGTTGGAACTTTATTCTCAAACCTTTCTGCCCCCTAAATTGTTAATGAAAACCTCAAGGATTATATCCTTTTCTGAATGGTGTTTATGCTAATATTACCTGCTATTACCTCCCCTCAACATGCTTTGCAACTGCATTTTATTTGGTGTGAAGGCAGCCACCCCGAGGTGAAACAAACAAGTCCTGCATCATTGCTCCTGTGGTAAAATAATCTTCCTTGGTGTTTCTGCCATGAAATTGAAAGAAATGCCCATGTTGGCAGGAGGAGCTACCCTTATCTAGGGCCTGATCCTGACTGAGCATCCTCTACCCTGATTGAAATCAATGGGATCTGCAGGTGCTCAGCACTTCTGAAAATCAGGCCCAAGACGTCTCATGCTGGGCACACAAAAACTGCAGCATATAAGGGTATGGCTACACTGGCGAGTTGCAGCGCTGGAAAGCCTCCACCAGCGCTGCAATTAGTAAGTGGCCACACCTGCAGGGCACTTCCAGCGCTGCAACTCCCTGACTGCAGCGCTGGCCATACACCTCACTCAGCATGGGGAATAAGGATTCCAGCGCTGGTGCTGCAGCGCTGGTCATCAATTGTGGCCCCACACCAGCGCTGTGATTGGCCTCCAGGGTATAAGGATGTATCCCAGAATGCTTTTATAAATTACTCTTTGTTTTGTTATGCAGCCTCTCTTTGTTTTGTTGTGAACTCCGAGCTCCGGTAGCTCCCTCGGAGCTGTTTATCTACAAACACAGCTCCTGTTTGCTGTGATCAATCTGTGAACAATCAAATGAGATAATGAGGCAGGCAGGGAGTGAGTGTAGGCTTGACAGAAACAGCGGGGGCAGAGGGGAGAAAGGGAGTCGTGTTGGCTGCAGGCTGTTTGCAGTTAAGAGTTAAGGGTAAGGGATCGGGAACATGTTCTGATTTTTCAAGTCAGGAAGCTAACACACAGTGTTGGCTCCAAAAATCCACTCTCTCTCTCTCCCCCCGCTCCCCGTCACACTACGCCCCACCCCACCCCCCTCTTTTGAAAAGCACCGTTGCTGCCACTTAAATGCTGGGATAGCTGCCCATAATGCATCACTCCCAACAGCGCTGCAAATGTGGCCACACACCAGCGCTGGTAGCTGTGAGTGTGGCCACACACCAGCGCTGGCCCTGCACAGCTGGACGACCAGCGCCGCAACTACCAGCGCTGCAGATTTGTAAGTGTAGCCATACCCTAAGATCAGACACTGCTTGTGAAAACGTTAGCCCATGTGACTGCCCAGACCACAGAGGGGAGTAGGTGTTGGAGGTGAGATTAGAATTTGGAAGTTCCTGGTTCCCAGGCCTATGCTCCGACTACCAGGCCACCTAGATCGGAGGAGCCTAAAAATGTGTTCAAATAGAGTATGCATGAAACTGATCAGAAATGAGCCTTGCCACAGTTGTCATGTTTAAGCAACAAAATGTAACTGAAGTGTGGTTCTAATGTTGCAGAGCTCCTCTCCCGTGCTGTTGAGTGCTAAGTGTGGGACAGATCACAGAGGGAGTGGTTAGCTGGCCCTGAACAGCTGGGAGAAATACAACAGCAATGTTTGTCTTTTGGCTGGCCACCTCCAGTTTTGCTTGAGGCTTATTTGGCTCCCAACCATGTTCCAGCTTCCCTGCGAGCTTAACCCTTTCCAGAGCAGCCTTTGCTGGGCCAGCCACCCACAGATGTCTGTGTCTATGGGATTTATATGGCCCTGATTACTGTAACATCAGAGCACCTCACAATCTTTAACATATTTGTCATAGAATCATAGAATCTCAGGGTTGGAAGGGACCTCAGGAGGTCATCTAGTCCAACCCCCTGTTCAAAGCAGGACCAAACCCAACTAAATCATCCCAGCCAGGGCTTTGTCAAGCCTGACCTTAAAAACCTCTAAGGAAGGAGATTCCACTACCTCCCTAGGTAACCCATTCCAGTTCTTCACCACCCTACTAGTGAAAAAGTTTTTCCTAATATCCAGCCTAAACCTCCCCCTCTGCAACTTGAGACCATTACTCCTTGTTCTGTCATCTTCTACCACTGAGAACAGTCTAGATCCATCCTCTTTGGAACCCCCTTTCAGGTAGTTGAAAGCAGCTATCAAATCCCCCCTCATTCTTCTCTTCTGCAGACTAAACAATCCCAGTTCCCTCAGCCTCTCCTCATAAGTCATGTGCTCCAGCCCCCTAATCATTTTTGTTGCCCTCCGCTGGACTCTCTCCAATTTATCCACATCCTTCTTGTAGTGTGGGGCCCAAAACTGGACCCAGTACTCCAAATGAGGCCTCACCAGTGCTGAGTAGAGGGGAATGATCACATCCCTTGATCTGCTGGAAATGCCCCTACTTATACAACCCAAAATGCCATTAGCCTTCTTGGCAACAAGGGGGCACACCTGTGAGATAGGGCAGTGCTATCATTATCCCATTTTACAGACGGAGGACTGAGGCGTTGAGGGTATATCAATACTACAAGGGCTACAGCATTGTAGCAGTGACTAGCATAGACACTTGATACAGTGCTGAAAGGGGATTTTTCGTAAATCCATCCCCTTCGAGAGGCAGTAACTAGGTTGACGGTGCCATGTGATAAAACGACCTAGCAGCATTTACACCGAGACTTAGGTCAGCTTAACTATGTCTCTCAGGCATGAATTTTTCTGGTGGAGCAGGAACCGAACCTGGGTCTCCCATGCCAGCGCCCTGACCACTGGACCAGCCTTCCTTTCTACCATCAACCACAAACCTTGGTGAGAGACAGATGATGATTTTTGTTCACTTCCCAGCAAAAAGCACTTCTGCCTAATGGGGCACTCGGCTTTTGCACCGACTTCACTATGCCCCAGGGCTCCCTCTGAATCCTGTTGCTGCTGCAAGCTCATGAGACATAATAGCAGACACATGTGTTGGCTCATGTTTTTAAAAATAAAAAAGGAAAAGAAAAAGTCAGGCTGGCTTTGCAGTAAAGGGTGGTGTAGAGACTTCATATTTTTCAGCTTTACTTTGGCCCTCATTCAAGCAGTGGGGTTGTTTATTTGAAATAGCTGACGGTAAACTAACTCCTCATTATTTCGGTATTGTGCAATGCAGAAAACTTGCTATATTTTTGCATTTGGAAGACTCCAGTATCTCTCCTGTTCCCTGGCTCCCTCTGTCCTTGTAAGTTTGTTAGCAGAGGTTTCTGGAGGAAGCACTGATGTGCTACACCTGTGAATGATACCTGCCTCTCAGGGCTATTGTGAAGCTTCATGTGTGTGTTGTGATCCTTGGATGGAAGCAGCTATAGAATTGCAAAGTGGTGATGCAATTTTCCTGTCCGAGTTGTGCTGGGAGTTGGCGTTGTGTATGCTGCCTTACAGGGCATCTGCTCATAGCTGGAGGTGCAGGGTGGAGTGGATTTCTTAAAGCATTTTTCAGCCAACCAGAACTTTTATCTTTCAACGAACAGATTAGTTGCTGCAGAATTGCCCTGCTTATTCTGATCACTTGTTTACATGAATTGTGAATCCGACCATTCACATGAACTTGGAGATTTTATTTCCCCATTTTCAGCTGGATCAGAAGGATTATTCAATCCCTGTAGCTATGAGTGAAAGATGTTCTTTGGCCAGCCACTTGCCCATTGGTGACATAGACCCACTTGACCCATGAGACATAGACCCATTTGACCCAGAACAAACCGTAGACTATTTTGTTAGCAGATTTCCCTTGGTAGATGCTTCCCACCAGCTTTGAAGGGAGTTAAGCTATATCCAAATTACCCAGAGGTAGGGATGAGGATTGTGAGCGCTAGGCAGCAGCCATCTCTTTGTTCTGTTTGTACAGTGCCTAGCAGATGGGGTCTGGGTCCATGCCTGGGTCCCTTAGGTGCTACCGCAATATAAAACAGAACCTGGCACACATGGGGAGGGGTTCCCTTAGGTGGACGCATTTTCCCCCCCCCCCCCGCCCCAATAAAAAATCCTGGCACATGCCCAGGGGAATGGGAACAGGGCTCAGACACCCCCTGGCAGGCTAGCTCCTCCCATACCCCTGCTCACATGAGGGGTGCAGTGAGAGGGGCTCAGACGCCCCTAGAGAAGTAGGGGACCCCCAGGTCCCGGCACACACAGAAGGGGAGAATGTGGGGCTGACAGGCAACTCTGCCCCCATTCTCCCTTAGTTCCTCTGACACTCACCCTCTTGTCCCCTTCCCAGTGTCCCTCCTTTGACCCCTCCAACCTCCCCAGAATCCTCCCTCCCCTGCCAGCAAGCTTTACGAGTCTCATTTCTTTACTTTGATTACATTCCCCCGAAATGAACCCCCTGTCCCCGACACAGCCAGGTTTTAGCAATGTGCTTTCCCACCCTTCCCAGATTTCTGGCTGAGATGAGACTTGACCTGATGCTGGCTGGGTAAGTTCTTCGGCATCAAAGGCTTACTACTTAGCCCCTCAAGCTATCCAGCTGCCGTGAAAGTTTTCCATCTACAAATCCTGTTAGCCTCGCTGTCTGCACATGCTCAGTGATCTGTTTGGTGCTTGACCCTTACTCCAGAGCCCAATGGGAGAGCCAAATTCTTGCTAATAACATTCTGAATTTTGTTCCCCCACCAAGGGCATGTGCTCTGGGGGTAGCCCTCAAGCGAGTGAGACCCTTGTGTTAGGATCAGATCCAAGGTTTGATCCCTAGGTCTAGGCAAAAACACATTGGCAGAATATACCTTTTCAGAAGCTGTTTATTTGGGGTGAGGGAGCTGTATCTTTGGAACCCTTTGGTCAAGTGACCTCAAATTTGGATCACTACCCATACCCCGCATCCCCACGAAGCATCTGGATTTTAGAGCACTAAGAAGAGTCTTTCATAGAATCATAGACTATCAGGGTTGGAAGGGACCTCAGGTCGTCATCTAGTCCAACCCCCTGCTCAAAGTAGGACCAAACCCCAGATGGATTTTTGCCCCAAATCCCTAAATGGCCCCCTCAAGGATTGAGCTCACAACCCTGGGTTTAGCAGGCCAATGCTCAAACCACTGAGCTATCCCTTCCTCCCTCCCCTTTGTTTAAACAAAAATGACCTCTCATTCTTAACTGTAGTGCAGCTAGTGCTGCATTGTAATAATAAACACTGCTGTGAAAATAGGCCTTTCTGAACTCATCTGATGTCTACCGCAGCAACGTGGTCTCATTCTGACTTTATATTATAAATGACTGAGTTAATTTTTAGCCTAGTTTAAAAATCATTTTATTTATGGAGGAAGGATGGTCCTTGTAGCAAAGATGTGATTTCCTGCCCTGGCTTGGCCACTGTCTTGCTGTGTGATTTTGAGCAAATCGCTTCATCTCCATGCTCTGAGTTTCCACAGCTGTAAAATAGGGATGATCATTGCTTCCTTCCTCAGACTAAATTGCATTAATTAATTAATATTTGTAAAGTGCTTTGAGATTCTTAGGGTAGCAGACTTTTCAGAGAGTCGTATTAGAGGATCTTATGTAGTGCTTGTCATCCCGATGGATCCCAAAGCACTTTGCAAGCTGAATCATTGGGTATAGGATGTAGAAACCGCAGTAGAGATAGCAGAAAAAAAATATACACAATACAAATGGGCGAGTGAGCCACACAAGGGGGCGTAGAGGTTAGAAGTTGGCAGTGGTACTAATGTGGCCGTTGGCTGGTCGTGTCTCAGAGGCAAGCACAGATGGGAGATGAGACGACGATGACTCTGGAATGGAGGCTAAAGGCAGTTAAGTGCTGTCAGGGCTGGCTAGAGGAACTGAGAGCCTTTGTTTAGCCGTGCTCAATCTTGGCCCAGAAATGGGGTGCCTAGCAACACCAAGATGAGGCCTGCATCCTTCCGCAGATTTAATGAAGCTGTTGTTTAACTCTGTAGTTTGTCCAGATAAAGGATTCTGGTCATAAGCATGAAGACAGGTTTCTGTGACTTTGGCCACATATTCTTTTGCTGTCATGGCAATAGTTCATTTAGAACAGAGACCTCACTTTTAGGTTAAGGGCTCCGTTCTGCAAATCCCTACTTCCAGAAGGGCTTGTTAAACTAGCAGAAAATGTCATCATAAGCTCCCGTGGCTGAAAGTTGAAGCAACTGGAAACATGGAGTGCATTTGTAACAGTTAGAGCAATTGACCATTGGAATAATTAGGGATGCAGTTGGAGTCTTCATCCCTTGCAGTCTTTAAATCAAGATCAGATGTCTTCCCAAAGGATCTGTTCTAGCTCAGTGGCAAGTTATTGGGCTCAGTGCAGGAATTAAAAATCCTCTGCAGGAGGACACACTAGATGACCATAATGGCTCTTTTGACCTTAAAATCTGGGGAAATAGCCCCTTTTTCTTGTGATATCTCCCATTGACGTCCATAAAAGTACTTGTGAAAAAGGCCTGCAAATGTGAGTAAGGAGTTCTTGGGTCTCAAGCAATCATCAGAAATTGGAGACCCTTTCAGAAATTTGTTGGACTGTTCAAAATGTTCCCCGTTGTGCATGGGTCTCATTAAAGCCATTTTGAAAGGCCTGTGGTTTAAGCAGCTGTGTAGCAGTACGCAGATGTTGTTATGGAAGGATCAGCAGATGTCCATCTCAATCGCATCTAGTGCACCTAAAATCTGAATAGATAAATCACCCACTGGCTCTCAAAGCAACAGGATAGATGAGTCATTTTGCCATGCTTGTAGGGGTCCACCTGAAGCCTGAATTTGCCTTTGAATAGTCTTGGGTTAAAAGTAGTCACGCTTATTCCACAGCTGATTGGAACCCAGATCTCTGAGGCTTATTTGTCGTCCCACCCAGATTTCCACTGCTCTGGTACTTTCTGACAATGCAGCTCACATCCTGTGAGGAGGCTGCAGCGTTGGGTGGTGGTTATTGAAAACTGACCAGCACAATAGACTTAGAAGGAAAAAAACAAAAATTGAGGACACAGACCCAGCATATAGACCAGCACTCTTTAAGGGCCTGATCCAAAGCACATTGAAATCAATGAAGAGACTCCTGTGGAACCAGGATCAGGTGGGTTTAGTGCTGTTACTGGTTAAAACTTCCTAGGACTTGTTCAAAGAGAGGAGGCAGGAAACCCAGAAGAAAATGTCTGAAATAGGTTGGGAGGCTTCTTTGCTTGACTGTCTCACTGCTGTGTCTGCTTGGTGCAGGGAGCTCTTTTCCATTCAGCATGAATGGTGGTGGCCGTCCCTTTCTCTAAATGCAGCATCTAGAACAGTATCAGAGGGGTAGCCGTGTTAGCTAGAACAGCATCTAGAACAGTGACTGCAAAAAAGCTGGGACCTGATCTAAAGCCCATTGAAGTCACTGGGCGTCTTCCCATTGCCTTTGGAGCAGGTTTTCCGATGCAGAGAACTCATCTTCGGTCCACCTAATAAACTGCCACTAATTTGCCTAAAGGAGCTTTTCTGAGTCTTGGGTGCTTTGTGGCCCTTGTGGAAGCTTGTAGAGGCCAATCGGCTCTGAGGTTAGCCAGTGAACTGTCAGCTCTTAAAGTTTTGATACACGTAAAACTTAAGTGCTTCAAAATGCAACGTATCTGAGCTCTAAGCTGCCTTTGCTTCCACAAGCATAACGTTTTCAGCAGAGTCAGGGGCTGCCCCTAGCTCTCAGCATCATGGCGCTACAGAACTTTACAGGGTCCCTGAACTAGATTTCTGGCCTTGTCTCTCAGCCTGCTGCTGTTGACTGATGTTAAACCACAACACGGCACCTTGACCAAGGAGAACAAGTTGGTACTGGGGCCTCGCTCTTTTGGGCCGCTGTTGACTTCACTGGGGTTCTACACAGGCACAAGGGTGGACCCGGGCAGATCCAATTGCAGGAGCAGTGCCCAAGCTTGTTAAGAACCTTTTAGTTTCCAGTCCAGCTGTGCAGCACACAAGCCCTTATTGGCTTCGGCATTCATGTGCATCTGCAGGTTTAAAGACCGTTGCATTCCTCGGTGAGGAGAGGGCCAAATACTGAGACATTTTGTGGAAATGTAAAAGGGTGGGGCAGTCATTTTAAACCGATTATAATTTGAACTACTTGTTCTGTCATGGAAATGTTGACTCAAAATCCCTTTTACAGTAATAATTACAGTAACATTCAAAAAGAAGTTGTTACTGCATCTGTGTGTTTGCATTAGCAGTAGTGTATAAGAGCCCCATTGCGCTAGGTGCTGTACAACTACAGAACGAAAAGACGGTCGGTGCCCTGGAGACCTAAGTTTAAGACGAGACAGATGGTGGATACCACATGCAGGCAGGGGAGAGTGATGTGAGAATGAGGCAATATTGGTCAGAATGATAGGCTGTGGTCACCGCACAGCAGTTGCCTTCCTGTGAAAAGCGAGAGGGCTGTATAAAATATAGCAGAGGAGGGAAGGGTAGTTGCAGCTGGACCGTTGCCTCTGCAATGTACATGTGTAGTAGGACATATCCCACTCGTCCCAGGAATAATTACGCACGCATGCAGCTTTGAGTTTGCAATGGAGCTTGATATAATCGCAGCCTGACAGTAACAGTCTGTCCTTTTTGTACGAAGGTGCATTCTCCTGTTAAATCTACAAACAGATCACACACCCAGTGCGCTTCACTCAAAACCCCAATGATCCCCCAGGGGGCTGGACAGAGTGATAATCTGAAAGGAATGTAGGAGTCTAATCGAAATGGAGAACAAATACTTTGTGAAGTGCCTGTTCTAATCCCTTGTGTGCTCTTACAGGCGTGTTGTCCTCCCATCTACATGCAGTCTACGAGCCTTTCATCACTCCCTCTCTTCTAAGCAAGGCCTGGCCCTCCTCTCCGGTCACAATTCTCATGCAGGTCACATGCATTCTGATGCGCAGACTAACACCCTCAACAATAAATCTAAAAGATTAATTAAAAACAAACCAGCCCAGCCCCGCTGGCAGCACTGGGAATACATCTCAGATGCTCTCTAGATGGCTTATTTGTGGCAAAAATAAATAACCTCTTCCATCGGGCATTTGAGAATGCAAATATCCCGTGCTAATTCAAAAGAGAAATTGGGCTCTGGACTGGAGAGCTGATTAACATACAATCATGCAGGCTACTGCACTCTCGTCTCGTATAGAATTTCAGCAGACCGATTGGCTACAACACCCTAGGACAATGTTTAGAGGCTTTCACAATAAATAGATTATTTTAATGTTCCTTGCTTTATTGTGAATTGCCATTGTCTAGTCCCAAGATATGTTTTATTGTTCTCTGCCCATGCTAATGGCGACCGCAGTTACTCCAATGAGATCGTTCAAGTCTTTGTTTCCCATCAGCGACCAGATGGGTTTTTAAATTCACACTCCCTACTGCTGACAAAACAAAGATTTTCCTTTTTTCTTTTGTAAGCCGGGAGGATGGGAACAGCACATTGAAGTGGCTGCTTCTGTCTGTTAAAACATCATGCATGCGGAGGGGTGGAATTGACCTTTTGCTGGGAATAAAAATGTTACACTTCATATCTTTTTACCCAATAACTGTGTTTTCCGGTGAGAAACAGGAATTCTATCCTGATCCTTCTTAGTCCATATATCAGCAGTCCATATATCAGCAGTAATATGTAAGGCACTGTTCAAGCCTTACAGATTCACACATAATAAAGAATTGTAGCCTGGGACCTGCATAAATTAAAAAAGAAAAAAAATCGTTCCAAATAACCCTCTCATATTGTTATCCCTCAATGAACCTTAAACCTCCTTGACTGTTGGAAAGGAGGGGAGCTAAGGTAGGGGAAATAAATCTAATACTTTCCCATCGTATGATGCCCACCAGATATAACCTGTTACATGTAATAACTCCAATGTTCATTCACATTTGGGAGCTGCTTATTTTTATAGATTTTAGTATTAAAAAAGTCTCCAATCGTTTGGGTGCATGTTCTGTAGAAACACTTAAGCTATGAGCTTCAAAGCCATCTGAAGGATTTGGGCACCCAGTTCCTGGCCATCCAAACCCTCCAGGTGACTTGGAAAATCACAGCTTAAAGGCCCTTATGGGATGTCCGGATTAAAGCGTAGGCACTATAAGCCCATACCTGGGACCCCAGCTGCTGGAGTTACATGAGATGAGAATCTCAGCGTTCATTACAAATGTCTCCAGCCCTCTTGGATGCAAAGAAAAACTTGAAAAGGTGATCTGAGTGTCGCTAATGTCTGTCTATCAGTCTGCAGGTGGCATGAAACAGTAGCTCCAAGAGACTTGCTCCATTTGGCTTCTCTCTGAAATGTGCTAGCACCCTAAGGAGGGGGCAGGGCCACAGGCTGGGAGCAGGTCAATGGGGGTATCATGAGCTGTGTGTAGGGCTCTGTTTTGCTTTAACTCAGTCCTGCCTACTCTTGCAATCTGAGGTGTTTGGGCCATCCCCTGCACCCACGTGGAGCGCTGTTGACTTCACTGGGACTCCATGAAGGTATAAATAAGATCAGATCAGATTGTATAATCAGATTGTACAGATCAGATTGTATAATCAGGACCGTAGCTTTTACCAGGAGAGACCCTGATCCTACAATTTACATATGTGGACCCCTGAACATTGAGGTCAATGGGGCATTAATCATTACCTCTTCTGTGCCCATTTATCCATCCAAAGTAACTCGGATCATCCCTGTAACTCAGACTCCTTTCTGGCAGGGATCGGCGAAGAGTTCAGCACCCAAACTGATCTTTTAAAAAAAAATTACATAACCAGATGGAAATAAAAATGTTGACGATTTAAAAGAATACATTTCAGCAGAGTGTCTATCTTGTTTAAATCCAAACCATTCCCTTGCCAGCCCTGCAACCAAGGCCTAGCGGCACTGTGCTACTGTATAATTGAAACTGGCCTAGGAACACAAGCAGAGCCTGCCCAAGCTGAGTGCCAAGTAAAAAGCAAATAGGCAGCTGAGGTTGTGAAAAGCGAATGATTTTGACAGTCTAAGGTGCTGGTAATGACACCAGTAAGGACATTTTTAACCTGACTTAGTTTTGTCTTCTGGATGTCTTTTAAATGGAAGAGCAATCCAAATATTTTCTTTGTGGATTTGTTTCAGTTTAGTCACACAATAATAAAAGCCCATCAGATTTCCCCAGACTTCTGTAGTAATGGCATAATCTAGCCCGCATGCCTCACAGATTTACAGACAAATGGAATTTCCATAAAGCTCTTCCATGCACAGCCCCAGGACCCTGTCTCCAAAAACATCAATTCACTGCCTTCTCTAATCCCAAAGGAAAAAGAGCCTATTAAAAGCAACACTGATTACTCCAACAAAGCTTGCCTGATTAATTATTCTTAATAGCTAATAAACCTTAGACGCCATCAGTAACCTGACAATATTTTGTGTTGGGTTTAGAGATAACGAGTTTATAATCTGGACTCCGTTACCTTTCCATTTGACTCATCCTGATATAAAGCTTGGTGTTTCTTTTTCCTCCAGAGTGCCATGACTGGTGGGAACTAGATTGCAGGCAGAATGGTTCTGAGATTCCTGCCAACTGCTCTTGCTGCGCTGCCATTCAAAGCCTCCAAGTAGTGACTGACCTAGGACAATTATCAGAAAACCTTCAGAGGCCTCAGCCCCTCTTAATCAAGGTAATGCATATGTTTTTAACGCCAGAAGGGAGGGTTGTGATCATATAGTCTAACCACCTGCATAACACAGATCAGAGGACCTCTCCCCATGTTATCTGCATTAAGTCCATCATTTCTGTTTGAGCTACAGCAACTCTTATAGAAAGACATCCAGTCTTGGAGACTTAAAGTGACTGATATCCCACCACATCCCTAGGTGAATTGTTCCAATGGTTAATTGCTCTCCCTGTTAAAATGCAAAGCCCAGATGGCCGCCCCTGTTTGATGTGATGCCAGGAAGTGGAAATGGGAGAGAAAATAGGCCAGGTTAACGCTGCTGATCTTTCTCTTTTGCTGTTATTAAGACAGGGCAGCATCTGTCTTACGATGAACTGAAGCATTTTCAGTCCCAGTACCCGGAATTGACAGAGATCACAATAGAAGAGAATTCAGCTGAACTCTGGCGCTGCCTTCCAAGACAGATGTTTCCATTTGCCTTCCCCTGGTGAGTTGAGACAAAACACATGGAAATTGCACACCACCCTTTTCCAGGGGTGTCCAAGCTTTGCCCAGTTCAGAAACGTATTGACGACTTCTCAGGAGCCTGAGGGTTACACCTGATTGGCAAAGACAAGATAGGAGCAGAATTTAGCCCACCTTTGCTCCTAATGGAAATGCAGTCCATGGAGACTGCTGGCCTCTATGCGGAATGCTCCATCCTGAGCCACGTGGAAGGCTGCTCTGATCAAGTTGCAGCATTGCATCCTGGGACTTTGTGCGCTGTTCCTCACAGTAAAGATCAGGCTGAACTTGGGTCACATGGTACAGTTTCTTGGGCATAATCTGATCTCAGTCTGAAGGAAACCATCTGTGTTCCAGATATAACTGTGTGGAGTCTTGAAGTGTGATGGGGGCCTCAGATTGTGTTAACCATGTCTGTGAGCTGTGCTAAAGCGCTACACTTGTCCAAGGCTTTGACACAGTACAGGATCATGATATGGTCCCATCTAGGGGCAACACCATATTTTTACAAACACCTTTCCACTCTGCTTATCCAGACTTCATAGAATCAGAGAATATCCGGGTTGGAAGGGACCTCAGGTCATCTAGCCCAACCTCCTGCTCAAAGCAGGACTAATCCTCAGACAGATTTTTGCCCCAGATCCCTAAATGGCCCCCTTAAGGATTGAACTTACAACACTGGGTTTAGCAGGCCAATGCTCAAACCATTGAGCTATCCCTCCCCCCAAGGTCATGGGACCTTTCTCAGAGAGGGGCAGAGGAAGGGAGTGTGAGCAAGCTCAGGGAAGGGCGTGATGCGTCTATGCTTTGGTTAATGCTTAGTGGGGTTCTTTTTGCAGAAAACACAGTGCTCTTTATCGGTCAAGAGTGATGTTATAATGAGTGATTTGGCTGCAGGCTACAGAAGGATTAATCATGTTAGTCCACCAGGCAGAGATTTAAAAATAACACCCCCACTCTGCCAAACTATCTTGTCCTCGCTGGCCTAGTGAATAGACTTGGATGCCCTAAACCTTACATGTGTGGTTTCAGTAGGTCTGAACTCATGGACTGTCTTTTTGTTCTGTGTTTGTACAGCACCTAGTGCAATGGCCCAGGACTGCGGCTCCTAGGCACTACCACTACACAGATAGATAGTTAATAATAATGCAAGGTGGCATCTCCTTATTTTGATGATGATTTTATTTGATTAACGATTTAGAACAGCTTTTTCTAAGGGAAGGTAGGGAAGGGGATTCCTTAGACATCTCCGATGAAGAATGAAGCCTTTTTCCCCCGACTCATCATATCCTATCTCCTGTTCAAAGATGCATCACTGTGTAAGGGAATGGTGTGACCAGGGCACAGGCCGAGGAGCTGGGGAATCATAAAATCTAATCCCAACTCGGACAGTGACTCTGTGGGAGCAAGAGCCTACACCTGGCTGTGCCTCAGTTTCCCCATCTATAAAATGGGACTAATAATAATATGTAGCTGCCAACCTCACGAGTGTCAGGGATAAATGTTTGTGAAGACCTTTGTCATTGGACAGAGGCTATATAAGTGCTAAGTATTATCATAAAGTGATTTTTAAAAAATGTTTTATAGGTACAAAGCCCTGAATAAAACTCAGATTCTCCAGGAACTTTTCCCTGCCTTTTCTTTGCTGGCGTTCCCAAAGGCAATCTCCCTGGAAAGCTGCTTTCTCATTCGCAACCCAGAGTTAGGGAATAAGGTGAGAAATCCATCACGGGGATGCTGTCCTCTTTTGTGTAAGTACGTGACTGGCTTCGACACAGGGAAGTCACCCATGGGCAGAGAGTCAGTTTAAGGCCTGTGCACCACATATACCAGGACTTGTTCACATGTGGCTTGGGCTGTACGCTGGTGCTCTGCACAGGAATAAATTTCACCCACTAGTGCCATCAATTGCTTTTCCTAAGCGCACTGGGAAATGGAGATTCTTGTCTGATGATTAAAGCATGGGGAAAGCAAATTGGGATGGCTGGGTTTTGTTCCTGCTTCTGTCCTGCCTCACTGTGACTTTGGGGGCCAGTCATTTGACTGCTCCATGCCTCAGTTTCCCTATCTGTAAGATAAGGATCTGACTTGGGGTCTGTCTACCCTATAGTTAAAAACCTGCGGCTGGCCTGTGCCAGCTGGTTCAATTGCAGTGTAGGCGTTCAGGCTCCCCCTGGAGCCCAGGCTCTAGGATCCTAAAGGGGAGAGGGTCCCAGAGCTTGGCCTGCAGCCCAAGCCCAAATGTCTACACCACAGTGAAACAGCCGCAAGCCTGAGTCAGCCGGCACGGGCCAGCTGGAAGTGTCTAATTGCAGTGTAGACACACCCATAGCTACTTAGGAGGAGGATTGTGAAGTTGGGTTAATGCAGTAGCTCCCAACCATTTTTTTGTTGGCACAGATCAGGGATGGATGCTCCTGGGCACATCCCCTCACTCTAGGCCTCTGCCCCATTCTCTCTCCCACCTCTGGGCCCATTTTTCCTCCTTTTCGTCTTGTTTGTTTTTCTTTGAGTGCGGAGGAGTGGTGGGGCTGTGCTGCTTTGTATAGCTGAACAGGGGGCATCAGCAGCCTTCAGGGTCTTGGGCTTGGTATGCTTTCATATTGATAACCCCGTAATAAATAGTTCTCTAACATCAGCCACTGGCCTGGTTGAGCCATGCCCTGAAAGGACAGGGAGAGTTTTTGAAGCTCCTTTGTCTATATCTTTCCTCCTTCCTATCTGTTACAGTCCCACAGACTGCACAGCATGTTTGCTGTTGGAAGTGGCCAGCTAACCCTGAATATTGCACCTTCCACTGAGTGCAGAGGACACTGCAGGACTCTGTCGGTGGAGTTGGAAGCTGGGGATTTTGGTGAGTTCCAGTGTTGCAGTGAGTAGACCTAGGAGATCCCCTCCCGAAGCAGGGCCAGGCACCTGCTCCCGGTTGTGTCTTGTACCAAGTGCCTCCGACAGAGATGAGCATCTACTTCCAGCATCAAAAAATTGCACCCAACCAACTGTGCCAAGCCTTCTCATGTAGTGGGAGAGAAAAACTACTCCCCAGGCCCCTTTGAGGGCTCAGTTTATGACCTGGAGCAGAAGCAGCAAAATGCCTTGAGATACTCTGTGTAACTTCATGTCTAAGTCCTCATCCCCCACTGATTTCCAAGGATCATTTGAGTCTCCTTTCCCTTGAGGTCCTGCAGGCAGAGGAGTTTCATAGCCTTGTCCATGATCATTTTCTCTGCATTTATCAAGTCCCTTCTAAAGCCTTGTCATGTCACGTTGCCGAAGACGAGCAGGGGCAGGATAGGTGAGTGCTTAGAGAGGAAACCACTCAGGAGTAGCCAGGATGCTGCAGGAAGTGGTGTGGATGACTTACTCGCCCCTTTCCCTCTGAGTCTGTTCTGAATGATGCCCTGATGTGGTGCTGAGGGACGCGGTGCTGCTGGAGGTGCTGCCTTGTGATAGAGATGTAAAACAGAGGCCCTGATCAGCGTCTCTTCTATCTACATATTTATCACAGTGGGGTCTGAGCTTGTCCGGTGCAATAACCAATCCTGGGCCCGTCTCATGCTGCTTCCTGTTGTGTTTCCCAAAGGCTATGCCAGCGCGGATTACTGGAAGATGAGCTTTAACTCCAGAGGAGCAGAGCCCATAGTTATTTGCGATGGATCCGCTAGCTAGGAACTGTGGGAGAGCTGGAGTCCACTCCACTGCGAGAAGAATGTGCAAGGGGCACAAGGAGATGGGCGTATAGAAGCGACGAAGCTGGTGCAGCTGAAACATCCGGGGAAGCAGCTTTGCCCACCCTGCCCACAGTGTGGGAGGCCTTGTGTTTCAAGCAACCGTTTCCCTGCCCTCCGAGGTAATACATCCCCTCCTCAGACGTACCTAAGGAGAGAGGCAGTTGAACTGATCACCCCCCTCAGGTAAGCCCTGGGGGTGCACATGTTTGTTTTCCTGAGTCCAGGCGGCTGCATTTCTGAGGACAAGCTTTTCCTTGTGTCCTTTGTTACTATTGCACTGTTAGAATTTCACAGGGAGCCCCAGAGCGGGCAAAATCGTGACAGCAACCCTCCTGTGCGTTCATCCCGGAGAGGTAACATTGGGCCTGCCAGTTGGGGCAGCTCTGTCAAGGGGACACATGGTTCCTCCCCCCACATCACAACCCAGTTCCATGCCCCACGAGGAGGAGAATGAGCCCCACAGCCCCCATTCACAGACTCAGGCCTGGCTCTGTGCCACAGGAAAAGAATGGGCCTTACAGCCCGGCCACCACACACAGCAGCGTTCTTATACCAAATGAATCTGTTTAACCCTTTCCCCCCCACCACCACCCCCTTGTCTCGTTGTGATCGCTCTTCTGCATTATGGCAGCCTCGGAGTGTTGCTGGTTCCAATAAATAGTCCCTATGCTTTTTTCCTCCTGGCTGTCCAGGTTCTGAGAGTGCAGAGAGCTTTGGCGAGAGCACTGCCTAAGCTTACCCTTTCAGATCGATGAGTGAACTGCACTACCCCTGCTCCCCCACATCTCCACCTGGCTCTGACTTGGAAACCCCTGGTGAAGATTTTCAAAAGTGACTAGTGATCTTGAGCCCCCTGATTCTCAGACAATGCTGAGTTCCCACCCTGTGAAAATCATGCTCCCTTGAGGTGTCCCAAGTTGGCCACCCAAAATCACTGATCTTCCTTGAAATCTCGGCACCTGGCTACATTGGCGAGGCAAACGGCATCAGCACCTTACTCACAAATCTTGCATGCATATACTATGCAGTTCTTGTTTGAAATGTGCTGGCCTGCTTTCCTTGGCCAGTATGGGAAGGACCTAAATGAGGGCAGCTTTTAGGATCTGGTTTACCTGGAAGTTCCTTCTTCCCCCTTAGTCATTTGTGTGTTAACTCCTTCCAGCCCCCAAAGCTCCATCTCTCTCCAGAATGAATGTTGGTTTGTTTTTGTCCTGATTCCCTTCTGAGATTCCTCTGCATGTTTTCTGTTGCTTTTGTGCTCTCTTGTCCGGTGCCTTTAGAGAGGATCAGTTTCGTCATGTGCCGGCTGCAGTTACAGCCATTCCTCCCAAGTCTGATCCTAAGGGTCTTTGTTCCTGCTGTGGAAGATGGCTTACAGATGTGTCAGACTGAAGTCATAGCCCCGGGCTGCAGTTCAGGACATACTCTCTCACTTGTTCGTATGGTATTGTGAGAGTCTCTTTTGTTTTGAAGCAAGTTAATCATGTTCTGAGACACAAGAATCTTTTCATTTGTAAACATCTTTAGGTCAATTAAAATAACGGAGTGGAACGATTTCATTCCACCCTCTTGCAGTTTTTTAACAACAGCTGGAAAATGGGTGTGAAGCTGCTGCTGGTATTTATTAATTGTGTTACAGTAATGCTTAGAGGTTCCAGTTCAGATCAGAGCCTTATCTTGCTGGGTGCTCTACAAAACTAAAATAGAAGACAGTTACTGTCCCAAAAGAGTTTATAATCCAAGGGCACGATCCTGCATGCCTAATGCTAATGAGGTACTCTGGGGAGGTGTTTGCAGAATCATCCCTAAAGAGGGAAAAGACAAAACAGGTAGAGGAGAACACGAGAGGGTGGGTGTTATTTTAATTGGCTTTGAACAATAAAGGTCTAATTTAATTAGCAGGAAAATATCACAGGGAATTAGGTTAACACAACTCCCAGTATTATTGTTTGCTAATTTTTGTTGGTGGGTTTTATACTAGTAATTGTACACACACCTTACACTCTCACGCACATGTATCCCTCTGAAGGGCTGGATCCTGTGCAAGTTACCCTTGATTTCAATGACAGAAGGATCATGCCCTAAACACACAAATTAGTGACGGATGCTATTTACATTTTGGCAGCTTCTCAATTTAAATTTGGAGGCTAACAAGGTTACCTCATCAGCTCCCAGGTTTTTCTGTGCCTAGCTCCGTTTTTATTAAGCATTCAGTGAGATACACACACACACAGGGAATATATTGGACTCAGTGTTGTTAAGATCATGAGTGAGTTAGTGCTGCTGTTGCTTCTAAGTGTCCTTGAATGTGACGTGTAAAAAGTTGCAGAGAAAATTGTCAGCAGTCTGTGAAATGCCTGTGTTTAGTGACCCACGTCAGTGCCAACACGGTTCCCTGGCTTTATGGAAGGAGAAGAAATCAGCCAATAGGACAATCAGCTGTCAGGCTCTCTAACAAGCAGTGGGTTCTCAAGCTGGTTTATACTCTGCAGACGATCTCCCATAAAAGCGGCTTCGCCCCAGCTCAAACACAACTAGCAGAGTGTTACGCCAGTTGGAGAGAAGATGGTGAATCTGTCCTGATTGCAGATCTGCTTTCCAAGTGCACTTTTGGTCTCTGCCTAAGTTTCCAGAGCTGTGTCTGGGAGAGACAGTGCTCACGTGTCCAAACCTCACTGCCTTTGGAATTTACATCATTTGTTTTTACACTTCCAGTATGCTTTCTCCTCTGCTTCCAAGAGCCATAAGGAATTAAAGGCAGACTTAGCTGCTAAACCAAAACAGGAGGAGGCTGATTTTACTCTGCTTGTTAAGATACTGAAGAATCAAATGTGGCCTCATCAGCACTAGAGTACAAAGCCCTGGTGGTTTCTAGCTCAAGTCCATCCCTGTCTCCGGCAGCCAGGGAAACAGCATTCGCACCTTGCTGTGATTCAGTACAGGCAGGGCTGTCAGGGTTTGAACTCTTGTGTAGATAAGGCCAAAGGAAAATGAGGCTGGTGAGTCTGAGATGCAGCGTGCTCCTAGTCAACAATTCAGCTCCTAGTCAGTGCTTTCCAGGCTAGATAGTCTGATGACTGCCGGCAAGAACTGGTCCCATCCCATCCCCCACCCCGAAAAGAAGCAGCATTTCCAAAGGCAGTGACAGGCTTGAGAGGTGGGGAAGGGCGATTCTATTCTTGTGATCTGCCAAAACCGAGGACTTGGTAGAGAAAGGGTTAAATGTTGCCCCAAACGGGCAGCCGGCTCCTGTGGCTCTGGAGTTTGTAACAGAGTGGAGTGACCTGGCCATTTTCTCAGTTACTGAGGCATCTTAGCAAGTGGATCAGGTCGTTGAAGCTGTATATTACATCACGGATGTCCATGGCCTCCAGCATTGCCTGACATTTGTGGGCCTTTCTGTGTACAACATGTCTTAAACAGTCCCTGTGTGTGGCTAGTTTGACACCTTGCCCTGCTCTCTACTGGCATCTGCCAGGGACCCAACCTCATTCGCCCAGTTCATCCCTCTTTTGAAATTCACTGTGTGCCTAAATGCTTCGTGTATGAGCCTCCCGGAATGCCATGGCCTTGCAAAGCTGCTGTGAAAATTCACCAGTCAAGGCACAAAACTTGCTCACTTGCCCGTGCCCATAATAACTGGAGACAATGAAACTGTCATGTCTTACTCACCTGTAAGGAAAGACTCCCTGCTCCAGGGAAGGGGACAGGTAGAACTTCGTAGAGGCTGGTTTAAGGCCTGTCTCCAATAATCGAAGACATTGTCTATCCCGATCTCTCTGGTTTCTGAACTCAGGGTAATTGAATGCAGGAGAAAGGAGTCTGACTACTTTGCTAATTTCAACACTGGGAAACTGGACACCCACTTCCCACTGATTTTTAATGAGAATTGTGCAGTGCTGCAAATCTGAACCTCTGACTCCCATTGCAAAACCCCTGGAGAGTTTTCTAGGGTAAGATCCTACTGGAGTCAGATGGCTTTTGGTGCATTTACCAGCCCTTCTCTCAACAGCTGTTGCAAAGTGCGCACTCTCCAGATGGGAGGAGAGGGAGGTACTGGCTGTGCTGGATGGTGCACTTTGTCTTGGCATATGTCTACAGTAATTGCAGCTTGGGTACACATCCCCACGCTTGCTTTAATCTAGCTAGCACCGGTAACTATAGTGGTGAAGACATGGCGGCATGGACCTCAGCATGGGCTAGCAATGCAAGTACATACCCAGGGTATCAGGCGGGCTTGTACAGCCCACGTTGAAGTCCGTGCCACCAGGCCTTCGCTGCTCTTTTTAGCTGTGCCAGGCAGGTTAAAGCTGGCATGGATATGGCTACCCAAGCTGCAGTCACATCTCTGATTGCAGCGTTAGATACAGCCTTAGAGGAACAGGGAAGGAAAAGTGATTTGAATGGTAACCGCACTACACGGTATGAGGAAGACGAGCCTACCACCCTTTCTCATGCAAGTAGACCTGCCTCACTGCAGTCGGACTGCTGCCATGAGGATGGGTTGCAGGATCGGCCCCGATCCTGCAGTGTGCTGAGGCGCCCTTGGCTCCCTGTTAATTCAATGGGAAATAAGGGAACTCAGCACTTTCCAGGATCAGAGCACAAGTAATGAGCAATTCCAGCAGCCATGCTACCAACGGACAGAAACCTTTCACCTCTCAGAGAATTCAACTTTCTTTTTGTGTATTTCTGTCAAGAGCTATCTCTTCTCTTCTGGAATGCCTGAAAATAGGTATCTTAAAGGATTGAGGGACTGTTGTGTTGAGTTAAACATGGGAGGTGCTGGCCTTTCCTTTTGCAGTGCAGATTCCAACAAATGAGCATTGATTTATTTTGAATGTTCTCTCTTTGTGTAGTGGGAAATGGGGAGTAGTATGGTTAATTGTGACATATTACAAAGACTCAGGGGTATGCTGGGAAAACTATTCTATAGATATATGCATAAAGACTGTTGAATTATGTACACTATACATTCGAGTGGCTGTTAAAGAATGTAAATATGCAGTGAATTTTATGGATGATTTTAATTTAATATATTGCAAAGTTTGTAAATACTTGGAAAAAGCCTGTAAAGAGTGTAAAGAAATCAGCTTTGTATGTAAGAAGAATTTTAAAATTGTTTTTACTTTTTTGCATTTAAATACAAATATTGATGCACCTTTTTCCCCAATGTGGATTTTTCTTTTTTTTAATTAAAGAAACAGTGTCATGAGCAAGAGCCGTGGTTTTGTGACTATACTTGAGCATATAGGCACTGACCTTTTGGTTCCTGGGGGATCCTTGACCCCTGCTCTGCCCAGGGACCTGCCCCCTCTCCACCCCTTCCTCCAAGCCCCTGCCTCTTCCCGCCCCACTCCACCTCACCTCTTCCTGCCCCTGGTCTGCCCTTGCCCCACCTCTTCCCGCTCCTCCCCTTCCCCTCCAGAACCTCCTGCGTGCTGCGGAACAGCTGATCACGGTGGGTGGGAGGTGCTGGGAGGGAGGGGAAGGCGCTGAGCCGCGAGGCTGCTGGCGGGTGGGAGGCGCTGATCTGAGCAGCTGCTGGTGGGTGCTCATCGCCCACCATTTTTTTTCATGGAGTCGGTGCCTGTGCTATGGTGGCAGAAGTGGTGGAGGAGGGTATAATAGAGATCTGCATATGCTGGGTAGGTTGATGACAGTCAGCATACGGCATTAAATATCTGACAGTGATAGTATTATGTCTTTACACATAGGTAACATTTTAAAAAATGTGTTAGTGATTTGAGCCTAAATCTCAATTGGAAAAGTGATTTAGTCTCCTAAAGTCTTGTCTGCACTTAAAGCTTTGCTACTTTACCTGTACTACTATAGTTAAAGTGGCAAACCCCACGCCTAGTGTAGGTGTGGTTATGGGTAGAAAAGTGATTATACTAGTGTAGCTTATTCCTGTTTGAGAACTCAAGTAAGCTATGCCAGTATAAGGCACATGACACTAGTATAACTGTATCCACACTAGGGCTGTTACTGGTATATTGGTGTCAGCAATAAGTCAGCCGACATAGCTATATCAGTAAAAGCAAAGTAGCTTTTGAAAATTGGATTTAGGCTCCTAAGTCACTTATGCACTTTTGAAAATGTTACCCAGAGGCTGGTATTTTCAAAGGAGCCCAAGGAGTTAGATGCCCAACTCCTGTTGATTTTCAGGGTACCTAACACCCTTATTTTCTTTTGGAAACAGTAGCCGTTTGACCTGATCCAGAACCCACTGAAGTCAGATCAGACCCACAAACCCCATTGTGTGTTTTATATCTCATACGTTATGTAACAAAACTATTTGTTCCTAGTGATCCATGGGTTTATTGGCGCTGCACGATACATTTCTATATTGAAGCATTAGAATACAAGAAAGCCGCATTCCTCACACACTTACCTAATGGGGCCTGCGGGACACAAGCTTGTCAGCAGAGGGGTGGAAGCTTGGTGCTTGTTTTGCAGCATCTCAGTGCTACCAACGTTGGTTCCAAAAAGAACAACTGTGGGTGGGATCCTGGAGTTGAGAAGCTGTCCTTGATCAGTTTAAAATTTGCCAACAGCTGCAGCTGACCCTGCCAAAAAAAATATTGTTACTAGTAGACAAGCCATGGTGATTCTGAATGGGTTGAGGTGCTGCTGGATACCCCGCCCAAACCACAAGCTTCAGCACCTAGAGCGCACCAGGAGAGGCCACATGGGGCAGTCAGAGCATAACACACAGCCTGTGGCTTGGGTGGTGGATTCAGGCCTCACCCCTTGGCCATAGACAGGGACAGGAGGGGATGGAAGGGAGAGAGGTCCAAGTAACTTCCCTAATGCCTTCCTACTTTTTTTTCCCATAAACATCCCAGAGCAAGGTTGGCATTTCTGTGTTCAGGGTAGGAGAAAAAGAGGGGTGGGAGGTACCGTGTGTTTGTGTGTAAATGGATATATATTAACAATTCTCCTTTAACTCTGTTATTAAAACTCTGCAATTGTTCTGTCAACTGTATTTAGAATAGCAATCACTGTGTAAAAGGCAAAATTCCCTCTTAAAATGAGGAAAGGACATACATTATTTATTTATACTGCTTCCAGTAAGAAAAAATTAAATACATGTTTCAAAAAACACCCTATTATTTTCAAAATGGCTGACAATATGTCTCCAAAAATGATACCCAGGGCCCTGGAAAGGACGGAAAGAGTAGGAGGGACTTCCAAAACCATAGGGCCAAAAAGGGGGTGGGACAAAAGGTGGGGCCATGAAGTGTAATACAGAGTTCTGATTGGCATAATGCCACGATGTGGGACAAGGAAACCTGTCAAAATTATGTAGTGATGAAAGACATAGAGCTATTACTACTCTCCCTTAACACCCCTCCTTATGCAGTTTCAGAAGGTTTTTCTCACTGCCTATCCAACCCAAAACATTGGGAAGGGCTATAAGCTCTCCTCCTTAAGGGTATAAGTTTATCTGCTGAGGGTCAGGAAGAAACTTTCTGTGGGGAAGGTTATTCCATAACTGCCCACTGCACCTTCCTCAGGTGCTGGCAGCCCTAAGACATGATGATGGACAAGAGGGCCGGGACCCCAATCTGAACTAGAATTACAATTCCTGCATGTCTAATGTTGCTGCTTGTTGTTAAACAGCTGCCATGTTCTGCCCCAGAGTTGGCTGCATTTCAGTGGCAGGTGAAATGATTCCTGTGTCTAGTCTGTGTTTCAGTTTGGAAAACATTTGGGGATCCTCTGGAAGGAAAGGGGAGGGAGTAATTACATAAGTAATTATAGGACATCACAAAGGGTTATATTAATGTTTACATCTGAAATTACAGCAGTAGCAGGGCCCCAAAACGGAGCTCCTTCGATTGTGGAAAAAATTAATACCAGGATTTCACACACACGATAGCTCTCAGGGAGTGGGCATTGCTCACTCATTGGCCCCTTAAGCAACATGCCTTTTTCATCAATGACATGACATGGGTGTGTTCCCTGTGGCTCTGAAATATATTGTAATAAAGAGATACATTTCCTCCCCTAATCTCAGGCTTTGGGTGTTCCTTGTTTTGGGAAGTGCTTTAAATCTATCTGCCAGAGGCGCGGGCTGCTAAAGCCAGAGACCGACTGCCACAATGCTGAGCTCTGGGCTTCCTCCCCTTCTCTTATTGCTCACAGCTGTGGAACTGAGCTGGCCCCTTACAGATGATGACAAGAGGTTGATCGTGGAGATGCACAACCACTACCGCTCCCAGGTCTCCCCTCGTGCTGCAGACATGCTGAAAATGGTAAGTGTCCCATTGGAAACCCAGGGTCTGATTCCAGGGGGATATCTGGGGTCTTCTATATCAGTGTTTCTCAGTGACCAGTCTGTGAACTCGTGCCAGTCCCTGAGATTTCCCTCACATAGTTCATTAAGGCAGCAAGCTGGTCTCTGGTATCAAAAAGGTTGAGAAAAACTGTTCTATGTGATAGAAAGGTGTGGGATATCTGGAGGTCTCCTGTATGATAGGAATCCTGTATCTTATTGCATCTTATTGAATAGCTGAGGCTCTCCTACATTTCTTCTTAAAATAAGAGCATCTTTTGTTGTTAAATGTACTTTGAAAGTTTAAGTTCATAAATGTGATTGACTCTAGCTGGAGATCCAGTGAAAAAAATTGTTTCTTTTTTCCTCATGTAGCAATGACCAAGCTACACACCATGTGCAATAAATGTCATGGCTGTAGTAAACAAATTTGCAATGAACAAATAACCAAAACTTAAATTCACCAGCCAGAGTGGTGAAATCCCAGCTGAGCTCAGAGAACTCTTCTTAGTGTTACACTTGTGATTACTGATACACTTTTTTGTCTATAGAATGGAATATATAATTGAACCTTATCCATTGATTTTGGCTGTATAGGTATCTTAATGCTAGCCATTTTTCATCCAAGGTGCTCATGTATGTTCCTTCTCACAACACCCCTACAGAGTAGGTCTGGCAAATCAGTACTATCCCCATTTTATAGATGGGAAAATCTAACGCATGAAGAAGCAATGTGCCCAAGGTCATATAGTGTGTCTAAGCTATAAATAGAGCCTCATTCTTTCGATCCCTGCTCTAATCATAAGAGGATGCTGCTTCTTGTATTAGACCCCTTGATTTGAGTAAGATGTCTCTCCACATCTGATTAATTACTTAATATTTGTAAAGTGTTTTGTAGAGGGAAAGTGCTACTTAAAGTGCAAGGTGTTAATATTTGGACAGCATTACCCCTTTGGATAAAGACAAATTTGCAGCTGGTTCTTTATCATGACTACAGTTGGTTGCGGATTTTTTGATGAGCACTGGAAAATGTCAATTTGTCAAAACCAGAACCATTTCACAAAACAGGGTCAATTTTGATGACTCTCATGATGCCAAAATATTTTTTGGGGAAAAAGTTTTCATTTTTTCAATTTGAAACAATTTTTCATTTTGAAATTTTAGTAAATTTCAAGTTAAAAGAAGATTAAAAAAAGGTCAAAATTGAAACAAAATGTTTCAAAATTATAAAAACGAAATGGTTCGATTGACCCAAACCAATTTTTTGGGGAAGATTTTTGGTATGTGAAAATTGTTGAGATTTTGATTTTTCATCCTGTTTTCGAGATGGGAAAATTTTTCAGTATCTCAAAAATGTTCATAGGACAAGAAAACCACCCCCTCTGCCCCCAGCTCTAATCATGACCTGATTATTTTAGGCCTTGCGAGCACACACAATTTGCACTGATTTAACTAAACTCGGCACGGACTTCAACGTAGGCTGTACAAGCCCGCCTGATACCCTGGGTATGTACTTGCATTGCTAGCCCATGCTGAGGACAAAACCCAAGTTAATTTGACACTATTTTAGTTCAGGGGTGAAATTTTTAAAAAACACCTAAGTCCCATTTTCAAAAGGGACTAGGAGTCTAAATCTCACTGAAAGTCAAAGGGACGTAGCCGCCTAAGTGCTTAATTCATTTTTTTTAAATGAGGCTTGAGCATGTCTACACCCTGAGGTAACGTGCTCTACTGAGGTGTGATTTCTAAAAAACACTAGCGTGTTGCACATGAATTGACCCTGGTGGTGCACTTTAATATATTACTGTTTGGATAATGATAGAATCCCCCAAACAGTTTTCTAGGGTGAGCTGAAACTTGGAAAGCACAAGAGGGATGGTCAATGAAAATGCTTCAAAGACATTATTAAGTAGAATCTGACCTTAATTGACATAAATATTGATAATTTCAAAGACGAAGCCAAGGCCAGACCTGAATAGAGAGCAACTACCAATAAAGGTAGTAAACACTTGGAGGAAGACATACATGAAAAATGGATCCAAAAAAGGGGCAAGTGTCTTGCCAAGTCCTCAATGGGACCCTGCACATTCTTATGTAACATCTGTTAGCAATCTTGCTCCTCATGGATTGGACTGTACAGCCACATGAAAACGTGTGGTGCTGTGATGTCATCGTCGGACACACCAGCCAGCCATACAGTGCTGTCTGAAACACTAAAGTGCACGAGGGAACCTTTAGTGCGCACCAGCAGGGCCTATATACAGACCAATTAATACTCAACTCATTAGTGTGCTTTAGAAATCAGACCCACCGTGTGGACAAGCCCTTAGGCTCTTAACTCATTGAAGCAATTTTGAAAATGGCTTAATGAAGTATGCTGCTGCTTATTGTAAAAATGGGATGATGACTTAGGCATAAGACACATGCGACCATTCAATCCTATTTGTTTGAAATAAAAGCTTGAAGCCAGACTCGACTGCTTTGTAGCACTTTCCGCCTTGACTCAGATCCTGTCCTGAAAAACGTATTGATCTTGATTGTGGTTTACTCTGAGTCTTGCCTTTGTCCTGAATTTACCATGAATAGATGTGAAATGCATACACCCATGCTACATTTACTATTATAGAACTTAAAAGACCGGATGGCCAGCAGCAGCAGTTTTTCCACAGCCTGGTAAACTTTGATAAACAGTTCAGCTTAGAAACAATCCCTTGAGTCTCTGATTAAACTCCCAGTGTCTGCATTGCTCATCTGGATTTCCAAGGACATTTTTCTTTCAGAAGAACTAGATCTCAGCTTCTGAGTTCACCTACTCCCATGGCTAACTGCCCATCTGCAGTCACCCTGTTCTTGTGTTTGAGACAGCAGAGCTGGTTACCGTGGAAATGGTTATACAATGGGCATACGCAGGCCAAAGCCTTATTTTTTTAATGAAGCAAATAACACCGAGGTTAGTTCTCTGCTTATGGTACCCGGCTCTCTGCCACAAGGAGGGGATAATGAGCCCCCACACCAAGACCTGCAATCAACCCTCTTTCCAAAGCACCATCAGACCCCCACGTCCCTCCCCCGGCCTCTGCCCCTCTTATAAGTAAGCAGAGAGCAACTTGATAGAGCAGTGACTGCATCTTCTCTGATCCTTGCTACCTACCCTTGGGCTCTGACACGTAGGAATCGGTGAACCAGGAATCCTTCTCACCCCAACTAAGATAATCACCTTCCCTGCAAAATACTGAGGGTTTCCCCATTGGATCACACTCCACTCCTGCCCCCATCAGCTGCTAAACCCACCTTCCTCACCCGCTGCTCCGTCCCGTGATCTTTCAGTGGGCTTGTATGTCTGGGCTCTCCTCCCACCTGCCCTGCTATCTCTGCTGGTTGGATTTCAGAGAAGCTGCCGCTCCTTTAAATAATGTAATGAAATACCAAGCAGTTGTGTCATAGTGTTCCCCTTAATGCTTCTCTTGTGCAAAAACGTCTCCCTCTCTTACCTAGCAACCGCCGCTAGGTAAGATATGGAGCCCAGGGGAGTTCAGCTGGACAAAAATCTGTTGTCAGTCCGGGCACTGGAGGGATCACTTGGGAGGCAGCTGTCACACTGAGTCTCCAGTCGAGTTTAAATGATGAGGTTACCAGATGTGCGCGCTGGCTCCTGCGCTCCGGCCTTACACAGCTGTTGAACTGGGCAGGTCCCTCTCTCCAGGCATTCCCACAGTTTGTCCTGTTCATTGTGGTCAGTGGTTCCAACAAGGGACCCAGGTCTTCTGGGTTCCATTCCCAGCTTTTTGCCAGGTGACACTGAATGAGTCACCGTGCTGCTCATTGCCTCAGTTTCCCCATTGGGAAAACAGGGATAATGATCCAGGGATGGAAGCTGCTGTAGAACTGCTGCTATTTTATTACTGCCCATTGACAACCAGCATTTTATATTCACGTTTGCCTTAGGCTGGTATGTTCAAAGGAACCTAAAGGGGTTAGATACTGAGCTCCAATGAATTCCACTGGAATTTGAGCAGCTAATGCCCTTGAGTTCCTTTTAAAACCCCATCGTAAAACATTTTAAGGCTCCAATCCAGCAGTTGCACCCCTAAGGGGGACTCCATCATCATCATGGCAAATCCCAGTAACATGGCCTCCTTGCAGATCAAGCGCCACCTGGATCAATCTCTGGCTAGATCCTCAAGGTGGTCTGGCTGGATATTCAGTCTGTGCCTATTTCTGGCAATCTTATGGCACCATCAAAGCTTTTGATGCCCTTGTGGCGGCGTTCCTTGGTAAACACACTTCGGAATTCTCTGGTCTTCCATTATAATAATACATACCCACCAAGAAAGCTGCTGAAACCGAGCCAGTGCTGGTGGGTGCAGGGTTCAGTTTTGAATATCCTCATTTCTGATCTTGTCCTGCTATGTAATATGGACCTGCTGACAAACATGATAAGAATCGGAAATGTCACTTTGGGGAGAGCCATAGTCTTTGCCAGTGCTTGGGAACAGAACAGGATTCTAGGTTCTAACCTCTGGCCCCGCTGGATAGGGGATAGGCTGTGTGTGTCTCAGCATGTCAGAGCATTTGATCCATGTGACTGATGGACAATCCTCATCCCGGCCTCATGCTTTATGATGGTGGCAGCTTTGTGTTTGTTTCAGAGCTGGGCCCCCGACCTGGAAGCGTTTGCCAAAGCCTATGCAGCGAAGTGCATCTGGGGCCACAACAAGGAGCGGGGCCGGCGGGGTGAGAACCTCTTTGCCATTACCGACGAGATGGACGTGGAGGTGGCCTTGGAGCAGTGGTACAACGAGCACGAGCACTACAACCTGACCACGTCCAAGTGCACCGTAGGACAGATGTGTGGCCACTACACCCAGGTATCTGGCTTCAGGGCATGAGGGGCTGGATTCCTGGGAGGGAGTTGTGCTTGGGATGTGACCCACCATAGAAATATTGTTTAGGGGCTGCGATACCATGGTGATGGGCCCAGTATAAGAATCTCAGTTGGATAGGATAGAACTGATTCTTATTCAGCATGGATGGCTCAATTTTGTGGGTATCATGAGCTGCTGTGATCATTTCAGGCCTGCTGAACAGTTTCCCTTTAGGGGAAAAAAAAAGTCTTTAAAGTCATCTGTGTATTTTAATGCTGCACCGTTTGGTCACTCAGCAAGCCTGGTGTGGCTTTCAAGTCCCTGTAGCAGATGGGTTCTGGCCTCAGAACGAGGATCCAGGTCAAGCTCCATGTTTTGAACTCTCCACTACTCCAGGGTATTTGGATCTGGACTTTTCATTTGGCTTAGTATAAAGACAGGAGCCTCTTCCAAAATTCAGACCTGGATTATGAACAGCACCATAATTCAAGAGCATGTGGGTTGTGTCCAGATGGACAGAGAAGAATTGTTGATGGGGGTCTCTCATCCAAGCACTAACAAGGCCCGACTGCTTAGATGTAACTCTGAAATGGTGTGCTCTTCATGCACAGAGTCCATGAGTCTGCTACAGCTCCTAGTTTGGGGAGTTGGTCCCTTAGCCCAAGCTGTAGTGACTCATGCTTTAGCTTTGGAAGTCTGGGAAGAAAGTCTTGGTGACGACTGAGCTGATGCTGGTTGCAGATGACATCACGCTTACTCGTCTAAACCTCTTCTCGCAGGCAAGGTGTCTCATGATTGCCCATCTGTGCTCTTCCTGCCTTGTGCTGACAGACATAACCCTTCTCTCTTCCTCCCTTGTTTTAGGTGGTCTGGGCAAACAGCGAACGCGTTGGCTGTGGGATGCAATTCTGTAAAACCCTGCATGGTGTCGAGGAACCTGATCTCTACCTGCTGGTCTGCAACTACGATCCCCCGTGAGTGTGCGCTTCCCAAGGGCTGCTTTGATTTCATCTTGGCCCTGTCACATCTACTTACAGTAACTTTCATCCCCAGGCTGAAAAGGAAAATCCTCCCCCAGGCTCTGCTTATCTTGCTTTCCGGTAGTGAGTGGAAGCCAATCCTAAGAAAGCCCTTTGTTGTCATTTTCCTGTGGCAACAAAGAGAGGCAGGTCTTGTAAATCCAGCCCAGGTCTGGGACAGAGTCGTCCTCAGTTCTATCTGTGGTGCTGCTATGGACCGTGTGTCCTTGCTTGGGTGTGTCGTGAAAAGCCACATAGTTACAGGGCTGTAAATCTAGACTTGCTCCACATAGGTCAATGGAAGCACCCTGGGTTTACACCAGTGTCACTAGGAGGAGAATTTGGCTGTTATTTTCTCTGTATCTCATTTTCCCCAGCTGTGATATGGAGAAAATTAGCTTGATTCTGCTCTCAGTCTGGTGTCATGCCACTGACTCCATGGAGTTCCTCGTGATGATTTACATCAGTGTACTTCACGGATGTGTATAGGGAGCTCTGAGGTCCTCTGTCAATGGGGCTGTATAAATGCAAGGGCTTACTGTCAGAGCTGGTCAGAGTGTTCCCAGCTTGGTAACCTCTATGGAAATATGCATGAACATTTTAACGGAAAAAGGCAAAATAAAACGAACGTTCAGGAAACTGAGGGGTCATTTTTTGAGCAGCTGTAATATTAAGGGCCTGATCCAAACCACTGCTGAAGTGAATGGAAAGGCTCCCAAACTTAGGCTCAGGCCTCTAGACAGTGTTCATAAGCCCAGGTGCCATTAGTAGCACAGTCAAAGCTCCCCCCACTTTTTAAGTGACCTTTGATTTATATCTTAGCAAGATCTGATTTGAATTAAAAATCTCCCTCCTTTTTGAGATGGGGAGGGGATTCGTCCCCTCTGTTGCAGGGGCGGCTCTAGGAATCCTGCCGCCCCAAGCAGGGCGGCGCGCCGCAGGGCGCGCTCTGGCGGTTGCTGGTCCCGCGGCTCCGGTGGAGCATCCGCAGTCATGCATGCAGGAGGTCCGCGGGACCAGCGAACCCTCCGCAGTTATGCCTGCGGGAGGTCCACTGGTTCCGCGGCTCCGGTGGACCTCCCGCAGGCATGACTGCGGAAGGTCCGCCGGAGCCGCCTGCCGCCCTGCCGGCAAAAGGCCACCCCAAGCGCGCGCTTGGCGCACTGGGGTCTGGAGCCGGCCCTGCACTGTTGTCATGAGCTGTTCTCTTTTCATCTGCATATTCTGCTTCCAGCGGCAACGTGAGGGGTCGCAAGCCGTACAAGGAAGGACCTCCGTGCTCCAAGTGCCCCGAGGGCTATACATGTAGGAATTCAATCTGTGGTACGTGAAGGGATCTGAAGGAGCCAGTGTCTCCACTGGACAGGCCAGAGAACTGCGGGGGAGGCAGGTTCTACCCATGGGACAATCCCCCTAAAAGCAGTGGGGTTGGCTTCTGAATGAGGTGCTAGTCCAGGAGTAAAGGGGCAGAATCTGGCTGTATGTGGGGATCCCAGCACTTCCTCAGCCCTGCCGGTAAAGTTCTCCCAGGTCTCAGGGTCGGGATTCTAGGGCTTTCCCCGGAGGTGAATCACCTTTTTGCAAGTATATATTAGTACTGTCAAAAAGGAGCTGGATTGGCAGACTTGGGATTGGAGTCCTGTGTTTATCTACAGACAGGGCTGGCTCCAGGGTTTTTGCCGCCCCAAGCAGCCAAAAAAAAAAAAAAAAAGCCGCAATCGCGATCTGCAGCACTTCCGCCGTGACTCTACCGCCGCCGCTTCTTCGGCAGCAATTCGGCAGCCGGTCCTTCCCGCCGAGAGGGACCCGCCGCCAAATTGCCGCCGAAGAGCCAGACGTGCCGCCCCTTCCCCTTGGCCGCCCCAAGCACCAGCTTGCTACGCTGGTGCCTGGAGCCAGCCCTGTCTACAGAGTAGGCATAACCTAGGCAGCAGCAGAGCAAGCTTCCCTCACACATGCTGCCTTGCCAATGTGCCTCGTCCTGATCTGACGGGACCCTCACTACCCTCTCCTAGGGGTAGGTCATTTTCACATTCTGCAGCCCATGCAGTCCTTGGCATCTCTGCTGCAGACACCAGTGTGTGGTGGTAGTTCTGTTCACTGGGAGCTCCCCCAGCTCATTTCACTGTTCAGCCACCAGAAGACAGGAAAGACTCACTGTCCTCCAATCTGGGCCATGTTCATGCTGGTGACAGATGGGAAAGGCTTCCTATTCCATTAGCAACCACCTGGGCCCCAGCTGCCAGGAAAGACCATTCCAGAGGGGTGGCGTTTTCCCACATCAGGTCTGAAAACAAATGAAATCTTGGGACCTGCCCGGAAAAAATGATTTCCCTGCATCTGGAGGGTTACCTGCTAAGCTCAATTTCCACCAAGGGGCAGAGAGAGGGGGGTGTTTCCCCAAGAGCCTAGTGAAAGTGCCTGCCCCTGCTTTCTCCAGCTCTCCTTTGCTGGTTTTCATTGGGCTCCGAATGAAGCTGGTGGTAACCCACAGCCCTCTTTGTCTCTCATCAGAACCCAGTGTAGACTCAGAAGAGGCCTCTACATCCTCTAGGACAACAAGGCCAAACTTCATCACTAGGCCAGCTCTCGCCACAGCTACCACGAGTCCGACCACTACCGCTATCATAACGCCACCACCCACCACCGTGAAAAAAAGGCTGGCACCCACCACCACCACGAGGCCTGCACCCACTACCACAAGCCCCACCACCACCATTACTCTAGGGCCAGCACCCACCACCACCACCGCCACAACAAGGCCGAACCCCACCACGACCACAAGGCTGCCACCCACCTCCACCCCCACCCCCACCACAAGCCCGCCATCTACCCGAACAGCAAGGCCCAACCCCACCACGGCCACTGGGCCAACATCCTCCTTAGAGCCCACCTCAGACCTGGACCGTAAAACATCTCCAGAAATGCAAGTGGACTCTGAGGAGACTGGTGCCCCATTGGTGACCTTGGAGGCTGTGACCTTTCTAGACCTGGAGTCGACCCTCAGCCCGACTGCCTCTCCAGAAATGGAGGGAGACTTGAAGGAGTCTGATGCAACCTCCGTGAGAGCTGAGCCAGCCCTCTCCTCAGAGCCACCTCCATCCTTCAGCCTTACGACTCTAGAAACCAATCTAAGCTTGGAAGATACCAAGCAGCCCCCACCTGCCCTAAAGCCAGCACCTGCCACTGCTAAGGAGATCTCCCTCCTGCACTTATTACCACCTTCCAAGGCTGCAGCGGGGCACAGCCTCACTGTCCAGTCCTCCCTGTCAGGTAAGGCAGCTGTGGAGGGAGTCTTGGATGTAAAGGACATAGGCAACCCCTAAGAAACATAAATGCACTTGGCAGGAAACAATAGCAGACTGGCCCTCAAACTCTTCCCCCACACAGCACCGACTCCCTTCCCCACACCTTCCCCTGCACTGTGTCCCCTAACATTATCAGGGACTGTCTGAGCTGCCTGGTTCGTGAAGCATGAGCATGGATTTGGCTGGTTCCCCACTAACCCACGAGCAGAGTCATGAGCTGTGTCTTGCCTTCTGAGGGGCTCTGTGCTGGTGTCCTGCGCTATGCATCATCCTTGCCCATGTGGCAGCATGTCGCAGAGGGAGCAGTGTGAACTGGGCCGGTCCTTTGCCTGTGGCTTCAGCTTTGATTCCAGGTTTCCTTCCTTTCTGCACACAGGTGCCAGAGAGACCGAAGAGCTGATGACGGGCCCCACAAAGAAAGACTTGGACCAGCAAAATGTTTCAGCCACCAGCAACCTTCTGGAGTTCTCTCTCTTCCTAGTGGCCGCTCCCCTGCTGACAGGCCTTCTGCTCTGAAGGGTCTGCCTCGACCCTCTGTGCTCCTATCCTCAAACTCTCCTCCAGTACTGATTGTCCCGCTGCCCTGCTGGGCGTGGGGCATATCAGTCAGGTGAAGACCCCCTACTGGGCCTTCTTGTCACTGGCTAAGTCCACTCCAATCCAGATATACTCAGCAGTGCCTGGCAAACCACACCAGTCATTCTGTTATGCTAGCACTGCTGAGATCCTGCTATCTCTGGATACCAATAAAAGGGGGTTAGCTAAGTTTTAAGTGCCCAGCTCATCTGCTAAAGGGGCAGGAGTAGCTGGGTGAAGAGAGGGGAATTTCCTTGGTGCCTCTTCCTCCCCAAGCTCTAACTCTAACCTGAAGTTCCATAATTCCTACTCCAGTCAACTCCTTAATACTGAAGATCCTGGATCCCCACCGGTCTGGAGGCATGGTGCTTCATGGCCCTCCCCCCTAACCGGAAACAATGAATGTTCTACTATCTTTGTGGGACTGTAAGGTCCTTCCCCACAAACCCTATATGAAAGGCAGTGCAGACATGGATGGTACAACCCTATCTAAACTCCTCTTGCTTCCTCCACCAAATGTGTCTACAGTGCACATGCCCCTTCAGGAGAGCCAGGAATTGAACCCTGCTCATCAGTTTTGCTTTGTCCGTTGCATGCATCCCATTCCAGAGTTACTCCATGTGGCATGGTTCTTATTTTTTTGTGCATGGGAAAAAATATTTCTGCACTGGAGAGGAGGTGGTGGCTCATTATAAAACTCCTGTTGGCATCCTCTATATCTTGTGGCATGACTTTAGACTAGCTTCTCTTGAGTACCTGAAATGTACGATGTATTTCAAGTTAGATACAGATCCTGGCCACCTATGGTGTATGTATCTTATACACACAGTGGAACCTGACCCAGCAAAAATCAGGTGGTGTGGTGGAGTTCAAAGCAAATTCTGCTTGGGGTTATCCACTGGAAGCACGACTTACCATAGAGCAGCTTTCACTGTATGTGGCATTCATGTTTGTTTCCCCTCTGCGTGTCTGCTCCATGTATCTTACATTTCCAAAAAAGGTGTGTTAACTACACGACAAGCCTCAGGTGGTCCAGTGGAAGGTGCCAATTGATATGAACCTTTTAGCAACCATAGTGTCCCTTGGTTTTGCTACCTGATGAGGTGGGGACTGACGTGAATCCCATAGCCCCTTGGCTATGAGGGACACTGTTTCCAATACCCCATGAGGTCCTGCTCTCAATAAATGCTGTTCTGAAACCATCATGCTGGAGCGTACCATGTTTCACTGAGTGGCGGATGGAGTCCTGTGGCTGGGAACTTGGTAACTTGCATGTGAAAGACTCTTGGCTGTTTTCTTAGTGGAGAGAGAAATGGCTTCTGTGGTCCCTCCCTTCTTTGCGGTAGTGCTAGGAATGAGGCAAAGTCCCTTGTTCATTTCCTTCAGGATCCCCGAGCATTATGAGAGTGGGGGTGTGCACAACATGTAACTCAGTAGCTCTCAGCCTTTCCAGATGACTGTCCCCCTTTCAGGAGGCTGATTTGTCTTGTGTATCCCCCAAGTTTCACCTCACTTAAAAACTACTTGCTTACAAAATCAAACATAAACATACAACAGTGTCACAGCCTGTTATTACTGAAAAATTGCTGACTTTCTCATTTTTACCATATAATTATAAATCAATTGGAATATAGATATTGTACTTACATTTCAGTGTATAGTGTACGGAGCCATATAAACAAATAATTGTCTATGAAATTAGTTTGTACTGACTTTGCTAGAGCTTTTTATGTAACCTGTTGTAAAACTAGACAAATATCTAGACGAGCTGATGTACCCCCCAGAAGACTTCTACGTACCCCCAGGGGTTGAGACCCACTCATGTAACTGACCTTCTGTCTATCCCTTTCTATGGCCTCTATTCCCACCATTTCTGAGCACCTCACAATCTTTAATGTATTTCTCCTCAAGGCCCCTCACCCCCGTGAAGTAGGGCAGTGCTATTATCCCTCGTCCCTGGAGGGGAACTGAGGTACAGAGAGACAAAGGCCTGGATCCTCAAAGATATTTAGGTGCCTCACTCTCCTAGATATCACTCATTGAAATCAATGGGACTTAGGTCCTTAAATTCCTTTGAGGACCTAAGTGACATGCCCAAGGTCACTCAGGGAGTCTATGGCAGAGCAGGGAATTGACTCCACGTCTCCCCAACATCCTAGCCTAGCGACCGAATCTTTAGCCCATCCTTCCTCTCAGTATAGTCACAACTGTGTGTACATCTGTTGTGTCTTATGGCCGTGCTGCTCACTGGTCCATAGTTACAGGTGAGCTGAGTTTTGCACCACAAGCAGGGAAGCAGCCACTTTGCTATGTACAAAGAACATTCTGTACCCTACTCAGCATCACAGAGCACTCACTCTTGGAGTACAGAATGGATTTTCTGAGAATTTACAAGTAAAACGGTTCATTGGTTTAGAAGTTCAAATTAATTTTAAAATGGGGCTTTAAAAAACAGTAGCACTTTGGATCAGCCCTTTGTCCTGAATTGCAGAATCAGGGCCTCCATTACATTATTGCCCATGGTGCTACGGAGCTCTAGACTCCCACAGTGGAGGACTTTGTATTGCTCCCAAGATCTGTTTATGGCAGCACTTTAAGACCTAGGGAGTGGCCCAGCAGCAACGGAATTACACAACTCCAGAGTGCAACAGCCAAAGTTTTCTCCAGGGTGTGTGTGTGTGTGTCTGTTTGTCTGTCTTTAAAATAAAGACATTACATGCAAATTCCACCCTCCCCCGGCAGCAGTTTGACTGCAGATTTAAACCGGAGCAGCTTTGCAAACAGGAATAGTGGCTCAGCTTCATTGCACTTTATAGTGTGAAGCTTAAAGCTGTTAAATGTATAATATCATATATGATATGCGTAATATGGGTAAGTAAATGTTGTTATTTAGACCGTGGCTTTTGCTTTTCCTGATCCTTCTGAGCCCTGCTTTGCTCTCTTCATGCTGCACTGAGCTAGATATTAAAGAAAGAGAAAACTAGCCTATATCAAAAACTCCAGTTACATAACAGGAAGAAGCCAGGGGGCGGGGGGGTTTCAGGTCACTCATGGGCACCAGCTGTTCTACCTTGTGGCCAGCAGATGGCAGTGGTTCAGATACAAGTGAAAACTGGGCCACTTTGAAGTAAATTGCTGAACAAACCTCCAGAGACTTGAGTGCTTTATTTAATCAGAAATATCAGAGGTATTTAAGTATCAGCTAAAAATAAACTGGTGCCCAAGTGACCTGGTTTGTATGTGGCCTCAGTGCAGGCTAAGTGCTCATAAAGCAGCTGCTGAGGCATGTTCAATACAAAATCTAGCCTTGGCCTATCTGCAGTGAGTCCTCCCTCAAAATGCAGATTTAGCTACTGCCATTTGCTTATCGTAAAAGTACCCGGGTGTTGCCCAGATGCTACTAGAGAGGAGTAAGCCAGGAAGAGCCTTTCAGGCCTATAACCTTTAATCTGTGCATGGGCCAAGGCTAAAGACATGGTATAAAACCCCTGCAAATCAGCAAAAGAACCGCATAAAACAACCCAGACCAAGGCATCAGATCACAGGGCTATCCACTGAGCAGAGAGCCACAGTATTGCTAACTCTTCCAAGGGTATCCCGAGCCTCTCTATATCATTCTAGGATCTTAATTTTTTTTTTAACATGATTCAGCATTGCTAACACTTGTGAGAGTTGGTTTTTCCTTAAAGCACCAGCGCCCTGAGGTATGTGATTACATGAGAATCTGGGCTTTCATATCTATTTAATCTAGTCTAATCTATCTATCTATAAAGCTTCTAGCCCTCCGGGCTGTTGGACAAGCTTGGAAAAGTGAACCTCAACGGCTCAGAAACTAGAAAACAACCCCCCCCCACACACACACTGTTTACTTTTAATCTCATGATTTAAAAGGTAATCTGATGGTTTTTGCAGGGATAAGAAGGGACTAGCTCAATTTTTGAATGTTTGGCAATACTGAAGATAAAATGGTTTTTGTTTGTTTGTTTCTTTAATTCCAAATTTATCTGGAATCCTAGGTGAGACTTTGAAGATGGCCACTTGGCAAAGGCAATGTTCCACCACTGAGCTTTATTCATAAGGATTTAGTGGATAGATTGAAACAAACCCATCCCAGCCTATGGGTCCGTTCACAGGGATTATTCACAGTGAGTGAGTGGTCACTGAAGTCACACGGTATTGTTTCTGCTCTATGATTGGAGGACTGATAGGTTAATAAGTAAAATCATTGCATGGGGAGCAGGCTGCAACTCCATGCAGCTCTTATGCCACCAACTGCCCCAAACACTGGCTTGCACAGATTAATTTCTAGGGGCTGGACTAGGTTGAGGTGCTCAGAATGACAAGCAATTCTTAAGGGTAGCCAGATAGTTACAGGGATGCACACTACTGGGATGTCATATCACAGGTCAATTCCCTGGGGAACAAACTGAGAGCAAGGCAGAAAGCAGCTAGGCTGTAAAGCCCCAGGTAATTCCATGGGGTAGTGGATGGGTGGGTGGTATGTGTGTTGTTTAAAGGCCCCAGGTCAGTCCCAAAGGCAGTGGGATAGTGTGAGGCACAGGTTTGCTGGTCACAATTCTCAGGGGAGGGAGGTTACAGGAGGGTGATGAGGGACATTGCAGGGGAAGCTCATAGCTCCATCCCTGAGGCAGGGAAATGGCATAGGGGTGCAGAGGAAGGATGCTGAAGAATACTGCACTCAGGTCCCAGCCTGCTGAGATGGGGTGAGGCAGAGATAGTCAGTCAGGAGCAGGGTCCCACACCAGGCTGGAAGAAGCCAACGTACCGACTGTCCTAGTCCGACGCCCCAGTACAGCCAGGCCTTGCGGGCAGCAGGGAGCCTGCTGGCCAGGCTGCCTCATGCTCCCCTGCTCCTGGAGACTAACCGCTTCTCGTTGCCTGCGTTTGGCTCCCCAAGTTGCGCTGCAGGCTGCAGAATGGGGCAGCTTGGCCTCTTTCTCCTCAGCCATGTTGCTATGGCAGCTGGAGCCTTCGAACACAACCCCTTTTGTTAACGGCCAGCAGCTTCGCTCTCCCTCCCGCTCCCCCTCCCGCGCTCTGGGGCTCAGCGAGTCCTGCCTAACATTCCAGGCTCTTCGCACAGGGCAGGGCACGCTGGGTTTATGGGGAGACATTGCTTGCTATGGTGACCCCCAGGCGGAGAGAGGCTGCCTGCAGCAAGGCGCTGGTGAAGTGGCCTTCGGGGCATTCATCAGGCAGGACCCCTGTGTGCCAGAGAGGCCGAGGTGGTAGTGCCCTGCCACTGCAAGCTGGCCCAAAGGCCTGGCAGGTGGCACCCGCAGGGAGCCTAAGGCAGGAGACGGGCACGTCCCCACGCGCACCCAGCATGGCGAGCAGGGTCAGCGCCGGCAGCCAAGTACAACTCATGTAGGAGCCTAGGAAATGTTGGATTCATGGAGGCCCATTTTTGGCTCCCCTTGAGGCTCATGCTTTTTTTCATCCCTTCCTTTAGACACAAGACTCCAATCAGCCTCAACTGCAGCCATCAGGGGCTAGTTGTAGCACAGGTGAATGCTATCAGTGCACATAGCCTGTAGCCTAGGGGTTTGCCCGACAGCCCTTTTTTGCACTCAGAGCAAATCCCCTCGTGGGGATATGGCCTAGATGCTGCTTCAACTCCTTTGTGCTTCATTCTCCTCAGCCATTTATCTCCTGGTAGAGCTGAGCAATTGCAAATAAACACGGTGACCAACTGTGTCCTGTTCCTGTTTTCCACCACTGAGCTTTATTCATAAGGATTTGGTGGATAGATTGAAACAAACCCATCCCAGTCTATGGGTCTGTTCACGGGGATTATTCACAGTGAGTGAGTGGTCACTGAAGTCACACGGTATTGTTTCTGCTCTATGATTGGAGGACTGATTTGTAAACAGACAAATAATAAAGACCAAATAACTAGAGCAAGTTGAAAAATACAGAAAGGGGGAAAGACAGGAGGGAAAAATCTGCATCCCTATTTTTCATATTTTATTAGAATTCAAAATTTCAGTGAAATTCTCCAACTAAGTCAAAACCAAATGTCGAACATCACTACAAATAACGAACAGCAAGTTTTCTTGTGAGCTAGTGAATATCCTTGTGAGCAGCTGTTCCCCAACCAAGAACCTAGGTGTGTGGAGCAGGGATTCAAACCAAACAGCTGGAGCTCCCTTCATAGATCTTAGCCTGGGTTTTATATGATGGTTCCTTCTATTTACATTCTGATTCCCTCATTATAACCTTTGTTTCCTAGTCAGCTTTTATGACACCACCTGAAAATACAGCAGGTGCCCAGCTTATCATCGGTGTTGTCATTTATCTCCCAAACTACTGTCCGCTAGCTATCCACCTGAGCTGGAGCTGGGTGAAAGGTTTCAGTCAAACAGTTTATTCACTGAAAAATTCAGTTTTGGGGCGACCAAAGCTATCAATGAATTCGGGTTGAGTTCAGCAAACAGTTTTAGCTGATTAAAAAACGATGACAAACATTTTTCTGAAAAGTCAAAGTGGTTCATTTTGATTCTTTTTTAACTGAAATGTTTCAACTTTTCATTTGGAAAGGTTTCATTTTGAAATTTAGCTAGATTGGTTTAAAAAAATTAACACCTGAAAACGTAACAAAATCAGAAATCAGGAGGAAATAGTTCTGTGTTGAACGTAACATTTCATATGACCCAGAACAATTTTTCTTTGTTTTGGCCAACAAACCAAAAAATCAGTTATTTGCTCAACTCTACTACATGTTATTAGAGTCTATTTAGCTCTGAACACCAGCCTAATGTCACTGAAGCCAAGAACTTACCAAGATTCAAAATGGGATTGGACAATTATGTGGATATCGAGAATCATCATAATTAATTACGTTTTTTTGGAAGGAATACTAAACCTCGTGTTTCAGATCTTAATTCAGTCTCTAACTATTAGAGACCAGGATGAGACCTTCATCGGGAGCAGATTATTCCACATTTACTACTCTGCATTCTTACACATTTGTCTTAAGCATCTGGTGTTGGCCGGTGTTGGAGGTGGGATACTGGGCTGGATGGCCCTTGGGTCTGATCCAGTCTGGCAATTCCTATGCTGCTAAGATCATGAATAGGTTGAAACATGTTGCTTTATGTGTACAAGGTCCTACTTCTCCTACCACCTCTGTTTCAGGGCAATAAAAAGAAACTACAAAAAACAAATACCGGACAAGGGGCAGTTCCCGTCACAGCATTATATTCATGGCACAAAATCATACAGTCTCAGTGTATAGGATTTTCTTGCATTAATAGTGCTGAAATACAGGACAAAAATGCATCCTATATTCACTTGAGATGGGACAGCAAATTAAACCTAAGTCAAGGCACACCCTTGGATCCAAATCCAGCTCTGAACTCTGCGAGTGCAGACCAAAACCAGAACAGTCCCCAGTGCCCTCAAACCACTAGCTAAGTTTGGAACTGGATCCAGATCCAGACCCAACATTCACAGCTGGGCCCAGTTGTATAAAAGGCTTAAATTAGATGCCCAGATCCAAACCCTAACTTTGGGTCCAGTCCTGAACTTTCTATAGCAGACCCGGAGCAGAACAGTGTATCCAAACACCCCAGAATTCTGGGGAAGAGTGAGCTGGAGTTGGGGTCCAAATCCTTCTGAGCTTGGTCTCATCTCCTGGAAAAGAGTGAGCTCTAAACACAGGCATCTGATGACTCCATCGAATAGTAACGCACCACCTAACCTATGCTTTCGCTGCCCTGGCACCTTACGCTTTTAAAATGGATGAATGGGCATTAATTGAAGCAGATGGCTTTCTATTCCTGTGCCTGAGATCAGTGATAGGCCCAGAATGACAGGACTCTGGACACTGCAGGAGAAGAACGTTGAGAGGTTGTGCACATCCTGGTCTGAAGCCCCCATTGGAAAGAGGGGATGTCCCTGGAGCTCTGTGGCTGGGCCATTCCTCAAGCTGTTTTGCTGCTCTTTAAGGAAGGCAATAGACTGTATAGTTATCACCTGAAATGGGATGAAATCCCTCCCACCAAACTATACAACCTACTACCTCACCTCCACAGAGCAGTACAGAGGCCTGCTGAGCGCCACAGCCCCAATCTGGCACAGGGGTGTGCCCGAGCTCGGCTGTGACTCCACCGGCAGCACTGGGGTGGTTGTGTGATGACCTGACTGTCTCCTTAGGAAAGACAGTAGATTGTATAGTTAGCTCAAAGGGAGGGTAGGACTCCACAACTATTCAATCTACTACCTCAGCCTCAAGGACAGCACAGGGCCGCGATGGCCCATTCTGGCAGCGACAGCTCCGGGAGGAGGTGGGCCATGTGGATTCTGCAAAGAGAAAGAACAAGCAGGGTCAGCCTTCATGGTGACTGAGGCAACAGCAAGTGTAAAGCATTAGTCCTACCCCCATCGCCCCTCACTTGAGCTCCCTCTCCTTCCTTAAATGCCCTTTGATTTGCACAGGCCAAATGAACCCCAGACAGCAATTAAGTTGCCTGCAAACTTTAGCCACTTGAACTATCTGAGTGCTTCTGAATGTACCATCGGTACCCAGGGACCCACGGTAAACTGTATCAGCGCGAATAGGGAGATCCATGCAGGTAGAATGTCCCTGCTGCAGTACCAAGTCTACCAGGTACCATCTGTCCAGTTAGAATGCAACGTCTGAATGTACCAGGTGAGTTTAAAACACACCTGCAGGGCCACAGAAATGGAGCAGGTCAGACAAGGCAGAACACACCTGCTGAGGCACTGAGCGTACCAGTTAGATGAACAGACTAGATATAAGCAGGTACAATGCAGCTTCCTAATGTACCTGGTGCCAGATACATCTAGGTAGAGCTCATTTGCAGAGCTAGTGAATGCACCAATGTGAGCTACAATGTTCCTTCAATGTTATAACAGAGGGCGGCAGCACAGGAGGGCAAAGTTTAACAAGGGATGAAAACATGCTGGCTTTCATCCAATCCCAAGTGCTTGATGTATTTCTCCTCCACTTAGCACACAATCAGCACCATTTTTATTCCCCAGCTGCCCAAATACTGATGCAAACCGGCTGGGGGGGGTGCATTTGATTTAAAGAAAATTAATGAGTCTGGGTGTAGTAACAGCCAGCTGCAAACAAACTAAAATTCTCTGGAAGGGCAAAGAACATCTGGGGCATAAGCAAAAGACTACTCATTTTAGCACAACAGATGAGGTGAGCATGTAGGCCATTTTTGCTAAAGAAATCAGGTCCAAATCCTCCAAGGTATTTCAGCACCTAATTCCCATTGATTTCAATAGGAATTAGGTGCCTAAATATATCTGAGGATTGGGGCCTCACCTCTTATTTAGGCACTTAAAAAAAAGTGGCCAGATTTTCAGAATTGCTCAGTATGTTGGATGCACATCGGGTGCTGAGCTCTTCTGAAAGTATGCCCATAATGTGGGTCCAATGAGAGCTGAGCCCTTGAAAATCTGGCCCTCGGTGTAGGTTATAGTGCTGGGTAAAAAATGCCAGTTATTTTGGTGGAAAACTTTCAAAATAATGTGGAGGGTTGTGGGTTTTTTTAATTTCCTGTGAACGTTTCATTTTTTCAATGAAAAAATAAAACCTGAAAAAACTCACTTTTCGAAAACTGTTTCCAGTATAAAATTCTTTTAAAAAAATAAATAAAACCCAAAGCCAAACATTTTTACCAAAGCCCTCTCCCCCAAAATTTTCAGCGTTTGATTACAAAAAGAAAAGAAAAAAAAAAGAAAAAAATCCAACCAAATCAGAGAAAAAAATTGCTTTGATCAAAAAGCTATTTTTCACCCTCCCCCCGAAAGGTTTGATGAAAATTTTTCAACCAACTCTAGTAAGTTATTGTAGTAGTTAAGTTAATTCAAAGCAATAGTGGGGAAGGTGCACAGGAAGAGAGAAAGTATACTGTGGAAAAGTGGGCAAGCACCAAGATGCCCAGATACCTTCAGCATATTCTGTCCAACTCATCTATTCCAGCAGCCGCTTGTTCTGGGGAAATTGGGTTGAAATTTCCCAGTTTCCTCGCATCTCCCAGCTAACAGTTGGACTGATCAGAGCTCTGATAAACATTTTCCGTCTCTGCATCCTCAATGCAAGCATCTCCGTAGCTTAGACCCATCCATCGCTATCATTTTAGGAAATACCAAGTCTAGATTCCAAATGCTGAATGGCTGCAAACTGGATGGTCCCCCAGGGCATCTCAGGACAGTAAAGTCCAGATCCTCAAAGGTATTTTGACACCTACCTCCCATTGATTTCAGTAGGAGTTAGGCACCTAAATACCTTTTAAAATCTGGTCCCACTGACTGTTTTGAAAACATTACCCTCTGAACAGAGAGTTCAGAGGAAGTGACACCGGCTTCTTCCCTTCCAGATGCACATACAAATGCACCAGAATCAGCCCAAACTGAAAACCAACATGAATTTTTAAAAGTTTGGTTCTCCGTCTTTGTGTCTAACAGTTTCTGAGAGGAACAATCCCAAGATTTCAATACTCACACTATTACCTAGCCAGGAATCTGTAGCATTATATATGGGAATCTAAATTCATTTGGGGATGAGGGCTTGGGCAGAAATACTAATAGGTTCCCCCAAAGCCTATAGTAACAGACAGTTCCTCAGGGTAGCAAAGAATTTGGTGCATACTTATTTCTGGGGGAAATGACTGCTCTTCCTTTGTTTGGGATCAATAAACCACTGACCATGATCAGCACTTCAGATTCCCTAGGAGAAGCCCCATAATGGTGTCCTCAGAGTTTTTAAACATCAGCGTATGAGGCAAGTTTGAGAACGAGTCAACGGTCTGATCTGAAAACATTGGAGGCACGGCGAGATACTGAGGTCACCTCAAAGGCTCTGAAAATATCAGGAAAGGCTCTGAAGGTTTGAGGTGCTGATCTGGTTTATTAAAGAGTCCTGAGTGAAGGGGAGAGGGTGGAAGGGAGAGCCACAAAACAACAAATTAGCTGCTTTAAAAGCGACACTGCTTTCAGCTTTTGTTTAGTCACAGGCCTTGCGAGACAGTGCCAAAATGATCTGGGGACAGGTGGAGTTTCCCAGCAAGAAATCAGGGCCTTGCTTCTCTTACAACTTTTTCAATCTCCTCAAGCAACAGCTGAACTGGGACAGAACCAGTCCCAGCTTTTAAAAAAAATTCGGCATTAAGTCAGCTGTCTGCATTGACACAAAATGGCTGCCCGTCAGCCATTTTGTTTCCTTACACTTACCTATATGGAAGCATGCAGCCCCTTAACCTTGCATTCGCCTCACTGTTTTGCTAAGGTGGAAAAAAAAAATGTCAGTCCCAAACTTTTCAACGACCCAAGAAGTTCTTGTTGTTGCAGGAACATCATTTGTCTGTATAAGCCCCTTCTGCTGTGTGTAGTTCCTATCAGAGTTCATTTCCTCAACTCACAGCAGCTGTTTACATGTTTTGATTTGCCATGCCTCCTGTGACAATACAGTATTGGTTTTGTGCATCTGGGCATGGCACCATTTAGATCTGGCTCAGTTGCACATGCCAGCAGAGTGAGAAACCTGACTATAGAAAGCAACCCGTGGTCTAGCATTCACCTGGAGTTGTCCCCACTTGCAGACAAAAAGATCATTTCCAAACTAGCTAAAGAGAGCAACAGGTCTCCCTTTAGTATTTTAGTTTAACTTTGAGCAGAAAAGCAACAGAACCTAACTTCATTTCACACTCCGCACTTAAGAGTGTGACTTAAACTAATACACTTACAAGAGTTAATCAGACGTGCGGTATACAGGCAAAAAGAGAAGAGAAATGCAAGCAGAGATTCTTAAAATTCATTCTTATAACCGTCTTGGTGCATCTGTGGTAATTTTTCTCCTCCGTGTTTTATTAATGAAACAGGTCACACTTTATAATAAGGATACATTTATAAAGGGCTAATACATGATTAACAGATGTTTCTATAAACGGCTAATCAATTGTTAGAAATTGCTCTGGACTTCAATAGGTTGTTAATAAGCATCTATACCATCTTCTATGGATGTACTATTCATATCTGTAACATGCTTATTACATCTACTCATCCTTTATTAACCTTTTAGAAACCCTTTGCAAATGTGCCCTAAATATAAAGAGTGACCACCAAGATAACACATTGGCTAGACTTCCAATCAGTATCTTTACCATATATTCATATATTCTGCCCTCCCTTGCAAAAAAGTTCTATAGAATTTATTAGAATGAAACCAGCAAAGTTCTGTTGACATTTTAGGAGAAGTCTAGAGACATTTATTCTAAAATAGAGTAATTTTAATAGAGAACGGGACCCTATGGATTGTTCTATTTTAACAGTTCTATAGATTTTGATAGGAGGGATAGAATTCTCTATTAAAAGTCCATAGGCTGGTTTGAAAATCCTACAAAAATAGGGTGACCAGACAGCAAATGTGAAAAACCAGGACAGGGGGTCAGAGGTAATAGGTGACTGTCTATATAAGAAAAAGACCCAAAAATCGGGACTGTCCCTATAAAATCAGGACCTCTGGTCACCCTATACAGAAAGAAGATTCCTTTCTGTTAAATTCTATAGAGCTTTTCCATAGGGGTTTCATTCAGGTATTGTTAGAATTCAGACATTACTCACACACGGTGTCAAATAATGCAAGTGCCAGTTGTATACAGTCCAAAAGTATTTTCATTTAAAATCAGAACTAAACATCCCAAGCCTGCAGATACAGTACCAGCTGCGTGATCGCCATTTCTGTTGCAATCGTCCACCTCGTCCTTTTATGACAAAGCTATTTACATATGGAGGCAAATCCCTTTTCAAAAAATAAGTCTCTTCGTGCTGCCCTCGATCCGGGCTGCTTTTTCAAAGTATCTGGGGCTGTAACGTACTCCCCCAAAGAAAGGTGATACTATCACCAAAAACCAATGAACCGCCTGTCTTATCGAAATCTGATTGCTGCTGGACTGAGATATGTTCTGAACGTCCACGGACCAACTGAGCAATGTGATTGTTAGCTGATAAACACAATCATGCTACTGGGGGGGGGGGGTATGCAGACATACTTAAAATAAACCTACTCTTTTTTTGGGTGCACATCCTGGTACCTTTGCCATGATTCTGCACAGAAACATATGGGAACAGCACCAAGTTCCCCTCAACTTTCACAGCATACCACTTTTCATGGAGCCTCCACCATATATCACACCTTAAAGGTCACATCTTGGTACAGGAAATATCTTGTTATTATAGTACCGCACCAGCAGCATGATAAATAACTAAACTATTAGCACTCAAAAAGCAAGAAAGACATATTTTTAAAATAAATTCACCTATTATAATGCTGAGCTGAAAATTTTTAAGGGGATGCATTTAAAACAAACCAAACCAAACCAGAGAGATCACTTTAGCTAAATCCATGTGTTGTGGGATCCGAGGAAAGGTCAAATCCTATTTTCATCTACAGCAAGAGGACACACAACAGGTTAAAGGCATTGATCGGTTCTAATCATACCGAGCCCATGTGTAATTCTGCCTGCCCGTCCAAAAACAAATTAGACAATAGCACTCGCTGCTATTTTATAAACACACAAGAAAGGAGGGTTGCTTTATTGAATATACCGAACAAACCTTTCCATCCGGCTATACTGTGCAGCCACACATTTCTGCATGCCCCAAGTAGCGCTATATTGATAACACAATAGCTCAGTTTGGCAAACCTAGGCATTTTCAATGCTCAGCATATGCCAAAACTACCCACTCTCTGTCTCCGACTTTGGTCTCCTTCCAAACAGGTCCCTTTTTTTTTTCCGTTACAGCCGGTGCCACGTAGAGACAGAAGCGTTAGGCTCGAACATGGCGACCATCTCCGACAAGAGCCAAGTCCCAGCATCCTCGCTTCCCCCTTCCAGACAGCAAACAAAATGGCCCAGCAGCAGCCATTTTGTTTGCTCCGGAATGGGAGGGAGAAGGGAAGGGAGGGGAGGTGCACACCGGGCCACAGGGAGGGGGGAGGCGAGTATAAATTAGACAGGAATCAAAGCGCCGCAGAGATGTACTGCTGCATGCTTGCTTCCTGACGCTGGGGAGCGAACGGCCCATCCAGCCTAGCAGCAGCAGAGAAACGGATCAGGTCCTGAGCTTTCTAACTGGCTATAGGCAACTGAGCTTGAATCTGCTGAACTTAAAGAGATAACACAGCATTCCCAAGGCCAGCTGGGTGCCCTCACCCCGGCTGTCGGCAGAGGTAGGGGTACTACTCAGTCCATCCACCTGGGCGGAGGGGACGCCTGGCTTGCTCTGTGTAAAAGCTCCTGATGAGAGCACAGCAGGAGAACGGAAACCAACCCGGGAATGTCAAACTCCTGAACTTCCCTGGACAGGAAACTGTGCAAATAACACCCACGTAAGGGCATGGGGTGGGGAGCCCAGAGCAAGCAAAGGGGCCCTCGGGAGAGAGATTCATTGGCATTAGGGACAGTACAACCTATAGACTGGCTCCTTATGCCAGCTGCATAGCAGTTGCGGGGGAAAACGTTTTTCTGGCATTTATTAGCTAGGCTAAGCTTTCCCCAATAAACCAATTTGTTTCTGATACAGCAGCAATACAGAATGGTTTGGCATAGTACCTGCCACTGTTCTGTGGTCCCAGAGCCATGTATTTAGTAACACCCCAGCTACTGGGAGCTTCTTGAACTAGGGCTGGATCCTAAGCCCAGTGAAAGCAATGGGATCAGGCCCTCGATGCTTGATATTAAAATACCTAACAGTGCTAGTGAACACATCCACTCGGTAGTGCCCTATACTGCCCAAAGTAAAGACCCCACATTCCCACTCAGGCACAGGCAAAGGGCCCAAACCTGGGCCAGATTCTTTTGGGGCTGGTGGTCTGTTCTGGTGGAATCGAGAGAAGGATCTTTCCCAGGACCTTGCAAGTAATCCAATTCTGTTGGCTTTCGTTAGCCGCCCTGCACTCTCTGGGGCTAGAGGGAGCCTGGTCTGACTTAATGCTGGGACTGTGATGAAGGAAAGGCACTTGTTGCATGCATCATCCACGCCTCCTCTTCTATTCCAGCCTGGCGAGGAGGCAGCAGCCCGGCCTTCCACAGAAGTGAACTCCTGGTGAGATAGCTATCAGGGCATCAGCCCGGGCATGTGACAGTCTCATTGACAGTCTTAGCAGAGAGGCCCAGGACTGAACTCACCCTTGAGATTGACCTCACCCTAGTTGTGGATCCTTCCAGATTTCAAGCCAAGGGCGATTCTGAGACCAACTGGACGAAGAGGACAGCAGGTGGTAGCAAATGTCGGACCTCCATAGCTTAGAGGTCTTCCATAAACAGAAGAAACACAGTGCTTGCCTGACACACCATGACAATGACAATGGCCGTGAGTTTTAGGATTCTGGCAAAACCCTCTCTGCCCTCACCTCCTGCTCTTGCATTGTAACGGCCCAGCGCATCGTGTCGTTGTAAGGACACAATGAGATCCGGTGGCATCTCGTGTGTAGTCCGGTATAAATTCACTCTCAGTCTTTTGGTTTGCAAGATGCAGGACAAACCTATGGGAATCAAGACTGTCCCTCAGGATTTGGAATGGGTGAGAGCTCTGTTCCAATTATCAGCTCCAGCACCCAGGCTGAAGCGACTGTAAATGCCAAAACCTGGCGGAGAGATTGAAAACCTCAAAGATGCCATAGCAAAATCCCCAAAGGAAGGGTGTTAATTGGGCATGTCACTTAGTCGCCCAGTGCCTCAGTCTCCCCATCTGTACAATGGGGGTAAAGAAACTGATCCACCTTTGCAATGTCCCCCAAGATCTTCAGATGAAAAGTGCTATGCAGGACGTGGGACAAGTTCTATTATCTTTTTTTAAAAGCACTCCTCTTTCTGTCCTGGTGGGGTTGCAGCCTGGCTGTTAAACATACCTTCCCTGCACCCATTCACCCACTCCTTGCTCATGCAAACACACCTTCCAGCCCCGTCACTGGCTTAGGCACACACACACTCCCTCCCTTGTGCAGACACGCACCCACTAGGGTGGCCAGATGTCCTGATTTTATAGGGACAGTCCCGATATTTAGGGCTTTGACTTATATAGGTGCCTATTACCCCCCACCCCATCCCAATTTTTCACACTTGCTGTCTGATCACCCTAGCACACACACACCCATGCATTCAATGTCCCTCACACATGCATGGACGCTCCTTCTTGCTGGCATCCTTCCTTGTACAATCGCCCCTTTCTTTGTGTATACACGCACACGCCTATAGTGTACATGCACACAGTACCTGGACTAAATTGTACTGACGACACAGCAAGCACTCTGGGGCAGAGTGTGACTTAAGCATTGTTAATTGTCTCTGCCGTTCATGCACCATCTCCCTTATGACCCTCATCCCCATCCTCACTGTAATGTTGCCTGGGAGGCTGCCTCGGTGGCCCATAGCCCATGTTCTCACAGAAGGTTGCCTTGCAGACAAAGTGTCCTCAGTGTGAACTCTTCTGGGCCCGGCTGCAGCTGTTAAGCTTTTATTTAAAATGAGGCTAAAAATAAAACCTGGTGCAAGTTCCTCATTCATCAGAGATCCATTGGGGTTGTTTCCCTCTAACTGAGAGCGTGGCAACACGGCCAGATGGGAGTGTCTCCGAGCTGCTCCTGTTTGCTAGCTGAGCTCTGTGCACCATGCACGTAATAGCACCAGGATCACTTGGCTCAAGAGACCAGAGCCTTCTGTCTAGGCTCAATGCTCTTTGTTCTGCAGGCTGCCTTGGCACTTCCCCTGGGGGACTTTTGCACAGTCAGTGAAATATACTTTGCCCACAATGGCTGGGATTTCAAATGAGCTTCAGTTAGGCATCCAAATCCCACTGCAAATGACTAGGATCTGCCTCCTGGTCGTTCCAGTGGGAGCTAGGCAAGGGCAATGCACATCAGTTCTCGGTGCAACTAATAGAAACCCCAGAATATTCTACATGGAGGTAGGCAGTGACTAAGCCAGACATCCCCCCCACCCAAGTTTTGAGAGACATACTGCAAAGGGTATTGGCAGATGGGAGCTGCTAGGGATTGGCGGAGCAGAGCAATTGAATGGGAAAGGGACAGCCTGGCCCAACCTTGTACTGGGGTGGGAGAAAGCAAATACCTATCACCCCTAACGATCTGCGACCGAAGCCCTTAGGGCTGGGTTTGCAAAGCTGCCTTGGGGATCTGGATGCACAGTTCCAATTAGTTACCGTGGGAGCTGGGATCCAAATCCCTGAGTCTCAGCCTTGGTCTTTCCCACTTACGGTGACCAGATGTCTCGATTTTATAGGGACAGTCCCAATATTTGGGGCTTTGTCTTATATAGGCTTCTATGTGTCCCGATTTTTCACACTTGCTGTCTGGTCACCCTATTCCCACTGCAACTGACTAGGGCTAGTGAGATCAGCTGCTCACCATCTTGTGGTCCAGCCTTCAGGCCTCCCCAGCATCAAGATCTCATTCAGAGAACTCCCACAGCGAGAATGTTTGCTGGAGTCCCTCCCAGGCTTCTCCTAAATCCTTCTGGCTTATCCAGGGCTCCATGGGCCTTCTGGGACACATCCCTAGTGTCTCTTTGCGTAGACTTTCTTCTGTGATGATCTCTCCTGAGTCCCCACAAACACCATCCACACTGCTTCTGGTTTATATGATATACAACTTCTGCCCATGTGGACAAGTAACAAAGGGCTTGATTGGTTTCATCAGTGGAAGATGCCTCATGCATCCCCCATGGAAGGGGAGGAACAGGGCTGTTTTCTCCTCACACGGTATGAGTGGGTGGATGCAGAAATAAGTCTTGTTAAATGGATGGAGTTTTATCTGTCCAGGTTCTTATGGCAGCACCTTTCATTGTAATATTTGAGCACCTCCCATCTCAAGAGTGTTTAAGAAATCCTAGAATGGCAGCACTTTATAGCAGGATGTCTTCACAAAGATCATTTGTGAAGAGAAGGCAGAGAGGCAATGTGGTCTGTCAGTCTGAGCATGGGACTGGATTGCATTCACCCCATGTCCTATCTGCCACCGATTCACTGGGTGAGTCACCTTGCCTATCGGTACTTCAGTTTCTTCATCTGGGAGATTAACACCCGCTCCCTGTGGTGCTGGGAATATTGATTAGGTAATGCCCTACAGTGCTTTGAACAAGTAAAACACTTAAGGTGCTAAATACTGTGAAGCTCTAAACCCAAGACTGGCTTCAAACAAGGGTGGGCTTCCAACTAGTATAAATCTGCAGAGTGCACCCAGTCCTGAAAAAAAAAATCAACCTTGTTTTCATTTTTCAAGATCTATTTCCACAACTCTTGAAGCTACTAAGTAAGAGCTGCACCCAGAGCCCATTCTAATTTACTGAGCCACTGACTTAGTTCAGAGCCCTCTCCTCTCAGGATCCATCACACAAGAGCCTAGAAATGCAGTTGAGGTTCTTCTCCTCATGGTGGTGGCATTGAGGGTCCATCTCAGCTGGGCACAGAAATCCAGTTCAGGGTCTTCTCCTATGGCCTACAGCCAGAGCGCATTCAACTTGTACATGTGACTTTGCCTCTGAACTGTGCCCCGAGTCCATTCTGGATGATTTCCCAATCCCAGCTCCTTCTCTTCCTTCCAGAAAGTTCACTGAATGAGACAGACCTCCACCAGCTAGAAAGAGTGATGCTTTCACCTGGATCAAATAACCGGGACACATTCCAAATTGGATTTGGATGCATAGCAGATGTGGATGCTGTAGACCAAACTTCTTTAGACATAGGCCTGTGTTGGATACATCAAAAGTGCAATCAGGCATTTTATGCAGCCTCGGACCTGTCTAGATGTCTGCCCATGATTTCTAATAGGGGCCACCTAGCAATTAGATTTACAAATGACTGCTAAAGTCCAGAGTCAGCTCTCAGGATCATAACCTAGCTCTGACGTATCTAAATCAAACACCCGACCACCATGGCTGGGTGTCATAGCAGGGGCAGAAGTGTTGGTTGTGACACTCTTGCATTGCTCCTTTCCCAATCATTCCATCTGAATTCTGCACTTCAACATTGCAGAGAAAATCGCCTCCCTAGAGCAGAGTTTTTGTACACAGGTGGGCGTGGGGTGGAGAGGGGGGGAAAAGCTAGTTTTCTATCACAAAGAACGTTTTGCTTGGAGATGCAAAAAAAAAAAAAAAAAAAGGTGTTTGTGCCTCAAAGGGAAATCTGCCTTCATATGCCTGGCTTGCAGAGCTAGTTTAAGGGGTCTAACAGATGCATCTAATATGTTAATGAAGAAAACAGATACAGCAGCCTCGATCCTTCCACTGCAAGAAATGGCCATCCAGTGATTGAAACAGGCTTAACCGTAAGCCATCGAACTGCATTTCCAGTTAAAGAGCTTTCAGGCATTTGCTGCACAGGTGTTTAACTCATTAGTTTTCAGCACACGTAGGTGGCCCTTGTCTCTTTTGGCCGATCCTGGAGCTGGGCCTACAATCATGCAAAGAAACGTCCTAAATGGAACCTCTGAAAGTCAAGATCTCCAGTGGGTTTTGCAGGGCTCTTTCCAGACAAGAAGACACAGATCCTGCCCCAAGGGTCTCCCCATCTAGGCTGGACAAATATACTGGCCATAGTGGGAGGGATGGATGGAACATGAAGTCGTGACAATTTGCCTTGTTGGGGACATGAGTCAGGCACATGTCTGCGGCCCTATAAAAGAGATAAGAGCCTGATTCTCCTCTCACAGCAGTTATGTAATTCCATGGATTTCAACTGAGTTACTCCTGATTTGAAAGAAATGTACAGGGACAAGAATTGACTCATTTTTATAGGTCAAATTTTCAAACTTCCTAGAGTTAGACACCTAACTCCACAGTTGGACAACTAGGCACCCACAGCCTGATCCAAAACCCTTTGAACTCAATGGAAATCTTTCAATGGAAATCAGCCCTTACGGCTGAATTTTTGAAAGAACTCAGATGCTTAAATGTGAACTAACTAGGAGCCAGATTTTCAAACATACTTAGCTGTTCCCAGTGTGACACTATGGCCAGGTTTTCAAAAGAGCCCTGCACCCAAAGTGCTGAGCTCTTCAAAAATCTGGTTCCATCATTGTGCATGCAAAGTTCTTAAAAATTTAGCCAGTAGTGCTAAAATAAGTATATAGGGGGACTACCTTTAGCTCCCACTTTGCAACACACACACATACAACAAAGCCCCAAAACAGCTGCATTTCTCTTTCCTTGCCATTGTGTCTAACAATCTCATAGAGGCTTGTTGTTCACATTTCTTTGCCAACTCACAGAATCCTGTTCAGTTTTGTCCCATCAGCTGTTTGGACGACACCGACTGCTTTTAACCAGGTGCTTCTTATGTTGTTGATCTTCCATGCCCTTCTGTGTGTCCTGCCATCCTCCAGGATGTCAGCACGGCCCGGAGAATAGGGTGGATCACTTGGAGTTCAGCAGTGACAGAGCACAGAACAGGGCAGGGCCTATGCAAAACAAGGACTGCAGCTTTTGTTTGCTTTTATTCATCCCTTGATGACAAACGAGTGCATATCAGAATCATAGAATGATAAAATTTAGAATCCAGAGGACACTCCCATCCAATTTTGAGAGGATTTAAAAGAGGTTAAATGTTGGGCCTACACTAGTAGCATCCCTCGAACATCGAGTGAAATGTTTAATTCATAACAAGTCCCTCAGATTGTTTCTGGTTGAAAATGATGCTGTTCTTCTTCAGTATGAATTGTGGAACAGTGAGGAAATGTCAGAAGCGCGACGGCTTGGGATGTTTAAAATAACACTGAGCCTAGAGTGTCGTCTCTTTGGGGAGGAACTGTCTTTTTGTTCTGGGTTTGTATAGCCCCTGGCACAACAGGGGCCTGGGCCAGGACTAGGGGCTGCTAGGATGTACTACACTGCAAATAATAAATAATCACGCACTGAAGCATAATATGTGGGGGAGGCATAGCTCAGTGGTTTGTGCATTGGCCTGCTAAACCGAGGGTTGTGAGTTCAATCCTTGAGGGGGCCATTTAGAGATCTGGGGCAAAAATCTGTCAGGGGATTGGACTAGATGATCTCCTGAGGTCCCTTCCAACCCTGATATTCTATGATCAAGGGGATGGGGCACAGGGGTAGGAAACAGAAAGGCTGAGTGACCTTGCAGAAGTCATCATGCTACTGTACCTCACAGCAGTGTTGTGAAGAATCACCAACTAATGGGACAGATCCTCCATTAACTTAATTCATACCAGTTGAGACACTGGCCCAGCAGTTGTAAAGCACTTTTGACAAGGTGCTACATAAATGCCAAGTTTTTATTGTCAGGGTAGGACAAGTCCTGAATAAGATAGGCTCCAAACTCCATTATTTAGGCCTGATCGGTGCTGCTGGGTACTCACTGCTTTTGAAAAGTAGGCCCCTTATTTAGACCCCTGTACAGTATAAGGCCTTTGGAACCTAACTTTAGGCCCCCTTTTAAAAAATCCTGGTGATGGACAGCAAGCTTGCACTGGTGTTGTGGGTGGGGGGGGGGGGGATGAACATGATGACATCATCCACCTTGAACTTCTCAGAGAGGAGAAGTCGAGGAGCTACTAGCTGGAAAGCTCAGAGCCTACAACTGTCTTAGAAAGGGCACCCCAAAGACAACTCAGGGATCATAAAGCAGATTCTGATCCCCACAAAATGGGATATCTGCTCCTCCGTGGGTACAGAGGGCATTTTACCCAGGTCACTACTGCAATTCACAACGGCCATACTATGACTGACACTGCCGTTCAATTAGCCGTAGTTCTCATTAAGCCGTTTCTGACCTGCCGAATCACTGATCAGCATTGCTGGCTGGGAGGGGAGGATTGGACAGCGGTGGTGGTCAAGGTGTGGTAGGGTGTCCTGGCTATTGATGTCAAGCTGTGCTGGTCAAATGTCCCAGAGTATAAAGAAGCCTTCTGCCTGTGACTGGGGAAGCACTGCTGATGTGTAAGGACAAACAGATGGGTCAGTTTCACAGGGAGATTGTGAACTCCAGACTCACCAGCTGAAAGATTTCCTCCTAAGTCCACCTCCATGTCTCTGGGCATTAGTCCCCTTCACCTGGAAACCCCATCTCAGATAATTCCCAAAGATGGGCCCTGTGCTGCAGAGCTGAGATCCAGATGGGAACTCCCACAGAGTTCTGGGGCGTTATGCCCCAAACCTTAGCCTGGATCCAATCTCAAACAGCAGATTCAAATGCTCCATGCTATTTTTTCCCCTTACTTCGCAGCCTCGTGTTATGGCTCTTCCTTCCTCCCTGCATCTCCTAAAGCCTGGGGAGCAGGCTGGATTCACAGGAGCAACTCCTTTAGCAAAGAAACCTGCAGGATTCCTGCATCCCGCAGGACTCAGGAGCATAAAACTGCTCCCACAACAAGTCTGATGTTTCTGTTGCCCTGGCCATCACCCCTGAAGAATGCCAAAGTGCTACAGACTGTGCTGTCAATTAATATGTTCAACATAGGTCTGCAAATGTACAGAGTAAGGCAGGTACCTTGGGCAAGACACAGGAAGCGCTGCATCCTCCACTGAAATGCAGCCACCTCTGGGGGGAAATACAGCAAGCATTGAACAGTGCACAGCAACCCTGCACAGTAAGAGTCAAGAATCCCTCAATGTATTAAAACTTCAGAGGGAATCTAAGGGTAGGTGGAATATAATGGACCAGACCCAACATCAGTACTCTAAGCAATAGTCTTGCTCTATACAAGGGGAACTTTAATGCTCGCAAGGGGTTAGGAGCTCAGTTTTACAACTCACTCAGCACTGGTGCATTGGTACAGTTCTGCCTCAGAAGGAAGAGACCCAGAGGCTGAATCACCAGCCTTGCAGTGCTCTGGGTTTCCTTTGCACACCTCTGGCAGCCAGCTACCATCTCGGCCCCCACCTGTCTTAGCTCACGAGACAGATGAGCCCAGCATGCCTGCAATGCTGGCTGCAAAGAGCAACAAAGAGTCTGTCTGCATGTATTTTTGCTATTCAGCTTGTTTGTTCCCTCGCTAGTGGGCCAGCTGGGCACCTCTGGCGCAAAGGGGAAGCTGAGGTGGATTCCAGGGAACTCCGCTGTGTAAATAGCTGCCCTTAAATCAGCAGCTACAGTCCTCTTTTGCATTTGTCCCTCAATGATTAACTCTGCCTGCTCAAGACCAGCTGCTTGAATGGGAGCCCAGCCTGCATTCCAATGGGGCTGCCGGGACTCTCCTCCCGCTGCGCACACAGGGTTCCTCCTTCCTCCTCTTCCAGAGAGTTCCTTTAAAATGCCCCCTAGATGCCTGCTGCAGGGTTGGGACAAGCTAATTCCCCCCTCCCTGCCCCCATACACACACTCCCCCAAAGTCATTCCTTGGGTCCCTGCAGCTGAAAGCTTGAGATTCCATGCACTGCTCCAAACTCTCCTATCTCCCTTCCAGCCCCCAGTTGGCACAGATTGTATCCAGAGCTTGTATGCAATGGGGATATAGGGGTCCAGCCCAAGCCAGGGCAGGGATAAAGGAGACACACTCCCCCCCCAAATCCTCGGTGGCGATCATGTTATTCCCATGAGTTCTCAGGCCAGCGGAGGTCACTCACACTCTTCACCACCTGGCCCATGGAACATCCCACAAGTTCTGTTAGGACCCCATGACCTGGAAAGCCCTCGTGCCTCCAGGGCAGCTTTGGCTGAGCTGAGCCTGGCCACTGCCCATCAGGCAGAGAGAAGAAATGAAGTGCCCCCGTGCTCTAGTGCACAAACCCTAGGATGGTGGGGGAGGCTGAAGGTCCATGTGGAGCAATCTATCAGGCAAGAACCGTTCACTCGGACAAGCCGAAGGGACAGGGCTATGCTGCTGTGCAGAGAATCCTGGGACTGGGAGCCTCTCCTTAAGGATCAATGTATTTTTCACTGCTCAAACCTAGAGCGGTGAGGACAAGGTAAGCAGCAGAGCAGAGCCAGTCATGAAGCAGTAATTGCAGGGGGACCTCCAAAGGTGCTGGTCCTCCCACTGAGTTAGGTGCCTAAAGACCTTCAGCCATCTGGGCCCCACTCCCTACTCATGTTACAATGCAACACTATCACCACCACCACAAAGGTCTTTTTGAGCAAGTTCCAACTTAAGGCCAGTAAAAGACACAATGATCCAATTGCAAATTCCCTCTTAATTTAAAGAACTTATTATTATCATTTAGCCACGGTCTGGGAGCTCAAGTCTTATTTTGCTGCTCGCCATACAGAACACAACAGCTGCGTCCCTTGGCAGAGCCCTGAAGGGCGCTTGCAGGGGTGCCAGATGTTTTGCTTAGGACACGTCAGAAATTTCTTGCTCCAGCTCAGATCTTGCGCCTCGCCCTGAGGGCCCGATCCAAAGCTCACTGGAGTCAATGGGCGTCTTCCTGTTAACTTCAGTGGGCTTTGGATGAGGTCTCATGACTTCTTATTAAGAAAAAAAAGGGAGGAGTAGCATTTCATGCAGCTTGGGAAATTAATGTCCCTGCCCCTAGGCTGTATTTATAACAATAATCTGCTGGGGAGAATGGAGACTCTAAAGAGTCCCCTTCTCATTATCATTAAAGAGTCAGATCCTCTGATGATGTAAACTGGCCTAGCTCCATTGACTTCAACTGAGGCTTGGTCAGTCTACACTAAAAAGTTAGGTCAACCCTGCCACATTGCTCAGGGATGTGAAAAGTCCACACCCCAAGTGACGTAATTAAGCCGACCTAACTGCCAGTGCAGACAGTGCTCCCTCAATGGACGAATTCTTCCATCAACCTAGCTCCTGCCTCTCGGGGAGGTGGATTAACTATGCCAACAGGAGAACCCCTCCCGTTGGTGTAGGCTGTGTCTACAGTGATGTGCTACTGTAGCATTTCAAGTGTAGACAAGCCCTGAACTAGGCTGATTTAGACCAGGTCTTCAGCTGGCACCAGAAGTCCTGTTTGGGGCCTGATCCTGAGAACTCCTGAGCAGCCCTAGCTCCTGCTCAAGTTAGCATCAAGCCTTGACTGCCAAATGTATCTGAGGTGAAATCCAGTGACCTGTTTTTCAGAGGTGCTGGGCATCTGCAGCTTTCATTGCCTTCAGCTGGACTTATGGGCACTCAGTGCTTATGCAAATCAGGCCTTGGGATTGGACTATCGTCCTTTGAGTCAAATGCATTATTTCTAGGGTCCGGTTTACATGGACGTCATCAGCACTCAAGTCACCACCCACAGCACTTCTAAAGGGACTGTCATCGGGGGGCATCTCAAAAAACAAAATGGTCCATCCTGTGTCCCTTCAGATCATTGAACAAATGGAGAAGCTGAGGCTTTGAAAACTTATGATGTATTAATTGCCTGCTGTATGCTCAGCACTATACAGAATATGGCTTATGGGCCAGATTGACTTAATGGGATTTAGCCACCTTGATGCTTTTGAAAATCTAACTAGGCAGCTCTCTGCATCTTCAGAGGCCTAATATCTTTACAAATTTGGCCTTACGTGACTTATCCACAGCCACGCAGTATTGGCACAATGGAGTCCTGACTTGGCTACTGTAATAAAAATAATACATTACCAGGCGAGGAACCCAGGAGTCCTGGCACCCAGTCACCTTATTCTACTACTCCCCAATGGCTTCCTAACTGGTTCACATCCAAGGGGACCAGAAAAGCATTTCTCTTTCCTTCCTCAGTTGGATATTTTAATGCTACCTTAAAGAAGAGGTTTGAGTGTCTTACACATTTTGCCAGGGCAGGCCTAAGGTACAGAGGGGGATCGTTTCACACTCACTTCCCATTCGGAGCAGGTGGTGAGTGTTCTGCTGGGAGCGGTTGACAATCCGGAAGTGAAAAAGGGGATTTTCAGAGCCCAGTTTGTGTCTCTGTAGGAATGCAGAAGGGGAGACAAAACCTAGGGGAGCCTCTATTTATGTTCAATGAAAGGCCTAGTTTTCCAGTGCTTAAAAGGGACCCTCAGTGCATTTCACTCTGTTCTGTTCGGGTTCTTGTATCACCTCAACATCATAGTATCTGAGCACCTGCACACAGCACTGGTTAAGAGAGCAGCAGTGCTGGGGAACCCAGGCCCAGGTGCTTAGTATTCAGCATGCATGCTCCTTAAAAGAAAAACCGGAGGCCAATTTTAAGATCTCACTATACATCTGTGAGTCACACACGGCAGGGGCTTTCTGGGGGATGTATTTGGGGGAGGGGGGGAAGAGGGATGTCTTTACTGCTTACAAACATTTCCAGAAAGAGTTCAGGAGGGAGGGAGGCGCAGTGGGTGTGGGGGGGAATCTGTTGCTCTCACTGAAACAATCTGCTTTTGTTGTGTACGAAACAGGCCTAAATTAAGTTTGACATAAAGAGGCCAGATTTTTAGAGGCCGGGCCAAAATCCTGAGCTGTGTTATGCCAGAGTCTGGAGTGGAATCGCTCTGGATTTACACCAATTGCCAGGGAGGACAGGGTCTAGCCCCACAAAGGGAGGAGCCCTCCAGCGGGAGACAAAGTGTGTGCTCTGCTAAGTGCCCTCTGTAATCCTGCCCAGCCTTCCCAGATGCCTCTGTTATCCGGGCAGATTCCGCTCAATAAAGCCCCGTCCAGGTCCTTCTCCAAAGGCCACCACTGTGCTCCAGAAACCATCCCTCCCGCACGCCTCGCTCTCCCTCGCGCCTTCTCTTGGCACCTTAACAATCCCTGAGCCACCTCCGGGCAACACAAGTGGGCAAACCAGAGAAAGATCCCCAGGCACCTCCCACCCCGCTGAGACCTCGCGCCCCGTTAGGCCCCCCCAAATCTCCGCCAAGCAAGCCAAAGGGATGAAAAACGAGCTAGCTTCTAAACAGTTAACGCATCACAAAATGAAGAGAGAGGATCCAGCCATCTTATTTCCCTCCTCCTCCCTCACTCCAGATTAAATTCTCCCCAAAATATTCTCCCCCTCTGCCGGATTCCCTCCCACCCCACCCCGCATGATGGAAAAGGAGCACGGGCCCAGGGGTCGGCTCCGCATTGTAAGCTTCTACCACGTTAGCTGCGGCTGCCATGTTGAATGGCAAATCCGACATGATTCAACATTTTCCCTCTGCGTTGCATAGGGTGGCGAAAAGAAACACACACCCAGCCCCAAGCACCTCTTAAGAGCTGCAAATGGCCCAATCTGCAGGTGGAGGGGAAGGGGAGGCCAAAGAAAAACGATCATCGAATCCTGTTTCAAATATAGGTTTTTTTAAAGGCAGATGTTTTAGCCCCAAGGACCGAAGGAGCAAAAGGAAGAGGCGGGGTGAGGGTTGCAGCAACAATAAAGCAACTGAGCATTTGGACAAATGAAACGTTATTTAAAATTAAAAATAAAATAAGACAAATGTAAGAGCTAGGTTTGATTTCGTACCAAGCCAGCGAGAGAGACGCACCGTGGAGGAGAATAGTTTGGTTGTTGAAGTAGCCACTGGATTTAGCTCCGCTTTTCCGGACAATCATCGGGGAAGGATCCTTTTTCGAGAAAGGCCAGTTTGAGGGAGGCAGCTTTTTTTTCCCCCTCCTCTCTCTCTCTCTCTCCTCTTTCCTTCTCCTAACAGCTCGGCGCTAAGAAATGGGCGGTGCCTGCATGCCAGGCTTCATCCAAACGAGACGCCAAAGGCCGAGCAGAGGCTGGCACAAAGGGACGCTGGCAGGAATTCCAGCACTCAGGAGCTGCCTTTCCTTGAGCCCTTGGGACAATCCCTCTTTATTACATAGCTCGGATTTAAAAAACCAAAAATAATTAAAAAACCCAACCCCATTCTGGCTGCTCTTCCGAGAGCCATGCTCAGAAAAGTTACCCAAGCCCAATCGAAAACAACCCAAAGGACAAAAACTTCCTTTAGATCAACACAGGTTAAACAAAAGGCCAATTTTTACCTCCCCCTTACCCCGCCCCGACCTCCCCAGCATGCCAGCCCAACGTCCGCGTGAAAATAAATCCTAGTTCCCTCCTTCCTGGTTTTCAGGAGGTGGTGGGGTCCTTTAGCAGGAGAGAGAGAGTGAGACACACCCAAACAGAGAGAGATCTATAGCGAAAAACCTTACCGCAGAGGAAGAATCGGTTTTTGCTGCCTTTAAGTACCTGGGGGTGTGCCGATAATAAAAGGGGGTTAAGTAGTGGGGGTAGGAGGTGGGGGGGCAGCTGGGGCTGGTAACGCAGCTGGGCAGATGCCAAAAAAAGCAGAACAAAACACGTTTTCGTTTTGTCTGCACCAGCCTGCGACAGAGAGCGAGAGATGCACAGTGAAAAAGCTGCTGTGCTCGGAAACGGGCCTACAGCTACTTTGGAAGCCTCGGCAATAATTCTCTCCCTTCCTCGCCTTCACCCTGCCCACTCTGGCTCGACTGCCAAGTCGGAGAGTTGGCACGGCTTCCCAGGCAGCGCGGAACAAAGCCGTCACCCATCCCTGAACAGGCGCTGACGGCAGGCTAAGTGACAGGCGCATCTTCTGCATGTTAATCCAAGGGGTGAGAAGGAGAGAGCAAAATCCACCGGCTCCCCTGCCACCGGTCACTCCTTTCCAACCCAAGCCCCGGTGGGCCCCGTGCACAGTTCGGAAGGCAGGAGCCCTGGAGAAACAGAGCTGGCCACACCGGCAAGTCAAGCAAACAAACAAGCGCAGGATTTAAATACAAACCACCACCCGACCCAGCAGCACCCTGGCAAACAAGGCCGCTCGGCATCTGCTGTACCTGTTCCCGCTGCCTTCATCTCGCCTTGGAACCGTGACAAGAGAGAAGCGTCGCCTCTGGTGGGCTCTCACAGCCTCGGGTCTGCAACCCTGTGCAGGAAGTTGGCACCGATCCCAGGTAGGACTTTACTCCCACATCCCCCCCCCCGTCGCCTCCCGCGTCTTTCTCTCCCCTCCCCTCCTCCACCCACCCCATTCCTTGGCAAATCCCCCCCCCCATTCTTAACTTATTCCCCCCCCCCTCGGCTGCACCGGTGCAGGGCATGCTAGCGACCAGACATGTTCAATGCCCTTCAGAGCACCAGCCAAGAAACACGCACACGCACACACCCCTTAAGGGTGACCCGGGCAGCACAGAGAAAGCAGCTGGCTCCCCTAAACGCCTGTTTTGACACGAGGTTGGGTTGGGTGGATCGGGATGGTGGGTTTTGGGGGGGTTTGTTTTGGGGTTTTTTTGTGCTTGGCAGTCTGGTCCAAACACGAGAGAAAGGGAGGGAAAAAAAATATTACAGCCCCGACTCTGTCCAGGACAATCAGAAGGGAAGGCAGAGATTAGTGCAACTCCCAGATCACAACCCTCTCTCCCAGCTTCCTCCCCATCCATTCACCCCCCTCCCCTTCGTCTTTTTTAATATTCCCAGCGCCTGCATTATTCCAGTCCACAAGCGGGAAGGAGTTTACAGTACAGGCTCTCTCTTGAGGCTGCCAGCAGGAAAGAGAGGGAGTTCTCACAATCGAACAGCGAGAAGAGCAAGGAGAAATTAACATCCAATTAGCGCCGTGTTTAACGAGGGAGACAGAGGCAGCCGTTGTTTTATTGCCCTGTTCTTTTCATTCGGATCTGACAGGCAGCGCGGCAGGCACCCCCGGCTGCAGTGACGTCATTTTCCCCCCCTTTTTCCTCCTCCAAGTTTCCCAGAGGTGATCGTCAACTCAGCTGGGGAAATTCGTTACTTTGTTGCATTAAAAATTATTCTCCCTCCTCTCCCCCCAAAAAAACGAACAAAAAAAAAGTCTCCCTTCGTTCTTGCAAAAGCCAAACCGGGAGAAGATTTCTCTGCGTCTGTCTCGCTCGCTTGTTTTCCTGCTCTGAGACAGCTCTCTCAGCTTGTAAAAGTTTGAGCCATGTGACACTCCACCCAGCCTCCTTTGGCAGCGTGACAAGAACCGCTTTGGTGTATCAAAGAGAACAGGCAGCTTTTAAGGAAGAAACTCGATTCAGAAAGATTAAAGAATTATGATGTTTTAATCAAGGGAGAGAGAGTGGTTGGGGAGGGAAAACTGCTCATTGCATCTGGATCAACATGAGCGGCCTTCACAAAAGGCTGTGGCAGCAGAATAGGCAGCAGGAGTGTTTGAGGAGGTGGTGGTTAGGGGGGGCTTTGAAGCAGAATCGGGAAAGACGTATTTAACAGTTCCAAGCTTGTCATTTTTCCCTCCTCCCGCCCCCCTCCTTTAAGCTGCTGAGAAGATAGGCCGGGGAGCGAGCATCACATTTACAAGGTCTTCACCATCTCTTGTGGAATCCTGCAGCCTGTCACAAAACTCTCATGGAACATTTCCATCTCCAGAGAGGCAGGGACAGAGAAACACACTGCCCAGCACACGTACAAACCTAAGTGAGCTTCGCATCTGGGAAGATGCGGCTGCCTTTGCTTCTCCTCCACATCCCGGCTCCCCATTCCGGCACCGCAGAGCAGATTTGTTGCTGCTTTCACAGCCGACAAAAGGGCTGGCTCCTTATAATCATCCGTTAAACCTTCTCAAAATCCTAAAAACTCTTTGCCACTTCAAAGCTGGTCTTTTTCAGCAGGAACAACGGGACTGGATAAGTCTAACAGGAACCACCCGGCTTGGTGTTACTTGTTTTGGGTAGTTTCCCTCCAACTCTAGCATGGGGACGTATTTTCCCCCGATTCCTAAACAGGGCTTACCAACCCTGACAGAGAAACCAGCCACCCTCCCTTCAGGACACCTGAGCTGTTCCCCAGCTCCAACAGGCAACACCAGGCTTAAGCGACAGAATCCCAGGTTTCCAGTACTATTCCGTATGAGCTTTAGGCCTGCTCTACACTACACGGTTAAGTCAACACAAGGCAGCTTATGTTGACCAAGTTGTGGATGTGTTATTTAGAAGATCAGTCTCTTCTATATGACTGGCCCCTTGGGCGGTTCCTTAAGACAGATCTTGTTAAGAACATAAGAATGGCCATACTGAGTCCATCTAGCCCAGTATCCTGTCTTCCGACAGTGGTCAATGCCAGGTGCTTCAGAGGAAATGAACAGAACACGGAATCATCAAATGATCCATCCCATTGCCCATTCCCAGCTTCTGGCAAACAGAGGCTAGGGACACCATCCCTGCCCATCCTGGCTAATAGCCCTGCATGAACCTATCCTCCATGAATTTATTAGCCTTCACAATGTCCTCTGGAGTTCCACAGGTTGACTGTGCGTTGTGTGAAGAAATACTTCCTTCTGTTTATTTTAAACCTGCTGCCTATTCATTTCATTGGGTGACCTCCTAGTTCTTCTGAGGGGGAGTAAATAATACATTTACTTTCTCCCCACTACTCATGATTTTACTCTACCGTATCCCCTCTTAGTCATCTCTTTCCCAAGCTGAAAAGTCCCAGTCTTATTTACTCTCCTCATTGTGCTATAAGCACAGCCCACTCCTGCAAGATGCTGAGCACCTAGAACTCACAACAGAGCCAATGGGAAGTCAGGGTACTCGGAAGCTCATAACCAGTAATTGCAACATCATGGGGGTTAGTACATCCCTGGGTTTTCAAGAGAATTCCAACAAGGCAGAAGGGTCTCAGCAATGAGTGAACCAAGCTTCCTGGCATAGAGGGGATCAGAACCCAGGCTGCTGGCCTCAAACAGGAGGGACAACGGAGGAATTAAGCACTAAAGGCTGTAAATTAGCACTTCAGGCCTCTTCAAAGGCTCCTCAAACAGCCATGGCCATCCAAGGAAAGCCACATACTCTTCTGATTGCAAGGAGCACCTATGGTGTGGCCCCATCTTGTCAACATCCCGCTGCCACCTGAGGATACTCTCCTGGGGAGGCCTCTCCTCACTCTGCTGATTGTAGCATTACGATTATACCTGTACATCCGATGGCGTAAGCCCCAGCGAACCAGGGGTTTGCACACTCACGTGTCGAGAGGGGCTTCGTCTCTTCTCGACTCAGTGACTTTGCGGTCCTGGACCACAAGCTCTTTGAGATGGCACCCACTTCGCGCTTTGTTGCGATTTGGGTTGGGAGTGAGGAGGCCCCAAGGGAAAGATGAATTAGATGTGATTTGGCAAGATCACCTTGATAGGATTCAGTGCCTGAAAAAAGCCCTGGGACTGGATGCTCAAAAATGTCCTCTGTGCCTCTCTCCCATCCACCCAAGCTGTCTGCTGCTCCTGTCTAGGCCCTGCCATCACTTTCCCCACTCCCTCCTCCCAGGTTCCAAGCACCTTCTCTTCTACCAGCTACCCTTCCCCATATCCAGGGTGAGATTCTGGCTCAGATCCTCAAAGGTATTTAGCTGCCTAAATCCCATTGATTTCAATAGGAGTTATGTGCTTAACCAACTTCAAGGATCTAGGCCTCTGTCCCCATCAGATACTGAATCGGATACCCATACACATACCCAGTTATGCCCCAGGATCCAGTCATTTTGCCCAACTACAAAGGTAGCAATGAAATCCAGTTCCATCCCCCCTTCCCAGCCCCTCCGCTGTGGATTTTTTTTCCAACACATGAGCACCCAAAATGCTGCTGGCTCATGCCTGCCTTTGCTTCCCCTTCATAAACAGCACCTTACAATGCACCAGGGTGACCAGATGTCCCGATTTTACAGGGACAGTCCCACTATTTGGGACTTTTTCTTATATAGATGCCTATTGCCCCCCACCCCCGTCCCGATTTTTCACACTTGCTGTCTGGTCACCCTACAGTGCGTTCTCTGGGAGCTGCTGGAATCGTAACAGGCAAGGTGAGCGGCTAAAATTGCCCATCCCAGCCTGGTCTATCGAATCAGGCGCCTCGTGATGTCCCAGGCTCGCAGTGAGCTGGAAGGGCTCACCTTAACCCTAGGTCAAGCACAAACTGACCAGGATCACTGCTGCCTGAGCTCCACCCTCCTCCCCAAGTCACAGTGTTAGAGCAGAAGAGGAGCTCTCAGGGCTCCTCATGCCTAACAAGCCAGTTTGCCCAGCCAGGTGCTGTAATAGCACCAGACACAGCCAAGCCCCCCCCCCCCCCTTGTTGTTCCAAAGCAGGAAGGAATAAAGCCTGGTGACTCCACCTCCTCAAAAGCAGGAATCAGCTGCTGTTTGCCTACATGCAGCTCCTGTGGGAGGGGAGAAAGCAAACATTCCTATCCGCGTGCAGGAACACGCCTGGGGGCTGCAGTAGGAATGAGACTGCAGCTAGCTGGGGACCCACGAGAACCCTCCGTGCATGGGGTGTTGCAGCATCTTCCTCTCGCCTCAGGCACTTCGACACCACCGCAATGGGCCCACCAGAACCACTTCAATTTCCCTTCACACAGCCCCTGTGTGCGTGAGAATCTTCTCGGACTCTGCTTGCAGAAAGGAGGCTGTGAGAGGCCACAAGGGAGCAGGGCTGCGGGAAGGGAAAAGGAAGTGAAGCCAGGCCAATTGTGGTAGGGCTGGAATGAGACACCAGCCATTATGCTTGGGGCTTTCATAGCTTCCCTGTGCTTAAATGAAAACCTCGGGCTGGTTTGACACCACCGCGGTGAAGTGGAAGCCACACTAACAGAAGCCCAGCTCAGAGAGGCCCATCAGAGCTTCCTTGTAATTAGTGCAACAAAGCCGTGATCACCTAGGACTTTATGACAGCCATGCAGAGTGTCACAGGGAGAGAACACAGCTTCCCACTGCAAAAGCCAGAAGCCCTTACCACTTAGGAGAATCGCTGTTAGCAGTACAAGGCCCATGACACATGGTTGGGCAGGGCTGACTCCATCCAGCAGTGCCTAGACACCAACCAGTGTGTTATTCTTTATTCTTGAGCAACCCTTTCATGCTGAATTTGCAAACCAAAACAAATTTGAAGCGTAGTTAGCTACAAGGATTCCGTTGCCAGAGGAAAATTAGGCGCAACCCTGATCCACCTTTTGCTTTCTTACCATGTGTGTGATCTCAGTCATGAAGCCCTGTTTCTGGCCTCTCTCCTTCCTAGACACTTGAGAGCTGATAAACCCAATCTCTCTTCCCAGCTAAAGGCTTTTGATAACAGCTGAGCAGCAACAGAAAATGGGCGAGCCTCACCCTTCAGATTCCAGGTAAAAGGTGAGAGAAGAGAGTCACTATTCAAACACTGGCTGCTCATTTGCCCACTAGGTGGGAGAGGACAAACTCTGAGACGTTCTCATAGGTGCCCATTCTCTGTACTGATTCTCTGGGGAACTGGGTATCTTTATGTAGCTATAGCGTCACCTCCAATCCCCACTTTGCAGCTGGCTCTGCCCTCTCCAGAATGGACTGACACAAATTCTTCCAGTGGTTGGGATCCCAAGCCCAGATCACCAGAGGTATTTTAGACTCCTAAATTTGATTTCAGGTGTATCGGATTCATTTTGCTCAACCTGTACTCGGCCTAGTCAGTTTCCTATGTGGCAAAGTTGGCCCAGAATCACAGAAAAGCAGGGGCTGGAAGGGACCTGGAGAGGTCATCTAGTCCACCTCCCTGCACTGAAAGCAAGACCATGTATACCTAGACCACCCCCAATCGGTCGCTGAAAGGCTTAACAGAAGGAATCTGAATTTCCAGCAGTCACTCCCCTTTGGAATAACACTGACTGACCTTAAATAAGGAAGCTTCAGATGACTGGAAAGCTGATAGAGCTGGGGTTTACTAATAAATGAATGCACCACATTAAAGACAACGATGAAACTCCCAAAGCCCAAGAGAGGTTGTTCTTAATTTTATTTTAGAGTACAGTGAAATCCTCTGGAATGAATCTCACAGTTACAGAATATGGCCATGCATTTCTTGTTTCTCTTTAACAAACCATATAAAAGGGATGATGGGGGGAGGGGTAAAGGGAGGCTAGGCCTGATCCCATAACACTGGTGGGAAGTGAGGTTCTTGCTTGAAGTAGCTGCGATTCCAAAGGTTGCAAAGCCTTTCAGTTACACATCTCACTCAAAACATATCCTACGGTCAGGCTTTGGAAGTGTGAAACAAGCCCATCTGTACCAGTGAAGCACCCCAGTAATGACAGCTCAGGACTCTGAGGCCTTAGATATGGAAGATGCTGGTTGTCCCATTCACCAAATGAATCCCTGCATATTCCAGGAACCAGTCAATCCAGACAGAGCTTTCTCTGGCCACCCTGGGGGCAGACTATGCAGGAAAGCACCACAGGGCGGCCGCCTCTCACTTCACTGTGCGTTAGGAACATTGCGACAATCACTAATGCATTTGCTCGTGGTCCCGGAAAGCTCTTCTGGGGCCCACTTAAGGAAGATGAAAGCACACGTGTTTGGAATGGAGTACGAGCAAGACAGGGATTAAAATGGAGGGGAAGCTGCCTGTCCTTAGTAACAGCACAGAATGCAGGTAAAACCTCTGTCTCAGAAGCTGTAGATAAATCCCACTCTACAACCAGGTGAGCTCTGCTACATGAGGCCCCAAAACACCAACACATGCACCTTAGTGTCTCTGAAGTGCACAGAGACCCAATGAAATTCACTGTCTGATATTCTTTCCACTCTTCCTGCTTTAGATTTGTTCCATTACTCTAGTCAGCTGCTAACAGACAATGTTCACATTTAAAGTTAAGCCAATTCATTTTGTAGCAACCTTACCTATTAGCAAATTGAACTAATATAAAAAAAATGCTGTTCAATGCACCTCGGAAATAAGATGGCACATTTCTGGTCTAGCTGTATCAAGTATTGGTGCTTCGATCTGCCAGAGGCAGCAATTGGAGCTGTTGTCTGAGTTTGGTCCTGGTTGACTTTGAGTCACCACTGAGACTCACTAGGGCCAGTACGGGAATAGACACATGCCAGCTCAGACTAGTGGTCCATCTAATCCCATATCCTATCTCACACAGCAGCCAGGGAATATTCTTTTTGTGCACACTTGCGTGTCAAGTTTAGTTGTTTAAGTAACATCCAGCAGCAGGGAGTCCCATAGATTATATTCTTAAACCCCTGTTGCAGCAGGTTCACAATTAGAGTCAGGCCTTTCTTCTCACGCCCCTAGCCATGCAGTAGCTGCATAATCCTCGCCAAAGTGCTCTCCTCATTCTAGTTCGAGCCCCAACACTTCCCCTGAAAGACACTTCTAGTCCTACTAATCTCACTGTGACTTCATTGTTCTTGTCTCAGACTCAGTTTCCTTTTAATTTAATAAGGTTATTTCCCGTAACACCCCCTTGGAAAGCATCTTGCTCCTTGGCGTTCATATACCCTTCAAGAGCTTGAATGTGGGAGACATGGGGTATTCAAACCCAGGATGGAGCTGCTTGGCTGATGAAATGTCTTCCAGAGCGAAGGATATATTACTGGTTATCTGGAGGTGGTACTTTACCAGGAATGGGACTTCACACATCCTCATCCCAGCCTGGTCTCTGCCTCCGTTTAACCCTTGCTGGCTCTGATGACTCTCATTCACGTCAAGACGTAAGGTGCTTCAGTAGACCGATAACTTATAAAGAGGATGTTCACTAAGGCGGAGGCTGGAGACGAGAGTGCTAAGAAGCTTACGCTCACTTATTGTATCACTATGCGGCACAAAAAGGGATGGCCAGGGTTTGGCATGATCCAGTCAGCAGGGCAAATTCAGACGTTGCTGCTTTCCAGTTAACATCTCCCAAGTATGTGCTGCCTAAAGCAGCTTCTTGTCTCTGCACCAGGATCCCTGATAGTGTCTCTGGGCTGGGCTGTTTAAACATCTGGGTATTATCCACTTTTAAACAAACAGACTGTCCCTTCTGATTCAAGAACTGCAAGCTGAGCCGAAGAGCCAACACCCTTCTGCTCTCACTGGTACATCATGGTCAAACCAACCACCAGAAAGGGAATTAAACCCAGCTGCAGTTCAGAAGCCAGCTCTCCACAGGCATTTCCGGCCTCACTGGACAGGAGGTGGCTTGTTCCTGCACCTTAGTCTTCAGATGTAAAAGAAAAATATCAAAAGAGGCTTTAAGGGTTCCTTACAAAGAGTCCATGTTTGTCCCTTTCTTCCAGCCGAGGTAATGAGTTAATAAAGTGAAAGCAGAATTAGTCAATGGGGAACCTTGCTGCTGCAGACACTCTGCGGAAAAGCAGGCTGGAGCCTCGGAACAACTGCCCCTAGGAGAGACAAGAGCAGAGGGGTTAGGGGAGGTAGGCACAGCTGCCTGACTGGCTGCTGAGAAGCCTCTCAGGCTCCAGGACGCACTGACCCCCTTGCCAATGGCAGTGCTGCGTTTGGTAATCAGGAACAGGGAGCCATAAGATTAAGCCCTGAACTGTACAGCAGGGATTGACTCCTAGCACCCACCACTGTAGTACCTCAGTGCCTCCATGTGACTGAAGGGTGAGGATTCAGCTGAACTTCATCTTTTTAATTGCTAGAGAGCTCAAGCAACTTCTGTCCAATGGACAAGAGAAGCAGAAACAAACATGGGCGTGCACCATGCAATTGCTACCCTCTGTAGATATGCAAACAGGGCACAAACCTCACGCTTCTTGTAATTTACCAATATAGCCCTTGCAGTCCTGATATATAACATCAGTGACCCCTGCTCATCTTCTGGCCTGATCACTGAACTCCTTCAACCTCAGGATTCCAAGCCTGCAAGTTTTCATTCCTTTGTGCTTAATAATTTGCCCTTCCACAGGACTTTTCAACTGAGGATCTCAAAGCCCCGTTACACCCCAGGAGCTAGGTAAAGGATATATATCTATATCTATAGAAGCCAAGGGGTCACACACACACACAACTTGCTATACAACAGGAAGAATGAGCTTGTTTAGGCTGAACGCAAGATAAGTTGGGATCTGGCGGGATGCTCCCCTACCAATCCAAGCAGTGTCATGGAATTTTTATTTTGAATGATCCAAGTTCCATGGAAGTCTCCCATCCAGGATGAGTTAGCCAAACCCCAGCATAGCTTGCAAGATCAGGTGAGAACATAACACAAGAGTTTTCAAAATTGCCCTGCACATGTGGCCTCCTCCTTGAGGTGATAAAGGGTCAGAATGAGGAAGAGGAAGGATAATAGCCAAGGACTGAAGAGACTTAGGTTTGAGTCCCTGCTCCACTTCCTGTGAGATCTTGGGCAAGTCTGCCTCTGTGCCTTGTTTTCCCATCAGTGCGACAGGGACAGTAGCATTGCCCTGTCTCACCCAGGTACTGTGAAGATAACAGTCAAGTTTGTGAGGGAGTAATGGGAGCCATATAAGTACCTTAGAGAGACAGAATGACAGCAATGGAAAGTGTTGAACAACAGGCTACAAAGCAGATTAGACAAGACAGGCTGCTGGCCTTTACAGCCTAAGTATAAACACAGCCAATCCCACACTGCCAGGGAAATCCTGCTGTTGGCTATGACTTCAACTAAGTAAAACTGCCCTCTGCAGCCCTCACCTGAGCACTGAGGTGTCTCCAACACTGAACCCAGGATGTAAACACAGGAGAGTACGGAGGGAGGCCGGCATGTAACCTGCATGGCAAAGAGAGAGGGTCAATGAGGAGAATGGACACAAGCTGCACCATGCAGGGGGAGAGAGCATCAGACAGCACACAGGACTAGATGTAAGTGGGAATACTGAAAGTGTCAGCATCAGGCTAAAGGCCAAGTTACTGATAAATAATTCATACCATGACATACTGCGTAAGTCAATTACAACTGATGTGTGCAAATATTGAGTTACCGGGACACATTCAAAACGTGACTCTATAAACCTGCATCCCCAGCTCCATCTGCACACTAAGGAACCAGCTGTTACCCAGAAAATTCTAGAGCAAAGGTTCAGTTCCCGTTCCCCTTTACGTTTCCCTCCATTCTCAATCTGCCACGTCCGAGGAATCAACGTGAAGAGAGCGTGTGTGTTTCGGGGTGGCAAGGCTGGCAGAGCTGGAGAAAACAGCTTCGCTTGTTCTCGTTTCTCCCCAACGCCCATCCTCCTTGCTTGGATTCTCCTCTTGATCGTCTAGTCCTCCCGCCCCCTTTGGGGCACTGCCCCCTGTGCTAGAGCAGTCTCTGATCCTATCTCCCTAGTACCCTCTCTATTCTCGTTCCTATCGGACCACATCACTGAATATCTCTGCATCCCTCTTTAACTATTGTCTCATGTCTTGTCCGTGCCTTCTGATCAAAGAGTCTTTGGGACAGAGACTGCATCTGACCCTGTAAGGGACTATATAATTTATGGTTCCATTTGCAAGTGTTAAGACTATTATTGAAAACTACTGACTGTTGATCTCTGTCAAAAGAAAAAAGGTCTCACAGAATGGAGAACAAAACATTAGGCCTGAGAATGACAGACATACCCGCAATTGTTCACGGCCATGAGATCTCCCACTAGAAGGAAGGGATACGTCAGCATGCTCACAGCAATCTGAAACCAAGAATCACCAAACTGAGCCGCTCCCTTCTGCACTACTCAACTCTAAAAGCAGCAGGAAACAATAAGGTCAAGCCGGAAGGCTTCATGCAACAATAGGATAGGTTGCAAGTGCCTAGCACATTTTGGGTGCTGTAAAAAAAATAAACAAACAAACAAACAAAACAACAAACCATCAGGCAACTTCTAACCTCTGCTGTGACAAAGGCTATTGGCTAAAGAAAGTTTTGTTGTATCTCTCTGCTAGTATTTATTCAGGCTGGGAGCTGAGTTTCCTCAAAGACCCCTCTCCTGTGCTCCTTCCACCCACAGAGCTGCCACATGATTGGTCTGACTGTGTTATACAAGAAGAGGAAAGTTTAGTGGTGCTGCATGTCACATTGAGTAAGTCCAAGAAGAGGGGTAGTGTCTCCCTGTTACTCAATACATCAAAACTATAACATTTTGGGTGTTAGTGAAGTTACTCTGATCTTTAGGTCTAAAGCACACCCATTCGGATTTGGAATGTTTTGGGAAAGAGACACACTGGAACCAATTCACAGAAATGATGAGCACCCACAACTCCAACTGTAAGTCAATGAGACCTATGCGTTTCTGATACTCAGTCCCATGATACATGGAGACTAGACATGAGCTTACATCAGTTTACCTACAAATAGGAAGGGGGACGCACAGATATTACCCACATCCACAGCAGCACCCATACACAGTGCGCACACAAACGCCTGTAGCCTGGGAATATCTCTGCATGAGCGCTCACACCAGAGAACGTGGGGCAGGGGAGGATGAGAAGTAGCGTGCTGACCATCTACATACCCCCATCACAAACTTCGTGTAGCTCCGGATCACAGATGCCTGGCTGAACTGCAATGGAGAGGAAAGGAAGAAACCAGTGGGGTCATGGAAAAGGCAGCTGATCTCAGCATCTCATTTTGTCCGTAAGTGAAACCCACCTCATACAAAAACTTAGCACAATGAGGTTTCAGTGTACTGAACAAGAGAAAGTAAACTAAATGGCAGAAAACCAGAGGTAGCCACGATATGGCATATACGTGGAACACCCAAGAAAGGAGTGTGGAGTTAACAGATGGATAAGGGCACCTTTCGTGCCAACCACGGCAGTAGCTCGTGGGAAGACATCTTTTTACTAAGATATAAGCTGCCCCTTTCCTAATTTTATCAAGGCCACCAGTCATTGGTTGCATGGGAGTAACTTTTAGTTACTCACAACCTGGCTTACGTTTGATCCAGTAACCTAGGGAATAAAGATTCTATATGCCACATCAGCAATGTAAAGAGTACACAGGGGAAAAAATGAACAGTTCAACCAACTGGTTCTACTTTCTATGTATTCACAGTTTCTAACGATTGGCAGTTTCATCACACTTTCCTACCCGTCTTGTACCCTGAAACCTGGCTGCTTTGCACAGCTATAACGTAGCCTAAGAAACTATCAAAACCACTTGTAAGTCTGTTTCCATTAGGATATTTGGGGGAGGGAGGGGTAAGAGTGGAGGCCGAGCATTTGAGTCAATAGATCTAACACAGCCCAATAGTTTTAGACCAAAATGAAAAGGGTCCATTTTCTAGTTCAGATGCAGCTGAGCTTGTGATGTTCACACCATTTGAGGCTGAAGATTTGGAACAGCAGAGTCTGAACCCAAACTCCAGCCCCAATTCATGCTTGAGCCTGACCCCTTCCCCTCCAAATCTCAACCTAAACTGGACCCCGATTTGAACATAACATCTTCATCTCTCTTTTAGGGTCTAATCCGAAGCCCACTGATTTCTACGCACCCTACTTTCCATTAACCCCTCTATTTTAAGGTCTGACTACAAACCACCTAATGCTGGAGCTAAGGCATCAAAACCCCCTGCTGCTCCAGTTCAACAGAATCACCACTTACATTGTCATCCACTGCATAGGTGTTGATGAAATGAGCCAGGATGTTACAGCACCACAAGAAGACCACGTCTCCCAGGATGTGAGGGACTAAACCACTGAAAGAATAAGAACATGAACATAAGGCAGAGAAAGTCTCCTGGGCAACTAGGATGGGAGAGAACACCGCAGAAGGGCTTTGGAAACTGGGTTTGTTCTTGATTGTATATTTAAGTCATGTATTACTGATTAAATATGCCAAACTGACAGCCCTGAAAACAGAAATCCTGCTTATTCAGGTACAACTCAGGTAGTGGCAATGAAAGCTTTCCCCTGCCTCTCCCTCACTAACCCACAAAAATGGGCCTCAACCCTGACCAGCCACGGACATCTCTACAAGGGATGAAGAATTCATTCTTCACACATATTTGGTCCTTGATCTCCCTGAGCGCGACAACAAGGCTGCTCATCAGTACCAGCTGCGGTGGCTGGTTCTCAAACCTGGGTTCTCTGCATTGCAGAAGAGGTTTTGTTTACAGCAGTATAACTTACACCCGATAGTCATCCCATAATAAACAAACACTTTTGGCAGCGAAGACAAAGCCCTTGACACCTTCACCCTAGGAATGAACTCAAACTGCAGGGAGACGGACTGAGATGATCTAACAGACATTAGAATTGGAGGCCCTTCCCATAGCTATGAACTGGACTAAAAACTACCAAGTCATCTCAGCCCACTAAACAGCTGCTGAGCAATGCCTTTTGGCCACTACCAACCTATGGTGGATCTGAATAAGTGATCTATAAGTAAAAGGCTTCAAATCCCATGATCAGCCCATCCCCCTTGTTCTTCCTGAAGCACCATTTCATTGGTTAATCTCTATTTTGAAGTCTCAACAAGATTCTTTGCTTGATAATTTCCTGTTGGTAAGTTTGTTTCTGCCTGCATTTCCTCAGCCTTTTCACAAGGCCCTCTTAGAAGGTGGGAAAAACTATTTCCTCTTCAGATTTTTCTGTCCCTTTTACCATTTGGGGAACTACTTTCCTGCCACTAGCACCATTTTAAGATGAACAGTTTGCAGCCCTTTTTAGCTACAGAGGTTCATTAAAGGCTCTTTTGAAAATGGGTACAGCCAGTTTTGCTCAGCGTAGGGGCACCACCATTGAAGTTCTGCTACTTTGAAGCCCCATAACAGAACGTTCCCTACACAGTCTGGGGCACGGCCAGCCAGTCCTGCATGGACCGTGCAGCTGGAAGCATTCCACTTAAGCCAATGGTGAAGAATTGGGATGCAGGTACCTTTGGTTTTACCTTTGTCTCTCATTTTACTGAGCAGGCCAGTGCTCATGGTACCCTAATAGCAGAACTCCACTACTCCCATTTTTAATGGCACTTAAAAATTAATGAGGCTTTTGGGAGATTAATTTCTTTATTTGTGCACCAGCCTCAACTACATTAGTGCCTCCGCCATAACAGCCACTTAATTAGTTTATGCTTCCTTTGCAGAAACAGAGCACAAGCCCATTGCTTTAGCCTGGGTCCTACTCACAGCTATTGGTCATGTATTTTAATTTCTCAGTGACAAAGGCTTTGGAAGTTATCTCAGTAACCAAAGTAGATATTCAGAATATTCCTCCCAAAATTAGAACATTTATGGTAAATGAAAGGTGGGGGCTTTCAGAGCTTGACAGAGCCTCCTCTGACCATTTCATTTATAGAAGTTCAGTCCCCTTCTACCCACCCACCCCAAACAGATTGCCTTTTTTGGACAGGAAACAAACAGATTTCCTGTTCCATTTGTTGAAGCAAGACAAACTTAAACAGAACAACATGGTTTGGTCCATCTTGATTACATTAATGGTTTGTTTTTATATTTTTTAATGAATCCTGTGCTGTGAATGGCTGAACAGCTTTGAAGACTGCAGTTAATGTTGCCAGAGGAACAATACAAGCAGGGATATATAACTGAGGATTAGCTATATAGTGAAGTAATTCACGCGCACGCATGAGCAAGACATATGATAGAGAAAGTGAAGGTTCTAATTTTTCAGATAGTTTGGTTTTAATTTACAATTTTAAAATATGCATATAGTGTAAAAAAAATATTCTCTCTACAGTAATTCACAAGAAAAATTTGGAAGGCAGTGCCCTGAATAGCTGCACATACAATGCAGCTGTGCTTAATGCGAATGAAGGAGGGAAGATTCTTGACATTGTTACTAGTCTGGAAGTAGTGTTTACTGGGTCTCTGCTTTTGTAAATAGACCTTTCCTCCATTTTCTTTGTACGGAGCTGGATCTCTAGGATTACATTTATGGTAAGAACCATAATGCGTTACTATCCTTACTCAGTCAGAGATGGAACAGAAAAGTTTGCATGACGTATCAAAATCCAACGACACATCTATTATGCAAGGACTAGCATTGGAACTCCTACTGCCCTGAGAGAATCAGGTATAGCTTTCCAAACAGGGTCTGAGAAAGATCAGCTTTGCTCAGAAGTTTTCACTTAACAGCTTAAGGACTTCATTTCGGAGAAGAGAGATCAAATGATCAGCCTGTCACACTGGCAGGCAGGTGCTACTGCCATGATAGAAGCAGAATAAGGAAGACATGGAATTCTGCCTCCATGGAACCATCGAATGCCACCCATAGCCAGTTGAGTTTGATGAATTTAGTGCTAGTGGATTTGCATTGACGCACTTCCTGTGAGCTATTAAGTTTAAAAGGGTTAACCAACAGAGTTTATTTTATATAGAGAAGGGAGCACGGTCAGCTTCTTCATATAGCATTTCTTAGTGCCTGCATCTCTCTGTACAGGTCCTAACGAAAGGAGAATGTGAACAGAGGCTAAAGGGAAGCACAGCTCCCTCTTCTGGGCTTGAGGTCCCCAATACCACCACCTTCTTAGGCTCAATGTGGTTCCGATCCACCAGCCAGATAATCTGAAGAGGGAGCAGTGGGAGGAATTGGTGTTTAGCTGAAGAATTTCTGGGACTTCCAGCCTTCGCAATCAGGCAGAGGAGTCCAGCTGGGAGTCCTCTATTCACAGTCGCCTTTACCAAAAACATCTGTCCTTCCCTTCCAAGGGGAGTAGGTGTAAGAGACCCTGCTACAAGAGCCCTTCCCCTCACCAGGGGGCAGCAGAGAACACAGATTTTGCATATACTCTTCTGATCTGTCTTTAAATCTTCTCAAGTGCAGAACATTTGATGGGGTAGTCCAACATTTGCCAGGAAACACCTGCCATAACCCCCTATTTTTGTTTGTGCTTTGATACAGCTTCCCCATCGTGGTCGCAGAGAGCATCGGGGAGGTACTGCTGCGCAGGGACTCATGCACTTTTTTTCGCATGGATGGCTATGGCCCTGCTAAGTGACTGAAGCTCCTTTCAAATATTTCTTCCTCTTATCACATCCTACAACATAAGATACTGCAATGCTGCATCACCACGTGACCTCAAGACCCATCCCCATGGCAAGCAGAACTGATGAGCTCCCTCCTCATGTTGCTCTACTTTAGCCGTTGAAGGCAAGAGGACTGTGGACTCAAAGCAGAGGAGAAACCTGCAATTTGTGAGCAAGGAAAGAGGCATAAAAACAGCAAGGGGGAAGTTCACACACACACACACACGCTGAACTGTTGAGCAAGAATGCAATGAGACAGCAGAAGCATGGGAAAGCTCCTAGAGGAGACCTGTGGCCATGTGACAAGGCCAAAAGCTGTTTAAACTGAAACCTGGATGCCATACAATACACAGCTGGGACCAAATCCTTGATTCAGGAAAGCATCTCTATTCAGGATAGTGTTTAAGTGCATGCTTCAATGGGTCTTAAGCACATGATTAAAGTCCCATTGTCTTCCAGAAGTTCAGCATGTGCTTCCGTGTTTTTCTGACCCAGCATCTAACTAAATAGGCCTTTCCCAGCATCAGACCATTTTCACTTGTGAATTCAGACTATTACCAGCATTTAACGATTGGTTGAGAAACACAGTAATAGAATCATAGAATATCAGGGTTGGAAGGGACCTCAGGAGGTCATCTAGTCCAACCGCCTGCTCAAAGCAGGACAAAACCCCAGTCATGACAACCAGGGCTCATTTACAATCAGATAGTACATCTTAACCACAATGTGCTGGCTATCTTTCCCAGGGCAGACAATTCCCACACCAAAAGCCTCCTGACCAAAATCCCCTCTTGCAGTTTCAATCAGAGACTATTTCACTATTACTGATGTAATAAAAAAAATGACTTACCCAACTGTTGCTAATAAAAGCAGCAGGTGACTGTTTTATTAGATGTCAAAAGGGGAGGAATGTGAAATTTTGGCTTAAACCCTTAATTATCTGCCAGACTTCCTCTTTTGTTACATTGTCAATTCATCCTGCTTCATAACAAGGTCAGAAGCACCTTTGAGCTTTACCGCTGTTTTATTTCGACAACATTGTCTTTAGAATTCTACATTGCTATAGCGAAGTCAAACCTACTCACAGTATGAAGCACTGCTAATTCCAACCCAGAGTGCGTCAGGCATTTGAAATGTGCCTCTTACCATGTTTTAACTATTTTATTTCAATAGTGCACCTCTTTCATTTTTTCACTTGATCTATCGCTAGTATCTGTTGTACAAGCAAGTGCTTTAAATGCCCCTTCACATCACTGGGACCCAACATCAAAGAAATGTATAAAAGACGGCTTTCCCTTGCACACTGAAATTTTGATTGAATAAACTGTCAGAATCGCATGCACACTCCCCTAAACCTACAGGCCAAACTGGTGCTCACACAAAGGAAAGACTCAATGCTCCAGCAACAGGGAAGTCACTTGGGCAATGAGGTTTCAGATAAGAGGGGACTTGAGATAGGCTTTTTGATGTTTGAGGTTTGACTGCTTTCCCTAACGCTTTACAATTAAGGAAGAAAATACAAATATTAAACAAAGACTCACGTACACAAAGAATCCCAAGATCCCTTCTTCTTTAAAAATCCTGCCAATGGAGCTAAACACACCACTGTTGAGAGAGGAAAACAGTTATAACTAAGTGGAGTGCATAACCCCGCTCATGATCTCTGGGTAATAGCATCCTTGCAAATGCCACTGATATCTTCCAGCACCACAGAGAACCACCCCCATTCCCTGGGAATAATTCTATTGCATGCACAGCTGGAACCACCACCACCTTCCTGGGATAATCCTATGACTTGGCTTGGGGTGTGCGTGTGTATGAAAGAAAGCCATCAATTCTGCAACTGTCCACCGGTTCACGTTCAATCCAGAGCTCTGTCCACACTGGGATCAGAACTGTGCTAATTACAGCTATGTTTAACCACTGTGGCTCGGAGGGCTCTAGTCTGTTGTCCATCATGAGCATGAAGACTTTTTCCCTCTGAAACCCGTGTTGTAACTGTGCTATGGTACATCTTTAGCATGCTCCCTCTAGCATGATTCTCAGGAGAGGAACTGGGGGAAGGCATGCTAGAAATCACTATTTAAACACAGATGTAGCGACCAGTATTCTGAACCTATTAACATTTTTGGGATGAAAATGTAACACTGCCACCACCTAGCTCTTATATGGCACTTTTCAGCAGTAGGTCTTAAAGTGTGTCACAATCTTTAACATACAGTATTTACCCTTACACCGCCCTATGAGGCACAGCAGTGCTATTATCCCATTAAACTAAACTATTAAGGTCACAACGGAAGCCTGTTGTGGAGCCAAGAATTGAACCAGGGTCTCTGAACTCCTAGGCTACTGCCTTAACCACTAGACCATCCTAGATGGTTCTTGTAAAGTTACAATCGTCACAATGGAGCCAATGCTCTACTATGGCCCTGTTGCAACAGGCTTGTGGAAAAGTGTCCCCAGACAAGCCGCAGGAGCACCATGTTGTGAACTATACACCCTTTAGCCCAATTCACCTCCTTGCTGTTTTCAAAGTCTGGTCAGGACAGTAATCCAAGGAAAAATCCAAAGTAATTGGAGTGCACCTATGAGCAGACCTGCGTAATCAGGTAGACGTATTACAACAGTTGGCGAAAGCCAGAGACGGGATACTGGACTTAATAGACACAGCGAACAAAACAGAACCCAGCCTTCCCTAGTCTCTGCACAACACTGCTGGCCCCAAGGCCAGTCATCTCCTAGACAAAGCACAGATTTCAGTTATATTCCTGGCTGTGCAATCACGGCACGACCTTGTGCATTATTATTTCAGCTCCTCCATTCTGAGGGAAAGAGGAACAGACCCTAAGACTCCTGACTCCAAGTCCTGTGCTTTAACCATCCAACACAAATGCCAGAGCTGCTTACCTGTATTTGACTTCCCGACCTACAAACTGGACCATGCAGCGCATCGAGATTACTGTAAGAAAAGAAACAAGGCAGCAAATTAAGCTCAGCGACTTTTTAAACGGACAGGTATCTGGTCTGGGAGGTGGAAATGACACCATCAGCCACAGCGTCCCACCATCATCCTGAGACTAGTGAACAACTAGTCCTCCCCAAGCACCCCCTAATAGCAGTGCTGGATTCCATGTCATTGTCCAATAGCAGGAGAACTCATAAGAACTGGATCACCCTTGTCCAATTGTTTGTTGACCCCCCTCAAAGAACTGTAATAGATTGGTGAGGCATGATTTCCCTCTACAAAAGCCATGTTGACTCTTCCCCCAAAAATCTTGTTCATCTATGTATCTGATAATTCTGTTTTTTGACTATAGTTCTAACCAATTTGCGTAAACCTTAAATTAGGCTTACTGGCCTGTAACTGCCTTTTTAAAAAATTGGCATTACATTAGCTATCCTCTAGTCATCTGGTACAGAGGCTGATTTAAGCAATAGGTTACATACCACAATTAGTAGTTCTGCAATTCCATACCTGAGTTTCTTCAGAACTCTTGGGTCAAAACTATCTGGTCCTGGTGACTATTAATTACTGTTTAATTTATTCCAAAAACTCATCTACTGACCTCCATCTGGGACAGTTCCTCAGATTTGTCACCTACAAAGAATGGCTCAGGTGTGGGAATCTCACTCACATCCTCTTCAGCAAAGACCGATGCAGAGAATTCACTTAGCTTTTCTGCATCGGCCTCGTCTTTCCTGAGTGCTCATTTAGCACCTTGATCACCCAAGTGCCTTGCAGGCTTCCTGCTTTTGATGTACTTAAAACAAAATTTTGCTGTTAGTTTTTGTGTCTTTTGCTGGTTGTTCTTCAAATTCTTTTTTTGGCCTGCCTAAATTATACTTTTATATTTGTAAAACTCCTAGTATAAGTTACAGGGTGAGCTGTAAGAGACAGCCTCATCTCCAAGCTCTGAATAGCCCATCCCTAGGATGCCGAGTATTATCCTTTCCTAGTGTCAGTTTGTAGCTCATGCTCTTCTTATGGATTCAGATGCTAGGAATCACAATGGGCACAATTGCAGCAAGGGACGTTTAGGTTGGACATTAGGAAAAACTTCCTGTCAGGGTGGTTAAGCACTGGAATAAATTGCCTAGGGAGGTTGTGGAATCTCCATCACTGGAGATTTTTAAGAGCAGGTTAGACAAACACCTGTCAGGGATGGTCTAGATCAGTGGTCCCCAACCTTTTTGTAGCCAGTAGCACATTCATGTTTTCAGAAGAGTGTGGCGGGCGCCAACAATTACTCACATACAGGTCCGGCTCCAGGCACCAGTGGAGCAAGCACGTGCCTAGGGCAGCACATGCTACGGGGCGGCATTCCGTCCATTCTGCAGAGTTGGAGTGGTTTGGTTTTTTTTGTTTTGTTTTTGTGTTTTGGGTTTTTTTGGCACCAGCTCTGGGCAGCGCAGAGAGAAGCCGGAGAGAAGCCAGGAGGACAGAGAACACTGGCGCTCGCAGCCCCGGAGTTCTCTGTCCCCAGCAGGTGTGGGGCCCCAGCTTCTCTCCCCTGCTGGCACTAGGCGGGCGCACATAAATGCCCTGGCGGGCGCCATGGTGCCCACAGGCACCACGTTGGGGACCACTGGTCTAGATACTACTTATTCCTGCCATGAGAGCAGGGGATTCGACTAGAAGATCTCTCGAGGTCCATTCCAGTCCTACCAATCTGAATATATATTTTTTTTAAGTCAGAAACAAGCACAATGAATTTAGTGACTAGAACTGGCTATCCAGCATATCTCAGGGCAGGCAAGGGGACTAAGCTTTTAAATCAAGAGCAGGCAACAGGTCAGAAGAACAGGGCTCACCGTGCAGGGGATGTGAGATAACCCGGGACATACATTGCATCAGCATCTCATGAGAGGTCTGGAAAAAATCATACCACATTAAAAGCTGCAAAGAAGCTAACTGTGTTACAAAGAACAGGCCGATTCACTGCAACTGACTCCACAATCATCACCTAGCTACAAGAGATCAGCTACCGTCACGAGAAAATGTTTTCAGAGGGCTAAATTAACTGATTTGTTTCTCACACATGACTCCTATGCCAATTTTAATATTGCTGAATTACATAGTATGTTCTGAAGCCAGAGGAGTGGGCCCAAAAGAGGCTTATAAAGAACATAAGCATCACAGAAGTACCATGTCCCTACCACAAGGGTGTTAGTACACTGATCCAAAACATTCAAAGCCTGGTCATCTCCTAGGCTGTGTCTCGGTCACTGTCATTCCTGATCTACTTTTCCATCTGTCATCTCTTTCACTCCTTGGTTTCCTGAACGCTGAGGTCCTGGATATTGAGTGAAAAACTGGCACTCACATTTTTTCCCTTTCCTCTTATTAAAGGTGACAAGTTTAAAAGACTCACAGGACTTCATCGACATTAAGCTGCTCATGGTAAACTTCTCAACAATATGTGTATGAAATATTTAATAGCCAGGTCCTAGGGTGCACTCCTGTTTAGTGTCAATACCTTGGTACTCACTATGTATTTTTCCGAGCAATTTCACCCATAGCAGCAGTGTACGCTTTGCCCCAGTATTTTCAGCCTCTAGGGTATTTATCTCCACTGTGAGCTCTCTAAATTATTCATTTACATGCAATATTCATACACTGAGATTGCTCTCAGAGCCTGCATTTGATAAAGATTTAATGAGGAGAAAATGCTCCTAACCTCTTTCATCACTTTTCGGAGAGAAGTCTTCACATCATCCTTGTTAGAAACATGCTCCATGTCCTCCACAGGAAAGACCTGGGGTGGGAGGAGAAAAAATAAATGAAATTCACAGCAGCTGAAGATAGATGTGAACAATGACTGGTCTGTGCTTGGGGCTGACAGTGAAACCAACAACGTCTCAGTCAAATTTAGAAGAACTTCCCCTAACGATAAGACTAACAGGCCTGATACGGAACTTTAAGGTTACTGGGGTCAGCCCTTCATACACCACTGATCCTTAACTGCAGACAAGCTCCTACTAGCTACAATTTGAATATGCAGATGTTTTTAAAGCAACTTGTTCATAACTTCATAGGCTGTTCTCAAAATATGGTCCAGGAGAATCACCAACATGTATGGCTTTGTGGACCATTTGCAGTGGTCCATAAAGCCACATGGACAGAGAACACTAGAGGGATAATCAGGAGGATGGAATAAAGAGGGAGCAGAGGCGGTGCACAAAACTTTCTTCTCACAAAATCATCCACACAATAAACAGCTGAAGAATCACCGATTTAACGATGGGCACATCCAGAGAGAATTCACTGGAGGCTAAAGCTGTTTCCATCTTGCTTCCGAGCAATTTTTAGAGCTGACTAGAACTCACTGGTTCTCAGCAAAGCGCACACACAAAGAAGTGAGTTTAATGCTCCACATACAGATGTGGCCATAAGCACATGTACATGCTACTTAATTCCGTTCCAACAACACTGTGAAATCATGTAGTTTTAGACCCAGTAGGCGCCTTATGAAAAAACAAACTTGCCCTTTTACCTTCTTCACAGTCCCTCGGGTGACAGTGGATAAAGTGCTAGAGAGGATTCGAGGAGCTAGGCCACGGAAGAGGCCCATTTTCCCATCCACTTCCACAATGTGTCTAGCTAGATAAGAAAACATTATACTGGTGTCATTTCATGAATCATCCTGTTAGCAGGGAATCGAACACAACAGCTTGAAGAGTTTCCAACTTCCAATCTAAACAGCACTAGGACTCAAGCATGTTAAAGCATCTGCTTGAAATGATGTAGTATAGCACCTCAAGTGACCCACAGAAGCTTCCGATGGGATGTGAAAGAGCTCTGGGCTGCTTCTAGTTTCCAAAGAAACTTTAGCATCCCCCCCGCCCCTCCCCGCCTTTGGCTAGAGATGGAGCATTACCTCTGATGTCTTGGCCTAATAAACCTCTTGATTATGTTCTGCCTAACTAAGAGTTAAGGCATTTTAATTGGCTTAGGACAGGGAGAGAAGAATCCCTTATCTGTTAGAACATAAGAACATAAGAATGGCCGTACCGGGTCAGACCAAAGGTCCATCTAGCCCAGTATCTGTCTACCGACAGTGGCCAATGCCAGGTGCCCCTGAGGGAGTGAACCTAACAGGCAATGATCAAGTGATCTCTCTCCTGCCATCCATCTCCATCCCCTGACAAACAGAGGCTAGGGACACCATTCCTTACCCATCCTGCCTAATAGCCATTTATGGACTTAGCCACCATGAATTTATCCAGTCCCCTTTTAAACATTGTTATAGTCCTCGCCTTCACAACCTCCTCAGGTAAGGAGTTCCACAAGTTGACTGTGCGCTGCGTGAAGAAGAACTTCCTTTTATTTGTTTTAAACCTGCTGCCTATTAATTTCATTTGGTGACCCCTAGTTCTTGTATTATGGGAATAAGTAAATAACTTTTCCTTATCCACTTTCTCAACATCACTCATGATTTTATATACCTCTATCATGTCCCCCCTTAGTCTCCTCTTTTCCAAGCTGAAGAGTCCTAGCCTCTTTAATCTTTCCTCATATGGGACCCTCTCTAAACCCCTAATCATTTTAGTTGCTCTTTTCTGAACCTTTTCTAGTGCTAGAATATCTTTTTTGAGGTGAGGAGACCACATCTGTACACAGTATTCGAGATGTGGGCGTACCATGGATTTATATGTTGCATAGGGTTTCTTCCTCCTTCCAGCCCAGAGGGCTTAGTTTGAGAGGATGGATGGCTAAGGTGCTAGCCTGGAAGAGAGGAGACTCAGGTTCAATTCCCTGCTCTGCCACAGACTTCCTATGTGACCTTGGGCACGTCATTTAGTCTGTGCCTCAGTTTCCCAGTTGTAAAATGAGGATAACAACATGCTTGTGAGAGGGAAGTACTGTGAGGATAAATACATTCAAACTTGTGAAGCACTCAGATAATGGGGGCCAAATAAGTACCTAAAATAGATTTCAGGAATGATAACTTATTCAGTTCTTTAAGATCTGTGTAATGACTGAAGTTTTATACAGTGCCTTAATCAAAGAACAGCTGACTGCTAGGAAGAGAAGAAAAACAAGTGCATCAAATTTATCCCTGGTGTAACAGCATTGATTTCAGTGGAATTACAGCTGAGGTGAATTAGACCCAATATCTGCTGAGCACTAAAACAGATTGTTCCTGCCCACCCACTCTTTGCTTTCTACAAGGCTGTTTGTTCCTTAGTGGCACATGGCATGGATTCCTTAAATCACAAGACCCCACCCCCCAAATCACTGCAAACATATTATGAAAATAAACCATCTGACAACAAGGGGAGACACTGTAGAACTCCCATTGCCTAACATCTCCAGAGCCATAAGAACAGGTTTTCAATTTACTGACTTGGATTGCTACTGCATTTTTTATTCCTTCCCTCATCCGTTAACAGATATTTCAAGCCAGATTTCAGGATCCCATCCATTTCTGCCTTCTAATTTTAAATGAGCTTTACACAGACACTCGTCACTCCCTGCCCCTCAAGTATTATGACCATGTTAAAAAAAAGAGGCAAAGCAATGTGCCCAAGGCCAGAGAAATTCACTGTCAGCACCGGGAGCAGGATTCATGAGTGTATGACTCCCACATCTCTCTCATGCGGATACACTTCTAAAGAGAAATTTAAATGTATTTTTCTTCCAAATATCTTCCCCTCCCCTGCTTCTTTACTCCTTTTTTGCGTATTTCTGTCTCTTTAAGGCCCTATCTACACTACAAACAAGCACGTCAGAGGATCAAGTTACAACACGTCCATATTTTGTAGTGTAAAGAGGTGCTTCACTGTCCCTTAAACCAGGCTAAATCCTTCATCGCAAAGTTTTAGCTCAACTATAAGCCACATTTACATTCACCACCTATGCTACGAAACAGAACAGTGTGACAAGTGGGCCAGGGAATAGCAGAGTTAGGTGACATGGTTAAATGTGTAGAGTAGACCTTAATGTAAAGCCACCTCCATAATAATCTCAACCCCACCTGGTTAGTAAAATTACAAACATCTGACAGTTTAGTAAATTGCAGCAGTGTGCTTAAGATTTAGCTCTTCCCAACAACTATTTTTTTTCTTCCTTGCAACAACTGTTACACAGATCTAGCCAAAAGCTTTGACTAAAATATTGAGGCAGCAATCAGCCAAAACATTTCAGGTCCCATCTCTGCTTGGAGTTGAACTCAATAGTATCATTAGCAAGAAAAAGAAACTGTGTATGAGTGTTGCCAAAGCGTGAGAGACAGAAACCTGGAGTATGCATCAGAGACAAGACAGAGCTGTATCAGGACATTACTGTATTGTAACTGGGACTGAGTATGTGTGCACTTTAGCTGATTTAAATAGGTCCTAAATGGGCAGTTCTCACACCTTCCCCTTCAGAATATGGTCTCAAGCTATTACTAAGATATACTCACCATATGTGAAAAAGCCAGGTAGGTATAATACTTTTCTTCCCAGCACATTTCTCCCAATGGTTGGAGGTAGAGGTTCATGCCCGACCTTCAAAAGAAACACCAGTCAGCTACTACCCACTTCTTACAAGGACTCCCCGCAAAGCCATTGGATCACAAGAATGTGAGCATCTGTATCGTGTGTTATAGCAGAGCTGTATTCCTCCACATCTCCAATCTATACCAAACTTAGTGTAAAGATATCACTCCCCCCTTCGTACACAAACGCCTTCCCCCAGGGTACCCCAATGCTTAAAGAAACTCATCTCCTTTTCTCAAAGAACCCCATTAATGTACGCACCCTGGCAAGCCAAGACACCAGTATTAGTGTTACAAACATTCCTGAGTAAGCAGTATTTCTGATATATAGCCCAGGCATTAGACTCCACCCATATCCAGTGTGACCCAATGGGAAAGACCCACTCTTTTCCTTATGTTTCACAGACTGCCCAACACTCAACTCTTCTATTACCCCTTCCACATAGCACATAACAATGCTTTCACCCTTAAGTAGCTCAAACACATGCCATGGTCCCTCCCAGACATACCAGTGTCCCACAAACATACATGTAGAAACCCAAGCATGCAGCAGGCTCTGAAACTTTTGCATGTTCCAGCCTTCTCATATTTGTACATGGCATGTACCAAATTCTGGACTCTGAACTCTATTCCATTCTATGCATCCAATGAAGTGGGCTGTAGCCCACGAAAGCGTATGCTGAAATAAATGTGTTAGTCTCTAAGGTGCCACAAGTACTCTTGTTCTTTTTTCTGACCTCTAAGACTATTTCCCCCATACCTTCCAGTTCGCCAAGACTCCCATAGAGCCCTGCACAGCCTCAATGCAAGCACTATCAACTCTCACTCTTCGCACACACCCCAGGACAGCCCTACACCCCTGATCTCACACAATCATGTAGTCCCCAAAGTGCCCGTTTCTCCTTCAGTAGCCCAAGCCCCTCGACATTCCCATGACAGACCTTTCAGGCTCCTGAATCCTCCACACACACCCAGCACTCCTGCAAAATGCTCCAGGCCCATCCCTGTGCACAAAGGTCTCCTGCAATGCCCTGGATCCCCTGCACCACCACCCGCGAGCAGCCCACGTCTCCCAGCCCAAGGTCACTCACGTCTGAAGCCCTCCCCCGTCATCCGCACCTACCAACAGCCCCCGCCCCAGAATCCCCTCAGCCCCCCCGCCGGCCACACGCCCAGCCCCCCCTGGATACACGGGGAGTGGCTCAGTGACACTACCAGTGCGGCCACCCGCCCCGGGCCTCCCCTCCCCGGGCTCCCCCACGGCGTCCCCTCTCCCCGGGCTCATCTCGGGGCTCCCCCGCCCGGGGCGCCCCGCTCTGCCCCGGACCTGGATCAGCAGCTTGACGTAGAGCAGCGGGTGGCTCAGCGCCGTGAAGCCGGCCCCCAGCACCACGAAGAGGCACTCGGATCCCTCCACCGGCTCCGGCCTGCCCCCCACCCCGAGCCCGGCGGGGGGGGCCCGGAGGCCCCCAGGCAGAGCGGCGGCGGCAGCTGCCATCCCCACGGCAACAACGGCGGGGGGGCCAGCTGGGGCCACCGGCGCGCGCTTCCGGGTCAGGGGGTCGGGGCACGTACGCACGTGACTAGGCAAAGGCGGGGCAGGAGCGTAACGTCGTGACGTCGCCCTGCGTCCAGCCCGCCGGAGAAGGCGTGGCCTAGGGTCCCCGGGCAGGGAGTCTGCTGCCCCCTTGGGGTTCTCGTGCGCCGGGATCGCAGCTCCCTCAGCCTTCGCCCTGGTCGCTGCACGAGCCCGGGGCTGACTCCAGCTGGGGCGGCCGGGCCCGGGGCAGAGCCGATTGGTCGAGTAAATAAACACAACACGCAAACTAAGCGTCACACGTGTAGCAGGAGCTACACTAGCAAACACACACCCTGAGTGAGAAACAGGCGGGCAGATTCTTAAGGCACAAGCTGCCTTGGCTTTGCAGCTTGGATTTCCCAGGTTTTCTTACACAGGCTGGGAATCTCTCTCCAGCCTGGCACCATCACTTCTTGTAGTTCAATCTTTGTCCCTCAGGTGTTTTCAGGTGAGAGCGCCCCCCCTCCATGTCATTTCCCCCTTTTATCTCCTCTTCCCACTTGCTGGAAAACTCTTTTGCTGTGACCTGGGTCCAACAGTTCCCATTATGTAACGTTATCTCGGAGAGGTTTCTATTGCGTACAGTTCCTGGGGTAACCCTGCTGTTTGTGTGCATTTCCTCTATAAGCCATTGTTTGGCTTTTTTACTGTTGTACCTGAAAGGCTGTTTTGAACCTCACAACGTGTTTCAGGAACACATACATAGCTGAACTTCATAACTTCACATACAGCGATAGCACATTCAATCTAACGTGGCATTAATGTCTATCAGATAAAGACTTTTAGAATACCTTACAATACGTACTTTGTACAAAACATATCCTATGACAGTGGTGAATATTGGGGTGTCAGGGTGTCACACCCAATGTTCCTCCCACTTTGTCAAGCCCCTGTGAGATCTGCTCCCTCTCTGGTCTGGTTTCACAGGCCCTCCCCAGATAGTCACTCTTGTTGCCAGATGAATGGCATTCGGCACATCAAAGCCTGAGCAGCACTGGGGGGAAGCTTTCTGACATCTCTTCCACTGGCAGCTCCTTTCCATGCTAACCTTCCTGTTTGTGTCTAATCTCTGTGGGGCATAGGACGAGGCCCAAAAACTGAAGTTTTTGGATTGCATCAGCACCCTCAGCAAAGCCGTCAGGCCAGGAGCCCAGAGAGAAACCTTGATGCTTTTATCAGCAAATCCCTTCTTGTGGAGAAGATAAAGGTGAGTAAAAATGACCTATTGTGCTGCCCATGAGCGGGAGGGAGGGAGGGTCCCAGGGTACCTTGACGTAGTGATCCTTGGAGCCGGTGACGACGAAGTCATGGTTGCTCATGCTCTGGTTCACAGTCAGACGCATCACAGGCCTGAGGTGGTCCGTCAGCTTCTCGATAGGCTGCAACCCACAAGCAGGAGCTGGGGCCATCAGGGTCTGGGGCACGCTCAGCAGGAGGCGCTCGTTCCTGCAGGACTTTCACTGGCCCAGTCTCCAAGGCTCCCAGCAGGGACCCTTCCAGCCCCAGAGGGCTCCATCACCCCGTCAAATTGGGACCTCCGGCTCTGGGGCACTAAGCACGGAGTATCCCTGGGCACACCCTGTCCCTGGGCATCATGGGCCGCAATCCTGGCCTTGGGCTAGAGGCGGAAAGCTGGGCTCAGGAGCAGTGACAGAGGGGCTCAGCGCACCAGCCAGTCACCCCAAGGGCTGCAGCGCTGGGTTCTGCTTTCACCCACCCTTGGGTCTGATCATCTTCCCCGGGGACCTGCCCCAGCAGCTGCTGTAGTGCGAAGCCCTAGCGCAGGCAGACTAACCTGCTTGGGGTTTGTGCCAGGGCAGCTGCCCCCGAAGCCAGTCCTGGCTGTGGCCCTTCACCCTGTCTATGCCAGGGGGCACCCTCCTGCTCCCCCTCCACCAGGATTCTGGCGCTGGTGAGCCTTGGCACTGAGGCCAATAGTCCCAGGCCAAATCCGCCCCTGCCTCAATAACACAGCTTCCAGCCGGGAGGGAGCAGGCCCCAGCCCAGCCTAGAATGGCTGCTCCCTCTGCCTATGTAGCATCTGTCTCCCTCCTCACAAGAGCTGCCCTCGCCTGGGGGCCAAAGCTAGCCCCAACCGGACCTGTTGAGCTCCCAGATGCAGACAGAGTTCCCGGCGGCAGCGTAGAGCATGGTGCCGGCGGGGTTGAGCATGATCTGGTTGATCTGGTGCTCGCCACTAGGGACTGGGCAGAGGCCCCAACAACTCGCGTCATGGATGTCACCACACAGCTATTCAGCCTAATGACTCCTGCAGCATTGCTGCCGTCTGCTAGGGGGACCCTCCGCCATGGAGCTGCACTGCAGGGGGGCCGTCCAGGCACTCCTGGCACCGCCCACAGGGTTAATGAGGCCCCTTCCGTGGGAGAGAGAAAGGGCATCAGCAGGGGTGTGCTGGCTGGGTGACCCAGGACGAAGCCAGATCCCGCCCCGCGAGGCTGCCAGGGCCTGCTAGTGGGGCTCTGGAGCAAAGCAAACCACACACACAGGCTGCGGGGCAACCTGCTCCCTAGATTGGCCCCTGGAGCAGATCACACCCCGTTGGTGCTAAGGGCTCAGGGACTCGTGCAGACCCTGGCTGGGGTCGGGGCTTGGAAAGGAAACGGGCTTCACCCCCTGGCCATCTTGCTGCTGGCACAGATGAGCCAGCCCCCTCCCCCCCCCTCCGAGATCTGTTGGTGGCCCCTGTGCCCCATCCAGGCAAGATGCCGAAGTAAATGGAGTCCAGGCTGCTGCATGGCACACACTGCCCCATCCCCTGTGGATTCAGAGACTGGCAGGGGCAGGCTGGTTCTGGACCCAACCCCCAGAACCTCCAGGTTTGAATAAACTGGGGTCCTGCTCCAGCCCTGCTGTGTGGGGCATAAGGGCACCACCCCGTGGCCAGCGGGGGGAAGTGCCCTCTCTTCATCTGGCAACTCTAGTGCCCTCCCATATCATGTCCCCACCGGTATGTTATTGTATGTCCTTCCGTAACCTTTACCCACTGCCTTGTTATTGGGAGGAGAGGTTGCCTTTATATCAAATATGTATATATCTGGACTGAGGTTGAGCTGGCAATAGAAGACAGACTTGTGGAAAGTCTCTGGGTAAGGATAACAGGGGTAAAAAACAAGGGTGATGTCATGGTAGGGGTCTACTACAGACCATCTACCCAGGAAGAAGAGGTGAATGAGGCTTTTTTAAACAACTAACAAAATCATCCAAAACACAGGACTTGGTGGTGATGGGGGACTGCAACTACCCAGACATCTGTTGGGAAAATAACACAGCAGGGCACAGATTATCCAGCAAGTTCTTGGAATGTATTGGAGACAATTTTTTATTTCTGAAGGTGGAGAAAGCTACTAGGGGAAGAGGCTCTTCTAGATTTGATTTTGACAAATAGGGAAGAACTGGTTGAGAATCTGAAAGTGGAAGACAGCTTGCATGAGAGTGATCATGAAATGAGAGAGTTCTTGATTCTAACAAATGATAGGAGGGAAAATAGCACAATAAAGATAATGGATTTCAAGAAGGCCGACTTTTGCAAACTCAGGGAGTTGGTAGGTGAGATCCCATGGGAAGCAAATCTAAAGGGAAAAACAGTTCAAGAGCATTGGCAGTTTTTCAAAGAGAAGTTATTAAGGGCATAAGAGCAGAAAATGTGGAAATGGCAGAAGTGCTAAACGACTTCTTTGTTTCAGTTTTCACCAAAAAGTTTTGTAGTAATTGGACGTCTAACATAGTGAATGCCAGTGAAAATGAGGTCAGATCAGAGGCTAAAATAGGGAAAGAACAAGTTAAAAACTACTTAGACACGTGATATGTCTTCAGGTTGCCAGGACCTAATGAAATACATCCTAGAATACTCAAGGAGCTGACTGAGGAGATATCTGAGCCATTAGCGATTATCTTCAAAAAGTCATGGAAGGCGGGAGAGATTCGAGAAGAATGGAAAATGGCAAATATAGCGCCTAGCTATAAAAAGGGGAATAGGGACAACCCGGGGAATTACAGACCAGTCAGCTTAACTTCAGTACCCAGAAAGATAATGGAGCAAATAATCAAGCAAGCAATTTGCAAACACTTAGAAGATAATAAGGTGATAAATAACAGTCAGCATGGATTTGTCAAGAACAAATCATGTCAAACCAATCTAATAGCTTTATCTGACAGGGTAACAAGCCTTGTAGATGGGGGGAAGCAGTAGATGTGGTCTGTCTTGACCTTAGTAAGGCTTTTGATACTGTCTCACATGCCCACCTCATAAACAAACTAGGGAAATACAATCTAGATGGAGCTACAAGGTGGGTGCGTAGTTATCAGTGGTTGACAGTCATGCTGGAAGGGCATAATGAGTGGGGTCCCGTAGGGATCAGTTCTGGGTCCAGTTCTGTTCAAAATCTTCATCAATGATTTAGATAATGGCATAGAGAGTACACATATGAAGTTGCAGACGATACCAAACTGGGAGGGTTGCAAGTGCTTTGGAGGACAGGATTAAAACTCAAAATGATCTGGACAAACTGAAGAAATGGTCTGAAGAAAGTAAGATGAAATTCAATAAGGACAAATGCAAAGTACTCCACTTAGGAAGGAACAATCAGTTGCACACATACAAAATGGGAAATGACTGCCTAGGGAGGAGTACTGCGGAAAGGGATCTAAAGATCATAGTGGATCATAAGCTAAATGTGAGTCAACAGTGTGACAGTGTTGCAAAAAAAGCAAAAATCATTCTGGCATGTATTAGCAGGAGTGTTGTAAGCAAGACACAAGAAGTAATTCTTCTACTCTACTCTACACTGATAAGGCCTCAACTGGAGTATTGAGTCCAGTTCTGAGTGCCACATTTTAGGAAAGATGTGGACAAATTGGAGAAAGTCCAGAGACGAGCAACAAAAATGATTGAAGGTCTAGAACAGTGGCTCTCAACCTTTCCAGACTACTGTACCCCTTTCAGGAGTCTGATTTTGTCTTGCGTACCCCCCCCAAGTTTCATCTCACTTAAAAACTACTCGCTTACAAAATCACACACAGAAATACAAAAATGTCACAGCACGCTATTACTGAAAAATTGCCGACTTTCTCATTTTTACCATATAATTATAAAATAAATCAATTGGAATATAAATATTGTATTTACATTTCAGTGTATAGTACATAGAGCAGTATAAGCAAGTCATTGTCTGAATGAAATTTTAGTCTGCACTGACTTTTAGTGCTTTTTATGTAGCCTGTTATAAAACTAGGCAACTATCTAGATGAGTTGATGTACCCCTGGAAGACCTCTGTGTACCCCCAGGGGTACATGTACCCCTGGTTGTGAACCACTGGGCTAGAAAACATGATCTATGAGGAAAGTTTGAAAAAACTGGATTTGTTTAGTCTGGAGAAGAGAAAACCGAGGGGAGACACGACAGGTTTCAAGTACATAAAAGGTTGTTACAGTGAGGAGAGAGAAATTTGTTCTTGTTAACTTCTGAGGATAGGACAAGAAGCAATTACCTTAAATTGCACCAAGGGAGATTTAGGTTGGACACTGGGAAAAACTTTCTAACTGGCAGGATACTTAAGCACTGGAATAAATTGCCTAGGGCACTGGTTCTCAAACTTTCATACTGGTGATCCCTTTCACATAGCAAGCCTCTGAGTGCAACCCGCCCTCCCTATACATTAAAAACACTTTTTTTATATATTTAACACCATTATAAATGCTGGAGGCAAAGCGGGCTTTAGAGTAGAGGCTGACAGCTCGTGACCCCCCATGTAATAACCTTGCGACCCCCTGAGGGGTCCCGACCCCTAGTTTGAGAACCCCTGGCCTAGGGAGGTTGTGGAATCTCTGTCATTGGAGGTTTTTAAGAGCAGGTTAGACAAACACCTGTTAGGATGGTCTAGGTAATACTTAGTCCTGCCATGAGTGCAGGGGACTGGACTAGAAGACCTCTCAAGGTCCTTTCCAATCCTAGACTTGTATGATTATATATCCTCCCCCATAACATGTGACTGCAGGGTGCATGTGCATGTTATGACAGCACATACATTACAAACTATACATACACAGGTGTGTTATAGGAGAGTCTCTTGTCGCATGCAGACCCCTGGCATATTATTGCTGGGTTTCTCATAACACATACTCATGCTTCTCTCATAATGTGCACGCAGTGGGATGTTATAGGGTCTCTCTATAGCCATGCACACAGTGCTAAGTAGCCATTGTAGGGCATTTGATAACATGTACATTCAAAGCAGCAAAGAGTCCTGTGGCACATATTATAGACTAACACGTATTGGAGCATGAGCTTTCATGGGTGAATACCCACTTCATCGTGAACACCCACAAAAGCTCATGCTCCAATACATCTGTTAGTCTATAAGGTGCCACAGGACTCTTTGCTGCTTTTACAGATCCAGACTAACATGGCTACCCCTCTGATACATGTACATTCAAGTGTTTTATGACAGGGTCTCCCAGAGCATTCACACAGTAGCTTGTTACTGTAGGATCTTCCACTGCCATGCACACACTGGCATATTATCATTGGGTCTCTGATGCACGTACTAGCATGTTTTTTGGAGCCTGTCACACCAGGGGCAAACTGGTTTATTACTGTATGTTCCCTTACAGATTTGCACACACTGGCTTGGCACTGCAGGGTCTACTTTACTTCATTAAGGTCACCCATCCAGCTGGTTTAATTTAGATGTACATTGAAGTCATGTCTGCACTGGATCTATTTCAGTGCACAGTAGTTTTCACACAGTTTCTCCCTGCTGCAGCCTGCATTACTTCCTCTTTACTTTTCCTTTTGAGGCCAACCCATATAATATTTGCAAGAGGCTCTCACTCCCTGGACAACAAGAAGAACTTCAGGTTGTCTTCACTTCTCACAAATCTCCCCAGCCAAGTACATTTGCATATCCCGGAAACATCTAAAGACAGAAAGAGAGAGAGGGGCACAGAAGACGTATCTGAGAACTGTCTTGTCTCTCTGCAGCTCTTTCCTACCTGGCTTACTGGGACCAATCCTGAGTCACAAGAGCCAGCCTGATGGAGGGGGAACGAGGCAATCGAATGACTGTGTTTAATCTCGTGGCTGTGTTTGAGGATCCCAGGTAAGGAGAAAGTTTCCTGACTGCTAAAGGAACTGGATAAATTCATGGTGGTTAAGTCCATAAATGGCTATTAGGCAGGATGGGTAAGAATGGTGTCCCTAGCCTCTGTTTGTCAGGGGATGGAGATGGATGGCAGGAGAGAGATCATTTGATCATTGCCTGTTAGGTTCACTCCCTCGGGGGCACCTGGCATTGGTCACTGTTGGTAGACAGGATACTGGTCTAGATGGACCTTTGGTCTGACCCGGTACGGCCGTTCTTATGTATGTTCTTATGTTAAGTGCAAATCAGGACTCAGCAAGCAGGAGATGGATGGAGACAGGTTCAAGGAGAACGGGGGCTGAAGGGAAGTCTGTGAATTTGCTGATCAATTTGCCCCACTCTCCCTCTCCCCACAGTGAGTTCTGGGTATATTCTGCTCTGCACAGGACCTTCAGGGTTACCCTGATTTATTATTGCTCATTTAATATCTATTTTAGTGCTGGTGCCAGATTTGCAACCCCACAATGCTGCAGCTTCACAAAAGTTCTCCGTTCAGTCACGGAAGGGCCAGGGCAATGCAGTGCCTGTTTTCCCCAAAATGTCCTGCCAACATGCCTCCACCATGCCCTTGAGAGACCAGGCCAGTGGCTCAGAGGGAGTTCAGCAATTGTGGCTTTTAGTCCGCAGCCTCTCCACTGAGACAGCCAGTATAGGAACTAATAGTCATGACAGGAGCTAATTGTCATTCGATGCGGACACTTGGCCACTCAGAACTTTACTAAGACCATAGTCCAGTTTGTTATTTGCAGTGATCTGATTCCCAGGTATGTTTGCACATGTGCCTAAGAAACCTACGCCGAGAAAGGGAACAGAATATATTCAGTTAGACGAGAGATTATGTTCATTTTTTGATACCCTATCAGTTTGCAACACTGCCTGGTAAAATAGTGTGACAGTTCAGAATATTTGGAAGACAGAAAGGTAGTGCAGTCCAATGGATAGTGCACTGAACAAGAAGTCAGGAGACCTCTTGCTTTGCCTCCAATTCATTGTATGGCTTTGGGCAAGTCATCTCCTCTCCTTGTGCCTCAGTTTTGCCATCTTTTAAATGGGGATATTGATACTTGCCCTTTTCTATAAAATGCTTTGAGATCCGTGGATGAAAAAGTCTCTATAAGAGTTAACAATGAAAATGGTGATTAATATGTATTACTGTAATGCAGGGGTCAGCAACCTTTCAGAAGTGGTGTGCTGAGTCTTCATTTATTCACTCTGATTTAAGGTTTCATGTGCCAGTCATACATTTTAATGTTTTTAGAAGGTCTCTTTCTGTAAGTCTATAATATATAACTAAACTATTGTTGTATGTAAAGTAAATAAGGTTTTTTAAATGTTTAAGAAGCTTCATTTAAAATTAAATTAAAATGCAGAGCCCCCTGGACTTGTGGCCAGGACCCAGGCAGTGTGAGTGCCACTGAAAATCAGCTCGCGTGCCGCCTTTGGCACCTGTGCCATAGGTTGCCTACCCCTGCTGTAATGCCTAGGAGCCCCAGTCATGAACCAGGACCCCATTGTGTTAGATGCTGTACAGACACTGAACAAAAAGGTTTTGCAGCTCACTCACATATCACGGTTCAGTGTCCTTGAACTCGGTTTCACTACAGATCAGTCAGAATATAATGGCAGAGGAGAATCTTTTGCCCAGGTACAGCCGTTGAATGGTTTCAATTATCTTGTTGAGATAGGTTTGCAGTTTTCTGAACTGATTCATTTCCCTGTGTTGACTTACTGTGATCTCTGTGGCTTTATGCCAGCAGTGACATAAGTAGGTGTAGAGAATAGTTTGGTACTTAGCACAGTTCATGCCTGGTTTTGTATTTTTCTATTTATTTTAGAGTTTTATCCTGTTGCCCATCACCATAGTATCTGGGAACCTTCCAGGTAAAAACAGTAACAACAGCCAAATACCTAATGGATTTCATGGAGGCTGGCACAGTTCCTATTTCAAGGTCAAAACTCTGCTTGGGGTTAGAGTTTTTTAGATTAAATTTCTCTCTTTGCTTGGCAGGAATGTAGAAATAGAAGGAGGCATCAGGGTTGGAGGTTAGAGGTAGTAGGGGCTGTCAAGGGCTGTGAGTACCATTCTGATGGCGGAAAGACTCTTTCAAAGAGGAAAGTTTTTCCAGCTTCCTAAAGAAAGTTAGATTCCAGATTCACCCAGTGTGCTCAGGAAGTTTGTTCTACAGCAAGATCCCCTCAAATGACAGTGCTTTGTCTCCAGCTCTCACATGCTTTGTCCTGAGCGTTGTGATCTGCATGATCTCGGCCACGTGCAGCTGTTCCTGAGATCCAGATTTGGTCTGTGATGTAGCTGGGGCTTGATCACTTTCATCAGATTTGCTGCAGTGGCAAATTTTTGTTGCTCTCCAGCTATGCTTTGTAAGAGGAAATAAAAGTGGGGTTTGCGGTTTGCTTGGAAGATGGGGAAGCTGGAAATGAAATGTAAATGCCAATTGTGGAACAGAGAAAAGAGTTTAGCCTGGATCAGCACAACTGAGACTGCACACAGAAATGGAGAAGTTTCCCACCGGTGCACAATACTAGGTGTACAAATGTTCTCTAGAGTAAAGGTCTGAAGGAAGGACCCTCAGAAGACCCAGCAGCTTTAGAGAGAAAGGGAGGCATGCTCCTGATGTCCCCTTGTGAAGGCATTGTGTATGCATGTGTGAAGCGTATGCATAAGGGGTTGTCATGAAAGCATGTGCATGTATGGGGTTGTGTACATGGTTATGTTTGCATATGCAAAAGTGTGTGCATATATGAGTATGTGCATTAGGCTGTGTGTACAAGGATGTGCATGCATGAGGATGTGTTTCTAAGTGGGCTGTTTGCCCCCCCACACACATTAGGGATGTGTGCACATGGGAGGGTGTGTGTGCATTCTTGCATACACACCTAAAAAGGTGCACGCCCTGCTGGCATGAAGAGAGTATGTGGATGAAGATGTGTGCTTGTGGGAGATGTGTGCACACACAGGAGGTGCATTGGCAATGAGCGAGTTACAAGAACTTATATAACTGGGAGGAGGAAGGATGGTCTACAGGGAGGGATGTGAGTGGGTCCTGGCCTGCTGGAGGGTGTATCTGGGCTAGGGTGACCAGATGAGAGGGAGAAAATATCGGGACACATGGCGGGGGTGGGTTGTGCTGGCGGAGCAAGAAAAAAAAAGGCGAGTGCTGCCGGTGAAGAAAAAAAACAAGGCAAGTGCTGCCGGTGGAGCAGCGAGGGGAAAAAAAATTAAAAAGGCAAGTGCTGCTGGTGGAACGAAATATCAGGACAAATTGTGTCCTGACCAAAGATTGGTCGGGATGTGGGACAAACACCTAAATATCGGGACAGTCCCAATTTTATCGGGACGTCTGGTCACCCTAATCTGGGCCTACAATCATAGAATCGTAGGACTGGAAGGGACCTCAAGAGGTCTTCTAGTCCAGTCCCCTGCAATCATGGCAGGACTAAGTATCATCTAGACCATCCCTAACAGGTGTTTGTCTAAGATGCTCTTAAAAATCCCCAATGATGGAGATTCCACAATTTCCCTGGGCAATTTGTTCCAGTGCCTAACCACCCTGACAGTTAGGAAGTTTTTCCCAATGTCCAACCTAAACCGCCCTTGCTGCAAGTTACACCCATTGCTTCTTGTCCTATCCTCGAGGCCTAATCAGCGTGGAGTAGAGCAGGAAGAATTCCTTCTTGTGTCTTGCTTACAACACTCCTGCTAATACATCCCAGAACGATGTTTGCTTTTTTTGCTACAGTGTCACACTGTTGACTCATATAATATTTAGCTTGTGGTCCACTCTAACCCCCAGATCCCTTTCCGCAGCACTCCTCTCTTGGTAGTCATTTCCCATTTTGTATGTGTGCAACTGATTGTTCCTTCCTAAGTGGAGAACTTTTCATTTGTCCGTATTGAATTTCATCTTATTTATTTCAGACCATTTCTCCAGTTTTTCCAGATCATTTTGAATTTTCATCCTATCCTCCAAAGCCACCTCTCCCAGCTTGGTATTGGCCACAAACTGTATAAGTGAACCACACTCCGGGTTCATGTGTCTGACGAAGTGGGTATTCACCCACAAAAGCTCATGCTCCAATACATCTGTTAGTCTATAAAGTGCCACAGGACTCTTTGTTGCTTTTTACACTCCGGGGAAACCTTTCCATTGCTGCTCTGCCCTCTGGGTCCCGCTGGGGAAGGGTCAGGATGCCCTAGATGCAGGCCAAAGCTCCCCATGCCCTGGGCATGTGATGAACCAACAGCCAGGTCTCATGCCCTCCCTGGCCTGTACTGCCCACATTTTTGGGCTGCAGTTGTCATCTCTGCGTCCCCTGGCAGCAGGGCCGCCCAGAGGGGTGGGCAAGTGGGGCAGTTTGCCCCTGGGCCCCACAGGGGCCCTCACGAGAATTCTCTGGCTCTGGCCCCGCCTTCCCCCAACCCTCGGCGCCTACAGGAGTGGCCCTGGACAGAGCTAAAGTGGCCTGGCTTGGGCAGGGCCTGAGCTCCGCCCCGCTCAGAGCCACATGGTAAGGGGGCGGGGCTGTGAGCTCAGGTCCCGACAGAGCCAGGCCGCTGCAGCGCTGTCTGGGGGCCAGGGCAGCTCCTGGATGTGGCGCGCTGAGGCTCTGGTCGAGGGGGGAAGCGGGGGTAAGCAGCATGGCAGGGGGCTGGCGGGGTTGGATAAGGGGCAGGGAGTCCCAGGGACAGGCAGGGGGCAGAGGTTCTGGGGGGCCGGTCAGGGGATGGGGAAGGGGGGGTTGGATTGTGGGCATTCCGGGGGTCTGTCAGGACTCGGCGGGGGAGGGTGGATAGGGGTCGGGGCAGTCAGGGGACAGGGAACGGGGGAGTTGATGGGGGGTGGGGTCCCGGGGTGGTGGTTGGGGAGGTGGTCTCAGGGGGGCGGTGAGGGGCCAAGGAGCAGGATGGGTCGGGGATTCTGAGGGGGGCAGGAAGTGGATGGGGGTCAGATAGGGGGCAGGGCCAGGCTGTTTGGGGAGGCACAGCCTTCCCTACCCTAAAGCTCATTCAGCAGTTTGAGGCTTGCAGACAGCTATTTAACACAAAGAGCCAAGCTGTTATCTTTTCCATGGGGGGGGGGGGCGGGACCACATGAGAAGAGCAATATCCTACACCACCTACCTCCTTCCCAACCCTACCAAGGGAGACCCCCCCGCCTTCCCTGCATTCCCCGAGGCTCCAGAGGGGTTAATTCAGTGGCTCTCAAACTTTTATACTGGTGACCCCTTTCACATAGCAAACCTCTGAGTGTGACCACCCCCTTATACATTAAAAACACTTTTAAAATATATTTAACACTATTATAAATGCTGGAGGCAAAGCGGGGTTTGAGGTGGAGGCTGACCGCTCACGACCCCCAATAATAACCTCATGACCCCCTGAGGAGTCCCGATCCCCAGTTTGAGAACCCCTCGGTTAATTTAATTTTAGCACCCTGTGTCCATTCACATGCATGTGCTATTTTGAGCATTTCAGTTTTCACAACATAGGCTCATCCCAGATTCTGGAACAAGCTCAAATGCTCAGTTCGTGGAGTATGTACATAAGCTATACTAAAGACAAACCCACAGTAACTGTCTCCAGTTTGTGAGGGACCCCCTGGAGCCAGTCTCTAGGAAACAGATACATTCATGGAGGTTAAGTCCATTAATGGCTGTTAGCCAGGATGGGTAAGAAATGGTGTCCCTAGTCTCTGTTTGTCAGTGGGTGGAGATGGATAGCAGGAGAGAGATCACTTGATCATTACCTGTTACATTCCCTCCCTTTGGGGCACTTGGCATTGGCCACTGTCGGTAGACAAGATACTGGGCTGGATGGACCTTTGGTTTGACCCAGTATGGCTGTTCTTATGTTCTGAGCTAAATGAACCCAAAGTTATGGAGACAGATATAAGTCAAGGAAGCCAGCAGAGTATCAGAAACCTGGAAAAATCTCTGACTGGATGGGCTCAGGCATTTGGTCACAAGCTGAGGTGGTTCAAAAGTTTTGGATTTTTTTTTAAGCAGAATTTTTTTATTATTTCTTTAAACAATCAAACACAGCAAGCAGCCAATATTTGGCCACATGCTTCTGAAACCCCAAACCATGTTCAGGTTTTGGCAGGCTAATTTCAGCTTTTCAATTAAAAAAAACACAACACATTTTGAAGGAAAGCAGACACTGTCCGTGATTTTTTTCTGCTTTTTAAAAAAACCCTAGTTTTCGATCCAAAAAAAGTTTTGACGGAAAATATTTGTCCAACCCTTTTTAATGAGCTTTAGTGCCTTTTAGCACTAGCTGATCCTGAGAACCAGTGATACCTTGTAAAGGTGACTTGAAAAGAAGTTTTCTCAAAACTGGGTTTGTGCCGAGATGCGGAAGGTTTTTAAATATTTATTTTTCCCAGAGCTGCCCGGGGGCGGGGGAAGGGGGGGCAAGTGGGGCAATTTGGCATGGGTCCCGCAGGGGCCCCCATGAGAATATAGTTTTCTATAGTATTGCAACTTTTTTTTATGGAAGGGGCCCCTGAAATTGCTTTGCCCCAGGCCCCCTGAATCCTCTGGGCGGCCCTGCCTGGCAGAGCAGACATGACAGGTGCCCTGCACCAGTCAGCGACCCCTTTGGCCCCTGCCCCATGTAGGTGAGATCACTGGTGGCTGCAGCGGTTCACAGACAAGGAGGGGTTGCTGAGCCAGGTGGAAGGGGGTCACAGGTAGGTAGGCAGAGGTTGTGGGGAGTGGGATGGGATCTGGCCTGTATTACTTTGCATTGGGCTGCACAGGGCGTCGAGGCTGGCACTGGACCATAACCAGAGGAATAAGAATGCTGTGCTGTTTCCATGATCCTAGGGCAGAAAAACCCTGCCGGAGTCCCTTCAAGGAATCGAGACAGCCCCCGACCAAAACCAAGCCAGCAGTACCGAACTCCACGGCATCCGCGTTGCTCCCACCCACAGCAGGCAGGGAAGCTCCGAGCAAGGCCAGAGGGGACAGAGCAGAGCCGGAGAATCAGCATGAGGGGCACCAGCCTCCCCTGAGGGCAATCCAGCCGCCCCAGTGTCAGGAGCCGGAGGAGATCCCGCCACAGGGCCGGAGAGGGCTCACTGTCAAGTGTCTCAGTTCCTTCAAGAGCAAAATCAACAGCAGCAGCTGGCGGAGTCAGCAGCCAGTGGATTCCCAGCCAGGCAGCGAGTTAAGCCCAGGAGGCAGCAGGAACCAGGTCATTCAATGCCTCTTTCCCCGGGGGGGTATTTAAATGCTGGAGGGTAACTGAGGGGATACACTATTAGCCCCCAGTACTGATGGTTATTGTTCATAGGGGGCCATTGGTGCACATGGCGCCGATTCCAAACAGAATAGCATTGAAGCTACAAGTCATAGCTTGGTAATGAACTGCTGTGAAGCACTGAAGCCTGAGGCTCAGCCCAGGGTGTGTGGTTAGAGCAGAGACCTCGGAGAGGCAGAACAGTAGGTTTCGAATCCCAGCTCTGCCACTGACTCTCTGTATGACCTGGGGCAAGTCACCTCACCTCTCTGTGTCCCAGTTTCCTCCCCAGGAAGGCTGAGCTTTTCAAAAATCCAGACAGAGGCTACTCTGAGAAGTGGCCAGATTTTCAAATGTACTGAACGATCGCTGGCTCCTGGGGAGCTCTGCGGCAGCTTAAATGGGGAGAATACTTTATCCACTGCATCGAAGGGAGCTGTGAGTCTTAATTCTTGGTGAGGGCTTGTACAGTGCGGGAAGCTCTTGGTTGACTGGTGCTGCAAAAAAGCAAAGTCTTATTAACCCTGGGTATAAGACAGTAATACTCTGCGGGCCCAATGTAAATCAACCTAGTTCTATTGACTTCTATGGTGCTACGGTGCTTTTCACCAGCTGAAGATCTGGTCCTGCATTTCTATAGTTATTCCCATCTAGATATCAACGCACTTTACAGACCACAGTGAGTTAACCCTTAGAGCACCTCCCCCCCGCAGCTTGATATCATTATCCCTATTTTACTAAGGAGGAAACTGAGGCACAGATCTCTTGATTCCCAGCCCGAGCATGCTTTCTCCATCTGCCCTGGGGCAGCTTCTGTAAACGAATACAGGCACATGGATCTTGTATGAGCGGAGGCACTTTTGCTTCATGCGTTTGTTAAGATCCCTCCACGTTCCGCTCAGCTGATAATGAGGTCAGCCTAGTGCCTGGAGTAATGGTATGAAAACCACTGTGTAAAACAGCTGTCCCTGGGAGGGAGATAAATCAGAATGGAAGCCTGCTAACGTGGCCCTGAGCATGGCAGGATGCAGAGAGACCTGGTCCCTGAACTTCAAAGCTATTTAGATGTCTAATTCCCATTGAAATCAGCCATCTGCTCTTACTAAAAAGACCACAAACTCTTTAATATCCATGGAGAGCAGGCAGGATGCTGCTTTTTAAAGTTTTAGCCAAAAGACCTTTCCCCCCTGAAAATGAAGTGGAAAGGGGTCCCAGCTTGTCTCCCCAAGAGCGCTGAGTCAGCCCAGCTGGCATTTGGACTTGTCTGCAGGGAGCCCAAGGGTAGATGCTTAGACCCCTTAGCCACACGACACCAGTTCCTCTCCTCTTCTCTCTCTGATGTGTTAATGAATAATAGGACTGCCCTGATTTCATGCCACATATATGGCCTATGGAATGCCAAGGGGAATTGCCTTAGACCCATTGGGACAAATTCATCCCTAAGCTGATCTGGACAAACGCCACTGACTTACACCCAGGCTGGCTTTGGCCCTCTGTCAGGTCGCCCATTGTTCCTACCTGCCTGACCAAACCCATTTTTCCCTCTGCCGTACACGCAGGATCCCGAAGAAAAGAAAATTGCATTGGAGCTGTTGGAAACAGAGCAAGCCTACGTCAATCGACTTCACCTTCTGGACCAGGTCAGGAAGTAGCAGCCGGTCTCTGATGCCATCTGACCCAAACAGTTCAGTACAGGGCTGGAGAGTAAGAACCCAGTGGCCTAGGGCAGTGGTTTTCAAACTTTCTTTCTGGCGACCCAGTTGAAGAAAATTGTTGATGCCCGCGACCCAACGGGGCTGGGGATGAGGGGGTTGGGGTGTGGGAGGGGATCAGGGCTGGAGCAGAGGGTTGGGGTACAGGGGTGAGGGCTACGGGGTGGGGCTGGAGATGAGGGGTTTGGGTTTGGGGGGGCTCAGGACTGGGGCAGAGGGTTGGGGCGCGGGAGGGGGGCAGGGCTCTGGGCTGGGGCCGGGGATGAGGGGTTTGGGGTGTGGAAGAGGCTCAGGGCTGGGGCAGAGGGTTGGGATCTGGGGGTGAGGGCTGTGGGGTGGAGCTGGGGATGAGGAGTTTGGGATGCAGGCAGGGGCTCTGGGTTTGGGCTGGGGCAGGGATTGGGTTGTAGGAGGGGGTCAGGGTTCTGGACTTGGGGTGCAGGCTCTGGGGTGGGGTCGGGGATGAGGGGTTTGGGGTGCAGGAAGGTGCTCCGGGTTTGGGGGGATTCAGGGCTGGGGCAGGGGATTGGGGTGTGGGGTTGGGGTACAGGCTTGCCTCGGGCAGCTCCCGGTCAGTGGCACAGCGGGGGTGCTAAGGCAGGCTTCCCATCTGTCCTGGCACTGCAGACTGCGCTGCACCCTGGAAGCGGCCAGCAGCAGGTCTGGCTCCTAGGCAGAGGTGCGCAAGTGGCTCCGCGCAGCTCTCGCCCGCAGGCACCACCCACCCCGTGCTTCCATTGGCTGTGGTTCCCGGCCAATGGGAGTGCGCAGCTGGTGCTCGGGGCAGGGGTAGCGCGCAGAGCCCTGTGGCCCCCCTGCCTATGAGCCAGACCTGCTGCTGGCCGCTTCTGGGGTGCAGTGCGGTATCAGAACAGGTAGGGACTAGCCTGCCTCAGCCAGGCAGCACCGCCGATGGGACTTTTAACGGCCCGGTCAGCGCTGCTGACCAGTGCCGCTGTGATCCAGTGCCTTCCATTCCGTGACCCAGTACTGGGTCGCGACCCACAGTTTGAAAACCACTGACCTAGAGGCCACTTGCCTTAACAGTAAGGCACAAAGATCTGATGGGACTATCTGTTACACACCTAACGCCTGTGACCCTATTCCTTGAACACACCTCTTCATCTCAGTTTGTCACCCCAGGCTGAGCAAGTTGTCTCTGCACCCCAGGCTGAGCAACCAAAAGGAATCTACTACACCCCAGGCCCAGAGCAGTCACTTTATGGATGCCTGGGTGTGTACGGGGATAGGATCACAGAAATGCAGAGCTAGAAGGGACCTCGAGATATCATCTAGTACCGCTCCCTAAACTGGGAGCGGTGCTGAGGGAGGACCACGTAAACCTAGAGCATCCCTGACAGGGGTTTGTCCAACCTGTTCTTAAAAACCACCAACGATGGGGATTCCACAACCTCCCTTGGAAGCCTGTTCCTGAGCATAACTATCCTGATCGTTAGAAAGTTTTTCCTAATATCCAACCTAAATCTCCCTTGCTGCAGATGAAGCCCATTACAACTGAACCCCATCCTCTTTCTAACAGCCCTTCACATATTTGAAGACGGTTACCAGACCGCCCCCGACCCCCTCCGCCGTGTTTTGTTCTCAAAACTAAACATAGCCCCCTTTGTTCCAAACCATTCACTGCTGTCACCCCTGGAACATGCTACCTTGCCCCAAGAACATCTCTGCTCCTAGGCCAGCTCATCTGATTACCTCCTAAAGGAGCACAGCTCCTTCGCTCATTAGGGAAACGCCTATGCTGCTGACCTATATTCAGTGATGAGCTGCCAAAATATTAACAACCGGTTCCCTTCTCCTCACCTCACGAGGGGGTCGTGCCCCCCCGTGGGGGTCATGCCCCATCCAACCCCCCCATGTTTTTGGACACCCCCCCCAGGACCCATCCCCCCCATTCCCTGTCCCCTAACTGCCCTTTGCAGCCCCATCCAACCCCTCCTCTCATTCTTGATGGCTCCCCGGGACCCCTGCCCCATCTAACCACCCCTTCTCTCTGTCCCTGAGTGCCCCCACCATCTCATCCAACCCCTGCTCCTTCCTGATTGCCCCCGGGATCCTTGCCCCCATTCAATCCCCCTGTTCCCTGCCCTCTGACCGCCCTGACCCCTATCCACCCCTCCAGGGCCGGATCCACATCCACGGGGCCCGACTCCCTGGGCTGGTCCGGAGCCGCAGCCACAGCCGCAGCCGCGGGGCCCGACTCCCCGGGCCGGGCCGGCACTGGGGCCGGAGCCGCATCCACGGGGTCCGACTCCCCGGGCCGGCCCGGCACCGGGGCCGGAGCCGCGGGGCCCGACTCCCCGGGCCGGGCCGGCACTGGGGCCGGAGCCGCATCCACGGGGTCCGACTCCCCGGGCTGGGCCGGGCCGGGCCGGGGCCGGAGCCAGAGCCGCAGCCACGGGGCCCGACTCCCGGAGCCGCGCCGGCACCGGGGCCGGAGCCGCGGGGCCCGACTCCCGGAGCCGCGCCGGCACCGGGGCCGGAGCCGCGGGGCCCGACTCCCGGAGCCGCGCCGGCACCGGGGCCGGAGCCGCGGGGCCCGACTCCCGGAGCCGCGGGGCCCGACTCCCGGAGCCGGGCCGGCACCGGGGCCGGAGCCGCGGGGCCCAACTCCCCGGGCCGGGCCGGCACTGGGGCCGGAGCCTCATCCACGGGGTCCGACTCCCCGGGCAGGCCCGGCACCGGGGCCGGAGCCGCTCAGCCGGCACCGGGGCCGCAGCTGCGGCGCCCGACTCCCCGGGCCGGGCCGGGGCCGGAGTCGGAGCCGCAGCCACGGGGCCCGACTCCCGGAGCCGCGCCAGCACCGGGGCCGGAGCCGCGGGGCCCGACTCCCAGAGCCGGGCCGGCACCGGGGCCGGAGCCGCGGGGCCCGACTCCCGGAGCCGGGCCGGCACCGGGGCTGGAGCCGCGGGGCCCGACTCCCGGAGCCGGGCCGGAGCCGCGGGGCCCGACTCCCCGGGCCGGGCCGGCACCGGGGCCAGAGCCGCGGGGCCCGAGTCTGAGCCGCGCAGCCGGGACCAGCCCAAGCCGGGGGTGCTTGGCTGGGACCGGGCTGGGGCGCTCCGCCAGGGCCAGGGGGAGCCGTCCCACCCCCCCACCCATCCCCGCGCCCGGCTTACCTGCCTGCTGCTTTTTTCAGGCTTCCCGCGAACATTTGATTCGCGGGAAGCAGGGAAAGGGGAGGAGAAGGAGGGCGGAGCATTCAGGGGAGAGGGGGAGGTGAGCTGGGGCCGGGGGCCGGGCGGACAGCTGCCCGAGCCTTTGTTAAATTTAAAAGCTTTTTAGAACCGGTTGTCCTGGAACAACCGGTTCTAAAAAGGCTTCTAAATTGAACAACCGGTTCTTGTGAACCGGTGCGAACCGGCTGGAGCTCACCACTGCCTATATTCATCTCTGCAGTGTATCGCTGATAGCCCCATGCCTCTTTGGTAGCATCGCCCTTCAGGAAGTGCCTTTGTCCCCATTAGTCCCTGAAGCATCCCTGCATTTCTCCCTGGAACACTCCATTACCTCTCAGTCCATTCCTCTCTTCCCAGCCCTTTTGAATCTAGGAACAGCTGTGAGTGTCCTTTCACCCTAGACACTATTCCACCTGGAGCCATATGGTCCCCAGGCTGCTTGCTTGTCTCTAAAGGAGCCTCTGAATTCCCTTCCTCTGTGGAGTGAAGCCTCCCCACTCAGGATGCTGAGGAGCAGCAGAAACGTTCACTGCCCCTTCCTATTACTGTACGGTTGGGAATGTGTCTTTCCAGGTGTTTTTTACAGAGCTGATGAAGGAAGCCAGAAGCGGGAAGAGCATCCCGGAGGATGTGGTGAAAATGATCTTCTCCAACATCTCCTCCATTTACCAGTTCCACGCCCTGTTTTTCCTGCCAGAGCTGCAGAAACGCATGGAGGATTGGTGAGTTGGGGGAGCCAGGATGCCTGGGGTCTATTCCTAGAATGAAGGGGTGGGTGTGGGGAGGGAATTGGGGTTTACGATCAAACCTGAATGCTGAACCCGGTTTCCTCTGCAAGCCAGTGTGCTGGGAAGCACTTTCTCAAGACAATTTGAGCCAGATGCTGATACTCATAAGAACATAAGAATGGCCGTACCGGGTCAGACCAAAGGTCCATCTAGCCCAGTATCTGTCTACCGACAGTGGCCAATGCCAGGTGCCCCAGAGGGAGTGAACCTAACAGGCAATGATCAAGTGATCCCTCTCCTGCCATCCATCTCCATCCTCTGACGAACAGAGGCTAGGGACACCATTCTTACCCATCCTAGCTAATAGCCATTTATGGGCTTAGCCACCATGAATTTATCCAGTTCCCTTTTAAACATTGTTATAGTCCTAGCCTTCACAACCTCCTCAGGTAAGGAGTTCCACAAGTTGACTGTGCGCTGCGTGAAGAAGAACTTCCTTTTATTTGTTTTAAACCTGCTGCCTATTAATTTCATTTGGTGACCCCTAGTTCTTGTACTATGAGAATAAGTAAATAACTTTTCCTTATCCACTTTCTCAACATCACTCATGATTTTATATACCTCTATCATATCCCCCCTTAGTCTTCTCTTTTCCAAGCTGAAGAGTCCTAGCCTCTTTAATCTTTCCTCGTATGGGACCCTCTCCAAACCCCTAATCATTTTAGTTGCCCTTTTCTGAACCTTTTCTAGTGCTAGAATATCTTTTTTGAGGTGAGGAGACCACATCTGTACACAATATTCGAGATGTGGGTGTACCATGGATTTATATAAGGGCAATAATATATTCTCAGTCTTATTCTCTATCCCCTTTTTAATGATTCCTAACATCCTGTTTGCTTTTTTGACCGCCTCTGCACACTGCGTGGACATCTTCAAAGAACTATCCACGACGACTCCAAGATCTTTTTCCTGACTCGTTGTAGCTAAATTAGCCCCCATCATATTGTATGTATAGTTGGGGTTATTTTTTCCAATGTGCATTACTTTACATGTATCCACATTAAATTTAATTTGCCATTTTGTTGCCCAATCACTTAGTTTTGTGAGATCTTTTTGAAGTTCTTCACAATCTGCTTTGGTCTTAACTATCTTGAGTAGTTTAGTATCATCTGCAAACTTTGCCACCTCACTGTTTACCCCTTTCTCCAGATCATTTATGAATAAATTGAATAGGATTGGTCCTAGGACTGACCCTTGGGGAACACCACTAATTACCCCTCTCCATTCTGAGAATTTACCATTAATTCCTACCCTTTGTTCCCTGTCTTTTAACCAGTTCTCAATCCATGAAAGGACCTTCCCTTTTATCCCATGACAGCTTAATTTATGTAAGAGCCTTTGGTGAGGGACCTTGTCAAAGGCTTTCTGGAAATCTAAATACACTATGTCCACTGGATCCCCCTTGTCCACATGTTTGTTGACCCCTTCAAAGAACTCTAATAGATTAGTAAGACACGATTTCCCTTTACAGAAACCATGTTGACTATTGCTCAACAGTTTATGTTTTTCAATGTGTCTGACAATTTTATTCTTAACTATTGTTTTGACTAATTTGCCCGGTACCGACGTTAGACTTACTGGTCTGTAATTGCCGGGATCACCCCTAGAGCCCTTTTTAAATATTGGCATTACGTTAGCTAACTTCCAGTCATTGGGTACCGATGCCGATTTAAAGGACAGGTTACAAACCTTAGATAATAGTTCCGCAACTTCACATTTGAGTTCTTTCAGAACTCTTGGGTGAATGCCATCTGGTCCCGGTGACTTGTTAATGTTGAGTTTATCAATTAATTCCAAAACCTCCTCTAGTGACACTTCAATCTGTGACAGTTCCTCAGATTTGTCACCTACAAAAGCCAGCTCAGGTTTGGGAATCTCCCTAACATCCTTAGCCGTGAAGACTGAAGCAAAGAATCCATTTAGTTTTTCCGCAATGACTTTATCGTCTTTAAGCGCTCCTTTTGTATTTCGATCGTCAAGGGGCCCCACTGTTTGTTTAGCAGGCTTCCTGCTTCTGATGTACTTAAAAAACATTTTGCTATTACCTTTGGAGTTTTTGGCTAGCCGTTCTTCAAACTGCTCTTTGGCTTTTCTTATTACACTCTTGCACTTAAGTTGGCAGTGTTTGTGCTCCTTTCTATTTGCCTCACTAGGATTTGACTTCCACCTTTTAAAGGAAGTCTTTTTATCTCTCACTGCTTCTTTTACATGGTTGTTAAGCCACGGTGGCTCTTTTTTAGTTCTTTTACTGTTTTTCTTAATTTGGGGTATACATTGAAGTTGGGCCTCTATTATGGTGTCTTTAAAAAGGGCCCATGCAACTTGCAGGGATTTCACTTTAGTCACTGTACCTTTTAACTTTTGCCTAACTAACCCCCTCAATTTTGTATAGTTCCCCCTTTTGAAATTAAATGCCACAGTGTTGGGCAGTTGAGGTGTTCTTCCCACCACAGGGATGTTGAATGTTATTGTATTATGGTCACTATTTCCAAGCAGTCCTGCTATAGTTACCTCTTTTTTAGTTCTTTTACTGTTTTTCTTAATTTGGGGTATACATTGAAGTTGGGCCTCTATTATGGTGTCTTTAAAAAGGGCCCATGCAACTTGCAGGGATTTCACTTTAGTCACTGTACCTTTTAACTTTTGTTTAACTAACCCCTCATTTTTTTATAGTTCCCCCTTTTTAAATTAAATGCCACAGTGTTGGGCTGTTGAGGTGTTCTTCCCACCACAGGGATGTTGAATGCTATTGTATTATGGTCACTATTTCCAAGCAGTCATGCTATAGTTACTTCTTGGACCAGCTCCTGCGCTCCACTCAGGATTAAATCTAGAGTTGCCTCTCCCCTTGTGGGTTCCCATACCAGCTGCTCCATGAAGCAGTCATTTAAAGTATCGAGAAATTTTATCTCTGCATTTCGTCCTGAAGTGAAATGTTCCCAGTCAATATGGGGATAATTGAAATCCCCCACTATTATTGGGTTCTTAATTTTGATAGCCTCTCTAATTTCCCTTAGCATTTCATCATCACTTTTACTGTCCTGGTCAGGTGGTCGATAATAGATCCCTAATGTTATATTTTTACTAGAGCATGACATTTCTATCCATAGAGATTCTATGGAACATGTGGATTCGCTTAAGATTTTTACTTCATTTGAATCTACACTTTCTTTCACATATAGTGCCACTCCTCCCCCTGCACGACCTGTTCTGTCCTTCCGATATATTTTGTACCCCGGAATGATTGTGTCCCATTGATTGCTCTCAGTCCACCAGGTTTCTGTGATGCCTATTATATCAATATCCTCCTTTATCACAAGGAACTCTAGTTCACCCATCTTATTATTTAGACTTCTGGCATTTGTGTACAAGCACTTTAAAAACTTGTCCCTGTTTATTAGCCTGCCTTTTTCTGATGTGCCAGATTCTTTTTTATGTGACTGTTTATCATCTGATCTGGCCCTTACATTATCCTCTTCCGTCCTCTGCTCCTGATTATAACCTGGAGATTCTCTATCATCAGACTCTCCCCTCATGCTGAGTGTGACCTTATTTCATTGACTCATGGAGTCAAGTGCTACTCAGTGTGAGTAAGGGAACTGGATTCCTGTCCATTATTATTTTCATTTGCAGGTGCTTGAAGCCCCGCTTGACATTTTGGCCTCCACACACAGTTAGTTAGCAAATCTGATGGGGGTTAATTTTTTTATAATGCTGTAGGAAGTGCCAGATTATTTCCCCAGGGCTGCCAAAATCTCACCGAACATGGACAGTAGCAGTGTCAGCTTTATGTACACACACAGACACACTCTCTCTCTCTCTCAACCCTGCGCTGTATATACAACCCTAGGCATGAGAAGGGTGTTCAGTCTCCATGACCCTTTCACCCTTGGCCTCTCTGCTGAGACTTTTGACACTGAGACACAGGGGGAGTGACTTCCCCAAGACCATACAGTGATCAGTGGCAGAGCTCGGAAGTCACATGACTCCTAGTTCAGGTCCTGTCCAGGGTCAGTTGTGATTGGACTTTAGTACCATGGACACCTGTCCTCTAGAAACGCAACTGATGCCACCAATTCAGCTCCCCAATGCCACTGAATAGTCTTCAGATGATAACACTGAGTGATAACTCACTACCAGCCAAGGCCGGCAATCCAGATGTGGAACACTGTTTCCCATTACCAATTCCCAGAGCTTCCCAGCTCCCCAGACACTGATAACTCAGCAGCTAGATAGAGTGATTAATAATAATAGTTATTATTAAACACCTAGCTCTTAATAGCCTATTTCATTTATAGATCTCAAAGCACTTTACAAAGGAGTGTCAGTATCATTACCCCCATTTTTACACATGGGGAAACCGAGGCACGGAGCGGTGATGTGACTTACCCAAGGTCACCGGTAGGCCAATGGCTGAGTCAATAATAGACCTCTGGTCTCCTGTGTCCCAGTCCTGTGCTTTACCCACTAGGCCGCATTACCTCAGTTTTGGGTTGAGCCAGAACCTCATAGGGTGCTTGGATCTGACACAGAGGGATGAGAGCTGAAGATCCATTGAAACACTGTCTGAAATGTGTAATGACTCTTAATGCAACCCCTCCCCTGAGCCATTCAGCCCCCATCCCTCCTCTGGCCTTTTGCTAAGTCAGTGGCAGGTGAAAAGCCCATTCAGTTTCTCTGGGCAGCTTCCGTGGCTCGTTCTGCTGACCTGGCAGGGGTGCTGATCTCCTGGGTTCTGCCGGCAGGAGCTCCAATCCCAGGATCGGGGATGTCATCCAGAAGCTAGCCCCATTCCTCAAGATGTATGGCGAGTACGTGAAGAACTTCGACAAGGCGGTTGAGCTGATCACCACCTGGTGGGAGAAGTCCCCCCCCTTCCAGGAGCTCATTGTGGACATTCAGGTAACACTCCACTAGATCTGGAAAGAGGCTGAGACCCACCTGGCCTCCTTGGCTTTCATGCTCAGCATGTTTCATGGGGGAGCCCCTTCACCCAAACAGGCTCCTCCAGGCCGGGCTGAGGCGGGTCAGGGTGTGTGCGGGGAGCCCGCACTTCCACTGTGTGGGTGTGTCTCTCTCTCTCTAATTTCGGTTCTTCTTCGAGTGATTGCTCCTATCCATTCCAGTCAGGTGTGCGCGCCGCGCGTGCACGGCTCTTCGGAAGATTTTTACCCTAGCAACTCCGGCGGGCCGGCTGGCGCCCCCTGGAGTGGCGCCGCTATGGCGCCTGTTATATACCCCAGCCGGCCCGTCCGCTCCTCAGTTCCTTCTTACCGCCCGTGACGGCCAGTTGGAACTGTGGAGTGCTCTCTGTCCTCCACTACCCTAGCTCTCGCTACTGTTCTTTGTATATAGTTCGTTTAGTAATTAGTGTAGATAGTTTTTCATAGTTAATTAGTTAGGTTTAGGATAAGGTTAAGGGGGGTATCCCCTCCCTTTCCTCCCCCGGTGCGGGCTCATGCCCAAGGCACCGGGCTTTAAGCCCTGCGCGTCGTGCCAGCGGCCTATGCCAGTTGGGGATCCGCACGACGCCTGCCTCCATTGCCTGGGCGAAGGACATCGAACAGATAAGTGCTCTTTCTGTTCCGCCTTCAAGCCGCGAACTCACAAGGAGCGAGATATTCGCTTGAAACAACTTCTAATGGAGGCGTCGCTCCAGCCCCCGGCACCGCCCGCGCCGGCACCGCGAGCTTCCTCGGTGCAGAGCGCACCGGCGGCACCAAGCCGCTCAGGCACCGCGGCACCACAGCCTAAGCCAGCGGCTTCGAAGACCCGGCACCGCTCGCTCTCGCCTTCAAGAAAACACAAGCTGGCGAAGGCACTTGCTAAGGCCCGCGCTGAGGACTCAGCGAAGACTGTTGCGCCACCTGCGACCCCTGCGGTGGCAGTGCACAAGGTGTGCACCGGGCCTCTGACTCCGGCGCCGCAAGGGCCGTCGAGTCCGGCATCGCCACGCTCCCCGGCACCGACCGTGGTTGAGCCCCGGCTGCCATCAACACCGGAGACTTTCTCCTCGGCGCGCGAGCTAATACGGCTCATAGAGGCACCGAGCCTCCGGCCCCCGGCACCGCCGGTGCGGGCGGTCGTGTCCGCAGGGAAACCGGCCATGATGCTCCGGCCGCCCTCTCCAGAAAGACGGCTCGACCGACGCTCCCGGTCACGTTCCCGGTCCCGCCGCAGATCACCATCCTGTCGATCGCGATCGCGGCACCGCTCGCCATCGCGGTACCGGTCGCCGTCTCGACGTCGGTCGAAGTCCCGGTACCGTTCGTCATCGTGCTACCGGTCGCACTCCCGGCGTCGCACCAGGTCCCGATCGCCGTCGCATCGGCACCGACAAAGGTCTCCATCCCGGCACCGTTCCCGGCACCGTTCCCCGCGCAGCCACTCCCGGCACCGCAGGTCCGGCTCCCGGTCGAGCTCCCGGCACCGGTCGAGCTCCCGGCACCGCGGCTCCCGTTGGTCTCGGTCACCGTCCCGGTACCGTGAAAGCCGGCACCGATCCCCGGCACCGTCCGGGGCCGGACTGCCTCGGTCGGCGGCGCACTCCATCAGCGCCTCGGCACCGCCATGGCCATCCCGCTCTGCATCGGTCACCTCCGCAGTGGATGGCACTGCCCACCTTCCGCCTACCCCACAAGGTCACCCTCAAGGGGCACAACAGTGGGGCTTCTGGGTGCCGTGGGCCCAGTACGAGACTCAGGGGGTGCCATTGCCCCCAAGAGCCCCTGCTTCCGAGCGCAGGGTACCAGAGGCGACGGTTAGCCGACCGCCCCCTTCTCCTACACGTGAGCAGCCCGACCCACCCGACGAGCAGCCCGCAGGTCCTTCCACAGAGGTCACTGTCCCGGGCTTGTCTTCATCGTCCTCACCGGACGAGGCGGTGGCCGGAGCCTCTGCCAAGGAGCCTCCGCCTATCGATCTGAAGGCCCACCAAGACCTTCTTCGCCGCGTGGCGACGGCTATGGCTCTCCAGGTGGCGGAGGTTCAGGAGGACGAGGACCCTATCACTAGTGTCGTCGGGTCCGAGGCTCCCGTCCGAGTGGCGTTACCTTTTGTGTGAACAATTCAGAAGAACGCCGCCGCACTTTGGCAGATGCCTGCGTCCATCCCTCCTACGGCTCGGGGGGTTGAGCGCAAGTATTCAGTCCCCCCCACGGGCTATGAGTATCTATATACTCACCCAACCCCGGACTCGTTAGTTGTCCAGTTGGTCAACGACCGGGAGAGGCACGGTCAACCTGCCCCGGCGCCGAAGTCGAAAGACGCGCAGCGAATGGACCTGTTAGGCCGCAAGGTCTACTCGGCGGGCGGTCTACAAATGCGCATCGCCAACCAGATGGTCCTCCTTGCCAGGTACGTCTTTGACATCATGACGTCCCTGGCAAAGTTTACGGAGCTCCTGCCGACAGCCTCCCGCCAGGAGTTCTCGGCGATGTTGGACGAAGGGAAAAAATCGTCCAGGTCCTCCATCACGGCCGCCCTCGACGCCGCGGACTCGGGAGCTCGGACCTTGGCCTCTGGCGTGACGATGCGGCGCATCTCCTGGCTCCAGTCCTCCACCCTGCCACCAGAAGTGCAATATACATTACAGGACCTGCCTTTTGACACTCAGGGTCTCTTTTCCGAGAAGACTGATTCCCGGATCCAGACCCTGAAGGACGGTCGAGTTGCCATCCGCACCCTAGGGATGCACACGCCGGCTCCACAGCGCAGGTCCTTCCAGCAACAACCCGCCCGGTCTTTCCCTCAACAGCGGGAAGGCCCCGCAAGGCTCCAAGCAGGCCTTTTGATGGGACGCCCGAGGACGGCCCATCACTCTCCCTACCGGATCCTACCCCTTTATTTTACAACCGCCTTTCCCATTTCTTTTCGGCGTGGTCCCAATTAACAACAGACAACTGGGTGCTTCAAACAGTCCAGTCGGGATACCGCCTTCAATTTGTTTCGCCCCCACCTTCCCACCCACCCTCCCTGTCCCTCTTCAGGGACCCCTCTCACGAGCAAGTCCTCTTACAAGAGGTCCAGACTCTGTTGAGCGTGGGTCCCATAGAAGCAGTGCCTCAAGACAGGCGAGGCAGGGGATTCTATTCCCGCTATTTTCTCATCCCCAAAGCGAAAGGAGGGCTACGTCCTATCCTGGACCTTCGCGGGTTGAACAAGTACCTGCTCAAGCCCAAGTTTCGCATGGTCACCCTGGGGACCATCATTCCCTCTCTGGATCCGGGAGACTGGTTTGCCGCCCTCGACATGAAGGATGCCTACTTCCATGTCGCGATCTATCCTCCTCATCGACGTTACCTCCGGTTTGTGGTCAACGACGCCCACTACCAGTTCGCCGTGTTACCATTCGGGCTCTCCACCGCACCGAGGGTGTTTACCAAATGCATGGCAGTGGTTGCCGCAGCCCTCCGCCATTGTCGGATACATGTCTACCCGTATCTCGACGACTGGCTGGTTCGCGGACAGTCTCGACGGCTGGTAATGGACCAGATGACAGACATACTGTCCCTCTTCCGGCGACTCGGTCTTCTCATCAACACCGAGAAGTCCACCTTGCTCCCGTCGCAGCGAGTGGAGTTCATTGGGGCGATCCTCGACTCCTCATTGGCCCGGGCCTGCCTGCCGCACTCTCGCCACCAGACGATGGTCTCCCTCATCCGGTTCCTCATCTCTTTCCCAACCACGACGGTGCGCTCCTGCCTCCGCCTCCTGGGCCACATGGCATCATGCACGTACGTCACCACGTACGCGCGGCTCCACCTCCGCCCATTCCAGTCTTGGCTCGCGTCGGTGTACCGGCCGCATCGAGATCCCATCGATATGGTGGTCACAGTCTCCAGGCCGACCCTCGAGTCCCTCAACTGGTGGCTAGACCCGGAGGTTGTCTGTGCGGGAGTCCCGTTCCATCCGCCTCGCCCGTCCGCCACTCTGACCACGGATGCCTCAGCGCTCGGTTGGGGAGCACACCTGGGCGGCCTTCACACCCAAGGTCTGTGGTCGACCCAGGAGCTCGCTCTGCACATCAATGCACGCAAGCTGCGAGCGATCCGTCTGGCCTGTCGCACCTTCTGCACCCACCTGCAAGGCCGCTGTGTGACAGTGTTCACGGACAATACATCAGCAATGTTCTACGTGAACAAACAGGGCGGAGCCCGCTCCTCCCTCCTCTGCAAGGAGGCGATGCTCCTGTGGGACTTCGGCGTGACCCACTCGATTCACCTAGAAGCGTCCTTTCTTCCGGGAGTCCAGAACACGCTGGCCGACCATCTCAGCAGGTCGTTCTTCTCCCACGAGTGGTCTCTCTGTCCCGACCTCGTGCACACAATTTTCCAGAGGTGGGGGTTTCCCCGGATAGACCTATTCGCCTCCAAGGCGAACAGGAAGTGCCACCTGTTCTGCTCGTTCCGGGGTCACGCGCCGGACTCCCTGTCGGACGCCTTCCTGTATTCCTGGAGGGATCACCTTCTCTACGCCTTCCCTCCGTTCCCGCTCGTCCACCGAGTGTTGCAGAAGCTTCGCAGGGACAGAGCCACCGTCATTCTCGTAGCTCCGGCCTGGCCGAGGCAACATTGGTACTCCCTGCTGCTCGAGCTCTCCGTTCGGGATCCCATCCCCCTTCCGTTGTGGCCGGACCTCATCACACAGGACTTCGGCAGACTCCGCCATCCGAGCCTGCAGTCCCTCCATCTTACAGCTTGGTACCTGAGTGGTTGACCCACGCAGAAAGGGGCTGTTCGGCGGCGGTGCAGCAAATCCTGCTAGAGAGCAGAAAGCCTTCCACTCGCTCCACCTATCTGGCGAAGTGGAAGCGGTTCGCACTCTGGTCGTGACCATCGAGGCCTTAATCCCTTCGTAGTCCCTGTCCCTACCATCCTGGACTACCTCTGGTACCTGAAGGGGCAGGGTCTTGCGGTCTCCTCCTTAAGAGTTCACCTGGCAGCAGTGTCCGCCTTTCGGCCATCCGTGGAAGGTCAGTCCATCTCCAACCAGATGGTTTCCCGCTTCCTTAAAGGCCTGGACCACTTATACCCGCCGGGGCGGCATCCTGCCCCGACCTGGGATTTGAACCTCGTGCTGGCCAAGCTGATGGGTCCCCCCTTCGAGCCCTTGACCACGTGCTCCCTGCTCTACCTCTCTTGGAAGACAGCCTTCCTTGTTGCCATTACATCCGCGAGGCGAGTCTCTGAGCTCCGCGCTCTAACTGTTAGCCCGCCATACACCGTCTTCCACGGGGACAAGGTGCAGCTTCGACCACACCCGGCCTTCCTCCCAAAGGTGGTGTCGCCCTTCCACCTCAACCAGGAGATCTTCCTCCCGGTCTTCTTCCCGAAGCCGCATGCCTCGCCTCGGGAACAACAGCTGCACACCCTCGACGTCCGCAGGGTGCTTGCTTTTTACATCGAGCGGACGAAGCCCTTCCGGCGTTCGCCCCAGCTGTTCGTAGCTGTGGCTGACCGCATGAAAGGCGAGCCGATCTCCTCCCAACGGATCTCCTCCTGGGTCACAGCGTGTATCCGGACCTGCTACGAGCTGGCTCGCGTGCCACCATGCCGCTTCACCGCTCACTCCACGAGAGCGTACGCCTCGTCGGCCGCCTTCCTGGCCCATGTCCCCATCCAGGACATCTGTCGAGCGGCCACCTGGTCTTCGGTCCACACCTTCGCCTCCCACTACGCGTTGGTGCAGCAGTCTCGAGACGACGCAGCCTTCGGCTCCGCGGTATTACACTCCGCCACGTCTCACTCCGACCCCACCGCCTAGGTAAGGCTTGGGAATCACCTGACTGGAATGCATAGGAGCAATCACTCAAAGAAGAAAAGACGGTTACTCACCGTTGTAACTGTTGTTCTTCGAGATCTGTTGCTCCTATCCATTCCAGACCCGCCCTCCTTCCCCACTGTCGGAGTAGCCGGCAAGAAGGAACTGAGGAGCGGACGGGCCGGCTGGGGTATATAACAGGCGCCATAGCGGCGCCACTCCAGGAGGCGCCAGCCGGCCCGCCGGAGTTGCTAGGGTAAAAAGTTCCGAGATGCCGTGCACGCGCGGTGCGCACACCTGACTGGAATGGATAGGAGCAACACATCTCGAAGAACAACAGTTACAACGGTGAGTAACCGTCTTTTCTTTGCTGTCCCTTTCCAGAAGAGGGAAGTCTGTGCTAACTTGACCCTGCAGCACCACATGCTGGAGCCGGTACAGAGGATCCCACGCTATGAACTCCTGCTGAAGGATTACGTCCGGAAATTACCTCCAGAGTCACCAGACAGGCATGACGCAGAGAGTAAGAGCTCACCCTGGGGGCATGGGCCAGTTGTGGGGCTGGGAGTCAGGAGACATGGGGTCTAGTGGCAGCTCTGCAAGTGCCCCTCTGCACAATGCGGGTAGTGACATTTATCCCCCTTTGTGAGACGCTTTGAGATCCTCAGATAAAGGGGCAGGACAACTACAGTCCCTCCAGTGGACGTCTCTGGAAGACCTGAAGTGACTCAGACCAGGGGTTCACTAGCTAGGATGCCCTAGAACTGGCGCCGCTAACCACAATTCCAAATGTCTTGTGATGTTCTCCTTGGCCCACTCCGTAGCAAGAACACAGAGAATCAGACGGCAGGTGTAACCTGCTTCCTGGACCTGCCTAGCTGACATCTAGTGCCAGGGACCAGCGTTTAGCTCCTTAAAGTCAAATCACCCAAGTGATCGACGTTGTCTTCGGTAGCGTCACTTGAGCGTGATGACTCCAGCCTGTCTTCTTCAGGGTGTGGAAGGGCTGTTGCTAGAGAGATGAGGCCAGCAGGTGCAAGATGCTGTGATTTTTGGTGCCTGGTTTGAGACACCTCTGATTGTCAGATTGTTCTGAGCCTCTGCGGTTCCCACTGACTTCAGCTGGAGCAGAGGGGCCGTCAGCAGGAATAGGAAAGCTGTGTTCACCTTAGCAATCCCCGATGGCCCAGGAGGCAAAGGTATTCCTATTACCAAGCTGTGGCCTCCCAGGACGTCACTGTGCGGCACACCCCGGCCACTTCACAAAGTTGAGCAGTTCTGATTCCATCCAGTAGAGGGCAGTGGTGAGACACCCACATTCTCAGCGGACTTCGGCTGTATTAGTAGGAGCATTATCGAGGGAAGTGATCATTCCCCTCTATTCAGCACTGGTGAGTCCACACCTGGAGTATTGCGTCCAGTTTTGGCCCCCCCACTACAGAAAGGATGTGGACAAATTGGAGAGAGTCCAGTGGAGGGAAAGAAAATAATCAGGAGGCTGGAGCACATGACTTACGAGGAGAGGCTGAGGAAACTGGGGTTATTTAGTCTGCAGAAGAGAAAAATGAGGGGGGATTTGATAGCAGCCTTCAACTACCTGAAGGGGGGTTCCAAAGAGGATGGATCTTGGCTGTTCTCAGTGGTGGCAGATGACAGAACAAGGAGTAATGGTCTCAAGTTGCAGTGAGGGAGGTCTAGGTTGGATATTAGGAAACACTATTTCACTAGGAGGATGGTGAAGCACTGGAATGGGTTACCTAGGGAGGTGGTGGAATCTCCATCCTTAGAGGTTTTTAAGGTCAGGCTTGACAAAGCCCTGGCTGCGATGATTTAGTTGGGAATTGGTCCTGCTTTTAGCAGGGGGTTGGACTAGATGACCTCCTGAGGTCCCTTCCAACCCTGATATTCTATGATTCTATGATTCGCCTCTGCACTGTACTGTTGGGAAAAATGAAAGGCGCCTCCCCCAACCTAGTCCCTTTGGGGATTCTAAGCCCTTGTTCCCCTTCTCTTCTCATTGCAGAAGCCCTGGAAATGATTTTCTCTGCAGCCAAACACTCAAATGCGGCCATTGCAGAAATGGTGAGTACCAGCCCTCACGCTGCTGTTATTTATGATTTGTATCATGCTAGCTCCTGGATTCCCCCCAGCCAGAGACCAGGGCCCCACTGTGCGAGACGCTGTCCATATATGTAACAGAGTGCGCCCTGACCATATTCCACTCCCAAGAGCCCATGCTGGAACAGGGAGGGTCTCATGGGTACAGGGCTGCCCAAACCCTACCTACCATGGGTCTTTAAATGTCCTCCATCACTGCAATATCTGAGCATTTCCCAATCATTCTGCTCACGACCCCCCTGGGAGGCAGGGCAGGGCTGTTATCCCCATTGTACAGGTGGGGAATTGAGGCACAGAGAGACTAAGGGATTAGCCTAAGGTCACACAGTGAGTCTGTGGCAGAGCAGGGAATTGTCCTGATCCTCTGTGTCCCAAGCTAGTGTCCTAACAGCTAGACCATCCTGCTTCCCAGGAGGCCAATCAGGGAATACGTGGTGTAGCGGTTAAAGAAGAACCGGGGTCATGAGAGAGAGATTCTATTTGTGACCTGCTATGTGACCTCGCTCCCCTTCTGTGTGCCTCAGTTTCTTTATATGTCAAAGAGGGTGATAATCCCTTAGCTGTGTCTCCTGAGGTTGTGAGGTTTGATTCATTAATGGTGGTTAAAGTGCTTTGAGATCCTCGGATGGAAGGCAACAGGGAAATGCAAAGTATTACGGGCTCAATGCAGGAATCACTGTATGATGTTCTCTGGCCTGTGCTATGCAGGAGATCAGATTAGACCAGAATGGTTCTGTCTGGCCTTGAAGTCTATTATTTCCCAGCAGCCCTCGTGCTGTTCCCAGTTGGTATGTAAATGTCACACTGGTCTCTGAGAGACAAGGCGGGTGAGATGGTATCTTTGATTGGGCCCACTTGTGTTGCCGAGAGGGACATGCTTTCAAGCTTACACAGAGCTCTTCTTCGGGTCTCTCTAATGTCCTGGGACCAGCACCACTGCAGCAACACTGCAAACACTTGTTTCTGCCCGTAGGTGTATAGCGGTTGCTTCTGGCTCAGAAAACTGGCAGCACATGAGCCTTTATGCTGCAGTGATAGGGAGTGTGTGGGCAGCCACATTGTAAGGCTCATTAGCCTGCATCTGAAGCATCCTTGTATTCTCAGGTCCTCAGATGGTATAATTCAGTGGAGCTAGGTCGATTTATACCAGCTCAGGATCTGGCTCCAGATTTCTGTGTAGACAGTATTGGAAGCTGCTCTCAGAACGGGTTAAGGAGAAATCAGTCCCAGCCCAGCCTGTGCAGGCTGTGTGCTAAGACATGGAACCCCTGCGTTCTGAGGTAGGCACGAGCCGCCTGTGCCTAGGGAAAGAGAAACCTGCTTGAGCTGGGGTCTGAAACGGATATGCTGGTCCAGAAAGATCCAACCCATCCCATCTGTCTGGAGTGAGTGGCCAGCTCCATGTGGCCAGAACAGGAGGGAGACATCCTGCCTTGCCAGATCGGGGGTAGGCTGTAGTTCCCTGGCCGAAGTGAAGGAGAAACCCAACCTGCCCTGGTTCTGGGGTGTCCAACCTCTTCCTTAGAGATCCTCCTGCGAGGGGAGGAGACGTTGAATGCCAAGGTGGTAGATTTGGGGTGTTTTTTCTCCCTCTCCCCATCACTGGATCCTTTTCCTCCTCTTCTCCATTGGCCCAATCCTGCTGACTTCTCAGTGCCTCCTGCACTGTGCTGAGCACTGCCGATTCCTAGGACAAACAAAGGAAGTCGTGGCACTCAGCACCTCTAGGATGGAGCCCAAGGTCAGTGGCTGCTGAGGGTAAGGCTCAGCACCTTGCAGCATCTTGCAGCATCAGCACCTTGCAGCATCAGCCCCTACCCAGTGTTTTTCCTCTCTCACCCCCCTCTGTTTTCTTGGCTCCCCAGGAGCGTTTGCAGAACCTCTGGGAGGTGTATCAAAGGCTGGGGCTGGAAGATGATATCGTCGACCCTTCCAACGAGCTCATTAAGGAGGGCCCCATTCAGAAAATCTCCTTCCGCAACAACACCACATCGGAGAAGTATCTCTTCCTGGTAGGAGGGCGGCTGGGCCAGCCGAGGCGGGGTGGGAGGGCAGGGGAGGAAAGGAGAGGGTCAGCAGCACTACGAAGCAGAAGGCCGTTTCTGTGCAGAGGATCAATGGAAGAGGACAGGCCTGAGGGAAGAGAGAGAACAGAGAACCCTGACCGCTTGCAGGCTTGGCCGTGCTGGAGACTGTGAGCCTGATGTCCCCGCTGCTGCAGTCCCAATGTCCAGAGCAGCCCGGGTGCATGGACTGTACAGATCTGGGAGTGTTGGACACCCACCATGCCCAGGGGTAAATGGCACCATAAGGGGCAAAGCATGGAGGTCCGGGCCCTTTGCTTCCAGAGCCTCTGGTCCCCCAGACAAGTGAACCCTTCGGTTGCTCAGACAGTGCTTTGGAAATCCCTTGTCTTTGCGGGGAGTGTGGGCGGTGTTGGGGGGGAGAGCAGACGAGCCATTTGGGCTGATTATTTTTGAAGGACCCTAAATGAGTTCAGCACTCAATTCCATTGGGATTTCGGCACCTAACTCCATAGGCTCCTTTGAACCCCACTCCCCACCCCCAGCACTGGTACCTGTAGATCCAGAGCATGTGCTGCCAAACGCTGTTTGTTGGACATTTGCCCTGGGCGCCTGCAGATCCTGACTGGCGCTGCCAGAGGATGGTGGCCCAGTCCTGCCCTGCCCGTGCTCAGTGTACCATTGCTGCGTTCTCCCCTCCAGCGGCTCACATCTGCTTCCTCACTCAGTTCAACAACATGCTGCTGTTCTGCGTGCCGAAGGTCATCCAGGTGGGGGCGGAGTTCCAGGTGCGCTGGCGGATCGACGTGGAGGGCATGAAGGTCAGACAACCTTTACACGTTATTATCGCTTACATTTATACAGGGAGCGGCTTCCCCCCCACCCCAGAGCACCACTAAAAGGCAGCCACCTCTGGGGTGGAACATGGCTGCTGTTTAATAGGGCGCAGCAACACTGTATGACAGGAAGTGAAGAACAACTCTGTGTCCAGTGGAAACTATAGGAAGGGGTTGAGGGAAGCAGAATGTGATTTGGCCAGGGCAGCTGGTCTAACGCTTGTGAAAACATTCCCAAGCGACCAGGGCCTTGAATTTCCACCTCCCCTGAAAGAGCACCTCCCTAGTAGCACGACACGCACTGCTGACACAGAGGGAAGAGCGCCTCCTGCTGCATTGCCCACTCTACTTTCTGGAGCACTTGGGGTTTTTTTCTTCTCCCTTTCACGTCCCTCGTGCAAATACTGCCAGGTGTGACCCTGCTTAGCTCCCGGTATCTAAGATCAAATCCTGCGCTGTTATGGTGTACAGCAGCTCCCTGCAGACTCAGGGCATGGCTACACTTGCAGATGTAGAGCACTTTGAGTTAAACCAGCCTTTGTAGAGTGCAGTAGGGAAAGCGCTGCAGTCTGTCCACACTGACAGCTTCAAGCGCACTGGTGTGGCCACATTTGCGGCACTTGCAGCGGCTTTGGGAGCAGTGCATTATGGGCAGCTATCCCAGCATGCAAGTGACTGGAAATGGGGGTGGGGTGAGATGGAGTGTGACAGGGAGTGTGCAGTGTGTATGTGGGGGGAGAGAGAGTGGGTTTTTGGGGGGCTGAGAGCATGTCAGCATGCTGTCTTGTAAGTTCAGACATCAGCAGACCCTCCCTCGCCGCCTCTCTCTCTCACACACAGCATTCCACACTAATGGTTGCTTTGTCTCAGAGCAGATAAGCAGCCGGCTGTCAGAAACGGAGCTTTCAAACGGCATATCCGCATTCCTACAGCGAGTTCAAAACAATGACACGGGTGGCCACTTGACTTAAGGGGATTATGGGACGTTTCTGGAGGCTGATCAGAGCACAGTAATGCAACACCTCATTCACACTGGCACCGCGGCGCTCCAGAAGGGGCACAGCAAACGTTATTCCACTCACCGAGGTGGAGTACCAGCAACACTGTAGCCACGAAGTCAGAGCGCTCTACATGCCTTGCCAGTGTGGACGGGGAGTGAGCTAGTGCGCCCGGGGCTCCTTTAATGCTCTGTAACTCGCAAGTGTAGCCAAGCCCTCAGAGCAGGCCTTCCTGGAGCTACGTCCAGAGAGCAGCAAAGAGAGTTCTTCGGAGCCACAGTCAGCAGTGTCCATAGGGGTATGTTCAACCTGTGCTTGGGCCCTGAATCCGTGGACTTAGAGCCACGGCATAGACCATACGCACTTAGAGCCCTCGCAGCCACCGGGTGTCTGTACAGCTGAGAGGGAGACCCAGACTGGACCTTCTCCGGGGCTGGGGGGCTGTTGGGGTGTAGGCTTTGATCTGCCTCTGGCTCTAGTTCTAATGTTCCTGTCCCTCCCCGGATTCCAGGTGCGGGTACTGAAGGATGTGGAATTCCCTCACTCCTTCCTGGTCTCGGGGAAGCAGCGGTCGCTGGAACTGCAAGCCAGGTAAGGGAGCGAGGGGCCCTCCTTCTCCAGCCCCAGCTGAGGAGCCCAGGGCCGTGCTCTAACCGCTGTCTCCCCTTTGGCACAGGTCGCAGGAGGAGATGAACGCCTGGATAAAGGTACGACTGCGCGCCGCAGCCCCTGGTCCCTGGCGGGGGTGGTGGTGGAGGAAGTCATGTGATTTTAAATATGGAGGTACAGACTCTCCTCCGGTGGGTCCCAATCCCTGCTCTGCCTCTGCAGGTGGGACGGGTTCCTTGCGCGCAGGCTCTGGTTTGCAACGGGCAGGGCAGGCGGTGGAGGGGCTGTGCTGGGATCTGCATCAGTAGGGTGGCGTGGAGCCGTGCTCCAGGCTGGTCTCCTCCATGGCAGTGCAAAGGGGTGGTTTTGGGAAGGTGTGGTGGCTTTCTGCGCTGGTGTGTTGCTCTCTGGGGGAGGAGTCCACCCCCCACCAATCCTGCATCGGTTCCCTGGCCAAGCCCCACTTAATCAGGTGTAGTGCCAGGGCCCAGAATTTAAGTGCCCGTGGCCCCTGCAATCCATGGTCTCTTCTGTGGCAGCCTCCAAGGGGGCCAGTTGGTGCCAAAAGTGGAGGTGGTATTTGCACTCCCACAGGCAACTGGCCTGAGACCAGCTGCTCACGGAATTGGGCTGCCGTTGGGATGGGCTGTGACAGCCCTAACCCCGCGCCCCGCTTTGTTCCCCAGGCCTTCCAGGACGCCATTGCCAAGAAAGAGAAGCAGAGCGAGAGCTTCAAGACAGCAGTTCACGGGCCTGATGGGGAGGACCAGGAATTTGCTGTAAGCCTGCCCCCGCCCCCCAGTCCTGTGGCTACTAGCTGCTCCAGGCTAAGGCTCTCGGAGCATCCTTTTACCCTCATGAAGCCCTGAAGAGCTGGGGAGTCCAGTGGGGATGGGCAAGCTTCCCGCTTCGCCCCGCGGGGTAGGAGCAGAGAACGGCTGGAGGCAGAGGAAGGGTGGGCTCGCGGGGAGAGAGGTTGCATTATGGTCATCAGGTTCCTTTCATGACGGCTGAATCTGGGCCAGGATTTCGGGAGACTCCGTGTGGTGACACTAGGCAGCACAGGCTGGGAGCTAGAAAAACCCACAGGATCTGCCTGTCTCCAGCCACCTCAATAGAGAGTCCTCTTCATAGCCCCTGCGGCGCGTCCCGGCTCTGCTCCGCCGAGGTGACCGAGCTGTGCTCTCTCCTTTCCCCCGCGCAGTTCAAGTCGGAGGAGCTGGGCCGACGGGCCCCGCAGTGGGTGCGAGACAAGCTGGTGACCATGTGCATGCGCTGCAAGGAGCCGTTCAACGCCATCACGCGCAGGAGGCACCACTGCCGGGCCTGTGGCTACGTGAGTGACCCCACTGCCTCCTTGTAGGCCCAGCCCTTTGGAGGGGCCAGCGAGGGGTCTGCCTCCCCGCCCCCTGCACAGGCAGAGGTCACACACTGCCCTTCGGAGTGGGCAGAGGAGGGAGAATAAAGCCCCTCGGTTTGGGGTGGGGGCAGCTAAGGGTCACCAGGAGAAGGAAAAACCCTTCCCCACAAGGATCCCCCACCAGGGGCTGGGAGATCACCTGTTCACTGGTGGCATGGGGAAAGAGGTGGGGGCTGTCCCTCAGGGCCCCACGGTGCCTGGCTCAGCCCCCACCCTGCCCCTGATCAGGGTCTCTCTCGGGGGGCAGGTGGTGTGCGCCCGGTGCTCCGATTACAGAGCTCCGCTGCAGTACGACGGGAACCGGCCCAACCGCGTCTGCCTGGAGTGTTACGTCTTCCTGACGGGGCATCTGCTGCCCGAGGAGCGAGAGGGGAAGCACAAGGGGATCCTGGAGGTGAGGCTGCAGCCAGGGAGGCCTCTTGCTCTGCAGTCTGTCTCTGGTTTCTTCCACGGCTGCCCCTTTCCAGCCCTGCCCGCTTCCCGCCCCGGGGTCTCTGGCCTGCTCCCTCCCTCCTGCAGGGGAGTCCGCGGCTACGTCAGCCCAGCTGGGTTCATGTCAGGCACAGCACTCCCACACTGTTGTGGCGGTCACCAAGTGGGGTGCTTTGGTGAACTGCCCCTTGCCTCTGGGAAGCCCTGACCAGGGGATTTCATTGGGCCCGTCTGCCCACAAATCTGCGGGGGGTGTGTGTGCGTTTTGCCTTTGTGTTCCCTGCATTACAAACGCAGGGATCGTGCTTGTCCCACCCACGGTGCAACATGGGTTAATCATTAGAGCGGGGGCCTGGCAGGCGGGAGTCCTGGGCTTTCTTCCTGCCTTTGCCACTGGCCTTGGGCACCTGTGAGCTGCTGGTGCTCATCACCAGCCACATTTAAGTCAGTGGGAGTCTGGAGTGCTTAGCGCCTCTAGAAATCAGGCCAAGTGCCTCTCTGTGCCTCAGTTTTCCCATCTCTGTACATGAAGCCATTCACCTCTGAGTGCCCCAGATTCCCCAGTTATAAGGAGAGGGCAGGAATATTGACCTACTGCACGTCGGGGTTTGTGAGGCTTGTGAGCTCCTGATGGGGAGAAGGGGTGGCTGATTCTGTCCCTCCTGGATCACCGGGTTTTGCTGGCTTGTGGTGTTGCACACCCCCTCCTGCGGCTGCTTGGGCTGGAGTTAAGGTTGCATGGCGGGTGGTGTGACCCAGTGTTTCACATTTTGGAGCTGTCTTAGCCCTGGATGTTAAAGGCTTCCGCTCCTGGGGTGGGTCGCAAACCCCACAAGCCTTTCCTGGCTGCCATACCTTGGCTGTGACTTCCCAGGGGAAAGGAGAGTGTTCTGTCCATGGTGCTGAACTGAGGCTGGAGCAGAAAAATCCACCTCTGCCCCCACAAATCTCCACGCGAACAGACCCAGGCAGAGACACTGCCACACCCAGAGACACCACTGCTCATATGCAGACCCTCACCCCCATGTGCGCCTGCATTGACATGGCCACACATGACTGTTCGCACGCATTGACGGCCCCATGTGTGTGGAGACAAGGTGGGGAAGGCGATATCTTACTGGACCAGCTTCTGTTGGTGAGGGCGACAAGCTTTCGAACCACACAGAGCTCTGCTTCAAGTCTGGGAAACTGGCTCAGAGTGTCACAGCTCGATACAAGAGGGAACGGCTTGTTTAGCATAAGTAGTGACCACGTATTTCAAGGTATGTACCCACAGACACATGTACGCACGCATGCATTTGAACACAGAAGTATACACACATGTGCCCCTGCAGACACACGACTGCACCCATTCGTGGATAGCCACGCATAGGCAAACACAGATACATAGACGTGTGCGTGCCCATGAACACACAAATGTGGATGCAGCGGTTGTCCCACAGCTAATGGGATAGGCTCAGACCCGCTCCAACAGAGTAAGGTGCCTTTCACCTTAGGATCCATTCCAGACTAGCTCCCAGTGAGATGGTCAGATCTGGGCACTTGCCCTCTCCATGTTCCTCAAAACAGCCTGGATTTGCTCTTCTTGATTTATTCAGAGCCCTCTTTGACATGGTAACAGATACAAACCCACCCACCGAATTTGGATCTGAAGCTTGGTGGGACATGGCATGGCTGAGAAACAAGCGCAGTGATTTCAGGCACTCTCTGGTGCAGCAACCTCCCTGGAACCCCAGGGTCATGATCCTCCACGGTCCCCCTGTGTACTGTGCGTCCCAGGAGCTAAAACGCGTCAAGCTGGCCGGGTGCTTGTATGGGAGACCTCTGAGGAGTGTCCAGTAATGGGCTGCTGCTTCACTAGGTGGCACTCTGCTCTCCTAGTCAGTACTGAATGCAGTGCACCGGTGTGGCACTAGGGGGCGATGAGATGTCCAGGTTCCAGAATATGGATGAAAAACATCAATCCAAGGTGCTGCTCGATCATGCCCATTAAAACTCTCAGGCAGTGTTTAACAGGTGGGATGTTAGACCCAGCAGCCAGGCCATATTCCAGCAGGGACTGTTACATTCCACCAGCCTTTCGTTCCCCTCCCTGTTCCAACCGAAAATGGGATTTTCCACAACCCGTACAAAGCTCTCACGTTGCCATGCCGTGTTAAACAGCTGCTGCTTTCCACCCCAGAGATGGGTTCATTTCAGCTGTGGGTGAAACAATCCCTGTTGACTCTGTACATCGGTTTGCCAGGTGCTTTAGGACCCTAGAGGATAAAAAGTGCTTTATAAAGACAAACTGTGAGAACATAGGATTTGCCAGACTGGATCAGACCCTCTGTCCCATCTCGGACAATGGCCAGAACCAGATGTTTCAGAGAGAGGTGCAAACCTTTATAGTGGACAATATTGCTTATGCACTAAAGTGCCTATGAGGGATGCTTCTTCCTGACCTGAGGCAATGGCTGGCATGTGCCCTGAAGTGGGAGGGTTTATAACCCTTCTAAAATATTACCCTCTGTACTGTGGGTAGACACAAATGCCTAGCTCTCTTTGGAAACCTATTAAGCTTTTTGCCTCTGTGATATCATGTGGCAGTGAGTTCCACAGGTAAAACCTGCACTCTGCCTTTGTATTAGCTCACTAGGAAGCCACAGGGGAAGCCTGAATCCATGAGTGTGTGGAAGGATTATAAAGGGGGGTTGTTGGTTTCTTGGCAGAAAGAATCAGCGGAAATCTCGGGGCAGAGCCTGATGTGCAGTTTCCTGCAGCTGCTGGATAAGAACGGGAAAGGGGGAACGCGGGGCTGGTTCGTGATCCCACAGGACGACCCCCTGGTGCTGTATGTGTATGCCGCACCCCAGGTAGGTGAGGGCTTGGTTGGTTCTCCTATTGCATTTGTATTGAGACCCTGCTCGAGCCACAGCAGCCTGGCAATTCAGCTGAGTTGTGCAGCATAAAGCTGGTGCTGGCTGTCTCCACTGGGGGGAGGGAGCAAACGCTGACGCGAACAAGCCTGAGCCCCTGACTGTCCTTCCCTCCCTCCAGGATGTCAAGGCTCACACCTCCATCCCCCTGCTGGGCTACCAGGTGAAGGAGCCTCCCCAGAGTGACCCCCGTCACCTCTTCCAGCTGGTCCAGTCCAAGCAGACCTACACATTTGTGGCGGAGACGGAGGAGCTGAAGCAGCGCTGGATGAAGATCATGGAGCAGTCAGCCAGGGGCAATGCCTATCTCTCTGGAGAGGAGGAAGAGGACAATGACTCATTCGATGACCTGGAGTGATTGGGGCTCTCGGTGACCTCTTCTAGACTGTCTATGGATGACTCCAGTCCTTCATGTCGGAGAGCTCAGACAGTGTGATCTAGTGGTCACAGCAAAGTGACAGAGACTCAGGAGACCTGGGATCCTATCCTCAGTGCTGCCGCTCACTTGCTGTCAACTTGGGCGAGTCGCTGGACTTTTTTTTGTGCCTCAGTTCCCCCATCTATGCAGCGGGGATGAGGGTACTTACTAACCTTTGTAAATTGCTTTGAGGTCTATCAAGGCAGGGCAGCATAGCTCTTACTGTTCCCATTGCCCAGTCTGGGAGTACGTCTACACTGCAGAGGAAGGCGTGATTGCAGCAAGCAGTAAAAAGTAGTGTCGTTTGGCACCATGGGCGAGCAATCCAAGTATATAGCCAGGCTCCCTGGCAGACTAATACACGTGTTGCTAGCCCATGCCACTGTGTCTACATGGCTATTGTAAGCCGTGCTAGATAGATGGACAGGCTAGCTAGGTGTGCAGGCCAGTAAGCCTCTGTCTCAGGCAAAGACGGCTCAAGCTGCAGAGTTTGGATCCTGCGGAGAAGAAGCCATCTGCAAAATTCAGATGTGACAGGAGGGTGGGATTTGGATCCATGAGCAGAGCCTTTCTAGAGAATCTGACAAATGCCCCAGGATCCAGTGGGCAGTCCTCTTGGCTAATTAGCCATCCATTTCTTCATGGGAGGAGATGGCGGGAGGAGGGGAATGGGCTGGAGGAAGCTGGGGAAACAGACAAGGAAGGAGGCTGAGATGAGGGAGGTGCTGCTGGAGTCATGTGGGGGAGGGGTTGGGGGGGTGGAATTGGATGACCAAATAGAAGTGGGAAGAGATGGGACAGGGATGGGGGGCCACGGCAGGAGGTTCCTCCCATGATTAGCTTAACCCAGCCACTCCAGCTGGGTGGGAACCAGGTTTCCCGTCCTGTGACAGTTTTTCAAGAGATCAAAACATTTTCCTGCCCTGACTTGGGATGAAAAGTTGAAATCTTGAAAAATATTGTAAACCAAAAATGTGGAAGGGGGAAAAAATACCCCACCACCACTGCCCCCCTCCAAAAGCAATCGGTTCAGGTCAATCAACATGTTTTGTTCCACTTTGGACCATTTTTATCTTCTTACCTTTATTTTACTATCATTAGCTTGCATTTCAAACGAAAAGCTGCTTCAAACCAGAACTTTTGGTTTCGAAAATGTCCAAATGAAATGCGGTGACAGCTTTGAAACTGTTTGCCTTTTTTTTCTTTCTTCAACTTGAAAAAGTCGTGGAAACTGCCCCTTTCCCAGGAGAAGTTTTGGTTTCGACAAATTGGCGTTTTCTAGTGAAAAACGTTTCACTGGAAAATTCCCAACCAGTTCGTCCTCCCATCTTCCAGTGAGAGCACTGGTAGAATTGCAGTTCTAATGGGTGATCCGTCATTCCACCGGTTGCCACCAGAGAGCAGTAAAACCTAACTGTTCTGCTGCACTTGGGTGTGCTAGGAGATGTGACTTCTATTCACATTACTCTGGGGGAGGAGATCTTAAACTTTTCTAGCACCGCCGCAAAGGGAGTGATAGCGGTGACAAACCTCCAGGGTGATGAAGCGCAGTTTCATTCAAGCCTTTACTTTGTCTTACTTTCTTGGTGAGTTTCCCGGGCTGGTGTGATGATTATGGTACCGCTCTCCACGTCCGTAGCGTGGCGGAAGGGGCTGTGCATGTACCATGGTTCGGCTCTGCCAGTGCATGCCTACACGACCTGCAACCGTCCCTGGCCTGGGACCCCACACACCCCTGCCAGTGCACCTCCTCTGGGCCCGAGTTGCAGCACTCTTTGCTAATCCAGTTCTGGGACCCCACAGCTCAGCCAACACACTATTCCTGACCAACTACTCCTGCAATTTATGTCTTAGGCTCCCCACCTTGCTCTGTCAATGCACCCTAATTCTGACTTGCAGCAGTCCTGGGACCCCCAAATATCTCCCACAGTCCCCCTTGAAAATGAACTGCAGCATGCTCTGCTATTCCATTCCTGGGACCTCCTAGGGCTTTGTCAATGTACCTCCTGCAAGTCATGCCCGATCTGCAGCCAACATGCTTTTCCACGCCTGGGACGCCACACACCTTTACAAGTGCCCCTCAATCCTGACCTGTGGCACCCCTTGCACTTCTCTCCTGCCCTTCCACGCCCTCTAGGGTGACCAGATGTCCCCCCACCCCCTGTCCTGATTTTTCACACTTGCTGTCTGGTCACCCCAATGCCCTCTGGGATTGTAGTCCTGTTCGTCCCTCAATCCCAGCCAGCCAACTGCACCAGGCCTCTCCTGGGACTTGGAGTTAGGGCAAGCAGCTGCTGCCATTTGGGTGACAAGCTTGCGATATGAACCAGCTCAGCCATGCCGAGCTGAGCAGGTAGGGGTGGTGCTAACTCGCGGTGACAGCCAGCCTATGGGAGAGGGGCTGGGGAGAGCAAAGGGTTGATTTTCTTTCAAGACAAAGGTAAGGTCATTAGTCTGCGTATTAAGGTAGCAGCTAGGGGCCATGTTCAGGGCCCCACTGTGTGAGGCGTTGCACACACGTAACAAAGAGACAGTCCCTGCCCCAAAGACCTTACAATGGACGTATAAGATGAGCGCCAATAGGTGGATGCGACGAACGGGAAGCACAAGAAAAGAGGGAGACAGTGATAATCAGCAGGACGAGCAGTGGCCATAGCACACCAGCTGCCTGAACAGTGCCAAGCTGCTTGTAGGCAGGGCCAGCTCTAGGCACCAGCAAACCAAGCATGTGCCTGGGTGGCACATTTTCAGGGGCACCGTTGCGGCCATTTTTTTTTTTTTTTTTTGCTTTGGGCGGCAAAAGCCTAGAGCCGGCCCTGGCAGCAGCAGCGCGTCGTGCGCAGGGGGTGCCCTGGGGCTGCTGCGGTTCGCGCCGCGGGGGAGCAGCGCCCGCACCTTGTGGATGGGCCGGGCAGGCTCCGAGCAGGGGACACTCAGGCTGGGGGCCGCTCCACTGGGTGCACGGAGCTGCCTGCAGGTGCTGCAGGGTGGCTGCCCCCCAGCGCCGCAGCCGGGGCTGGGTGAAGCGGCCTGAGCTGCCCAGGGGCTGTGGCAGGGTGGCCAGAAGCAGCAGCAGCAGTGGGGCCATAGAGGGTGGGGCGCGGCCCAGGAGTCCCGCTGCTTATCCCAATCCTGCACCGGACAGGCTGGAGGCGAGGGGGGAGTGGGCGGAGTCAGCACTGAGTGGGGGGAGCCCAGCGCTGGGGTGACAGGGGGTGCGGGTGGGGTGGGAGGGAGAGCCCAGCGCTGGGGCGGCAGGGGGTGCGGGTGGGGTGGGAGGGAGAGCCCAGCGCTGGGGCAGCAGGGGGTGCAGGTAGGGGGGAAGAGAGAGCCCAGGGCTCGGGCGGCAGGGGATGCGAGAGGGCACTGGTGTGGGGGAGTGGGAGCCCAGGAGTAGGGGGCAGCCAAAATTTTTTTTGCTTGGGGTGTCAAAAGACCTAGAGCCGGCCCTGGTTGTAGGCAGAGGAGAGTTTTAGGAAAGCTGTAAACATTCGCCCAAGGACCTACCCCGAGAAAGAAGATGCCTGGCCTGGAATTCCTTCAAACAGAAGGAAGTACTTCTTCACATAATGCACAGTCAACTTGTGGAACTCCTTGCCAGGGGATGTTGTGAAGGCCAAAAGTATAACAGGGTTCAAAAAAAGAATTAAATAAGTTCCTGGAGGGTAGATCCATCAGTGGCTATTAGCCAAGATGGTCAGGGATGGAATCCCATGCTCTGGATGTCCCTAGCCTCTGACTGCCAGAAGCTGGGACTGGACGATAGGGGATGGATCATTCCCTCTGATGCACCAGGCATTGGCCACTGTCAGAAGACAGGATAGTGAGCCAGATGGACCATTGGTCTGACCCAGTATGGCCGTTTTTATGTTCCACCAGCCTCCTTGCCTATCCCAGCGAGTCAGGGAGCGGCAAGTGATAGCTGCTTTGTGACTTCTCTGGGACATACAGGATCAGGAATGATTAGTCCCTGGGAGCCCAGGATTGCACAGGGGGATCAAAGATCAACTCCTCCTTGTTAGGGCTGGAATCCGATAACCAGGCTAGGAAATTAGAGCTTCACTTAAGGTGGAGGTTGGAAATCAGGGCAATCTGGAGAGAAGACAGAACTCCTGTATGCATGGGGAATGGGAGAAGGTCTGTAATGCGCCTTCTGCACACCGGGGGGCAGCACGAAGCAGAGAGGGGCAGAGCCCAGAAGTGGCGCCAGCGCCTTTGCGGACAGTGATGGGTGAAAAGCGAAAGGGCTGAAGGATGGGGGTGAAGGTCCAGGCCGAACCGGGGTGCAGCTCCCGTGCTCCGCAGCCCGGCCCTGTGATGGGTGGGCGCTCTGTAACGTGCCCCAGCGCAAGAGGAGTGGGCCGTTACCGCAGCGAGGTGGTGGTCCCTCCTGGGCCCTGCTCCCAGGCTGGTGGAGCATAGCCCCCAGCCCGCCCACCCTGGTCATACAGAGCTACCGCTGCAGAGACAGCCAGTGCCCGCACGCACTGCCCCTGGGCCGGAGAGGGGAACGCTCGGGCTCCACGGCCCAGGCAGGCTTTGGCCTCCGCTGAGATGCCTCTCTCTTGCCAGCCCCGCCCTGCCCCACCTTGCTCCTCCACCTCTGGCCCTCCCCTTCCACCTGCATCCCGTGCCCCCCTTCCCCAATATATGGGCATCACCCCTCTTCTCTCTTCACCCTGGACTTCTCAGGCACCGGGGAAGCTTCAGCCCCTGGCCAGCCTTGGAAACTCCCCCTTGGCTGTGGTGGGCGGGGAGGGGGTGTGAACGAGTCAGGGAAGCCAGCAGAGCTGGAGCATCTCCCCTGGCATGCTTCCTGCTTGGCATCCCTCTGCGTGTGAGAGAGAAACAAAACAAGCTCCCAGGGCCAGGCTGTCATTAGCTGGCTCATGAATGGGCACCTCGTAAACAGACTTCCTGTTTACCCAGGCCCCGTAAACTGCAGAAATTGTGTCCAGAGCAAAAGTCAACCTGTTTCTATTTTTACATCCATCCATCCATCCCACTCCTTGTGCTTTACAATTTGATCCCTGCCTGGGTCCTGTAGCTGCCAGGGGCAGGGCCGGGCCAGGGGAAGCTATTGCAGTAGCAACCAATATGTGCCTGGCGCTGTACGGCCCCGCTGGGAGGGGCTGTTCCTGGAGCTGGCCACCTGTAAAGCCCGTAGCACAGCCACAGGCTGCCCTCCCCTAGGGCAGCCAGCCTGTTCGTCCCTCGCTGAAGAGACGGACGTGGCCATCCTCCCAGTCACCGGGGGTGGGGCCACTGGAGGGATTGGGGCTAGTCAAGATGGAATGGATACAGAGAAACCAGGGCGGGGGGCGAACACATCAGGGAGGAGAGACAGGGGGAGCAGCAAGCAGAGAAGCGCAGAGGCGAGGGGGTGAACCAAACGCCAGCACCTTGCAATGGGAGCAGGGAACCATGGGATAGCCCTGCTGCAGCCTCCCGACTGGGTCTGTCCAACTCCGTGTTGAAATCCTCTGGGAGCCTTGCCCCACCCTTCTCCTGCCTGCAGCCCATCACCTCTCCCAGGTCTACCTGCCTCTAGCTCCACCCTCTCTCCTTCCCCCCCAACCCCCACGTCTATGCTCTCCCAGCTGTTACTGGAGCAATTCACAGCCTGTTCCAAGATGCAGATGTGCACAGCTGCCAGGAACCCACAGCTCCACCGGCCCCCCCCCCCCCTCCGGCCTGGTGTCCTTAGGCCAGAACATATTAGCTAATCTCTTGGCAACACCATCTGTCCCAGAAGCAGCATCAAGCCACCAGCCCTTCCTGTTACTGGAAGACATCTCCAGGAGCAGGGTTGGGGGAGGGGCTGCTCCATTTAGAGGCTTGTGGTTTAAACCTAGAATTCAGTGGAATCCATCCCAGCTCTTGGCCTCGCAGCCCAGAAGGGACCATGTCACATGCTAAGGAACCCCCAGCAGGACAAGCCGTCAAGGTGAAACTTTGCTAATCAAGAGTTGTACTAAGTCCCAGGCCCTCTGTGGATTCAAACGGGCAACCCAGCTGAGTGAAGAAAAGATCTTTGATGATTCACCTGTTCTTCCTGCTGCTGAGTCTGCACCTGAAGATGTTCTGCTCTCCTGTAATTAGCTGCCATGGAGATGGTGCTGATGACACATGGCCGACGAAGGCTCCAGGTGGAGAACAGGCAGCTGGAGCAGATGAACAGTGAACCTGAGCAGCCCAGCCCCTGTTGTCACACAAACATCCCGAGTCATAAATGACAAGGGAAGCGGCTGGTTGGTTACCCTTCATTATCGTTCATTTTCCCTGCTGCACCTGTACTTGTGTTGCCAGGAGCTGCTTCCGTCAAAGCACCAAGACTCAAGAACTAGGTGCAGAACTAGGATCTTTGGTGAGCCCTTCTGCACTGCCTGGGTCTCCACACTAAAATCCCCAAGTCCTGTCCCGGCATGCACTGGGCTCAGTGTCAAAACAGGGGTTTCCCTGGGACCCAGCCTTTGCTCCAAAGTCCTGGGGCGGGACATGGAGGGAATGTCCTCAGGTTCTTGTGCCAGTTTCTAGGCTGAGGAAGTGGCAGAAATCCAGGCCTCACCCTGCAATGGGGTCTGCTCAGATGGACCGTTATGCCCAGGTGGTGTCCCATTGACATGCTGCCTGGAAGATGCGATCAGAGAAGGGATTTCTGGGTAGGAGGCCATTGTCAAGGCCTTTGCTGAGGCACATGCTGTCTGTGTCTGTTCTCCACACACGGGCACAAGGAGATCTGATATCCGGATCGGGGCCCTGAGAGCCGTGGGGCTGTGGGAACGTGCCCGGCGTTGGTTCTGTTGCTCCGTTTCATGTAGGAATTGCTGCCATTTTGTCCCTGGCCCAGGACGGTGGGGAGTGTGGGTGGAATGTCCATTTTCCACCCCAAAGATCTCAGGTTTTCACGGCCAAGGGTCTTTGGTTGGAATGCAAAATGGCAAACCCCCGGCTGCGGCTAGGCGAATGTCTGGGCTGCAAGTGCCCCTGGCCTTTGTGGGCTGGGGGAAGGAGGAGGTGGAAGGATCCTTTTGCCCTCCCAGGGGCCAGGCACCGTCTGTCCCTAAGCATTGACTGTGTGTGTGCCACCTCCACTAGGCCCAAGCTATCTGGACAAGGGAAGGGGGTTGTAGTCAGGGAACATGAGCAAGGACTGGCGTGTTCTGGGGAGGCTGCGTCAGAGCAGGAGAGAGGGGTCTGGGACGTGCCCAAGCCAGGACATAAGGAGGAGAACCCTGATTCCCTCGGTGGCTCGAGTCATGAGCTCTCAGCCCACTCCTGCCCCATGATCAGCTAACGTGCAACCTGCCCTCCGCCAAGGATGGCCCTGCCTGCTGAGGCTGCAGGCTGGGCTGAATTGTCCGAGGTGGCCCCATGCCAAAATCCTCCTGATCCTTGTGTCAGGGGCCTGCATTCCCCTCTCCAGCTGGCCACCTGGCTGTTTGTTGACATGCCAAGGATGCTTCACGTTTGAACGGGGTCAAGGCCGGCAGCCCTGGGAGAGTGTCACTGCCGGAGTGGCTGGGAAATGGGCCTGCTGTGGCTGTTTGCACCCAATGGGCTCGCTCGTGTTCCCAGCAGGGGAAAACCCCAGCAGGGGTCAGAGAGGGGTGCTTCTCGGGGCAGCGTTGCCAGTCAAAGCATGGCTCGGGTCATGGTGCGAGGCGGGGGGAGAGGTAATCGGGGCTGCAGGGAACATATTGTTGCTGCTGCAGGGGGTGGGGGGGGTCAGAGCAGTTTGGCCTCTTTCCTCATTAAGCAGAAACTGAAAACCCCAAGGAGAAGTCGAACAACTTCCTATTCTCGAGAATGAGGAAGGGCTCGAGGCCACTTACTGGAATTCCCCCAGCTGCCCCCCCAGGCCTTTTCTTGTAAATGCCGACCAGAACACATTGTGAAACCCACAGGGTGAGGCGAGTCACGCTGGGGAAGTGGGAGCCGCCCGCCCATTGATAAAACGGGTGCGAGGGAGGGGAATTGGAGATTTGTTGAGTGGCAGGTCCTTCTGCAAATCCTCTCCACGGTCCTCTGCTTCTGCTCGGCCAGCCCCTACAAGCTGCTCGTCCCCACTATGGAGCTGCCTCCTTAGCCAGACTGTAGGGGCAGGGAATGGGCAGGGGACAGGGGCGGTACATAGGGCCCAGTGACCAGAGAAAGCAGAAGGGATGAGACACATGGGAAATCCTGCAACTAGGGAAAGAAGACAGCAAGAGCCAAATTCAGGCCTGGTGTAATCTGCATCAAAGGAGTTGTGTCCATTTACACCTAGGGTGACCAGATAGCAAGGGTGAAAAATTGGCACCGGGGTGGGGGGTAATTGGCATCTATATGAGACAAAGCCCCAAATATCGGGACTGTCCCTATAAAATCGGGAATCTGGTCACCCTATTTACACCAGAGCTGAATTTAGCCTGGTGTGATGGGGCTTGGGGGTGTGGGATCATACAGCAATGCACACGTCTGTGTGTGTGAGTGCGTTTAAGGGTGGGCATTTGTGGCTGTCCCTGTGTGCAACTCTTAAATCTGGACATTGTGTGTCTATGTGCGGCCATGTGCATTTGTGTGTGGCCCTGACTTATGGCTGCGTGTTGTGTGTCTGTGTGCGGCCATGTGCATTTGTTTTGGCATCCATGGGCGTGTGCGTGTTTACTTGTGTGAGGAGGGGACATTTGGGTTACGCCCTCGCTCCTTGCCCGCTCTGGCCAGGAGGTGGCGCTGCTCCATCTACTTCTGCAGCAGAGAAATTTGGGGCAGAATCCAGGCCTCAGCAACGCTTCAAATTATTTAGCGCTCTGGTCCTCACAGCATCCCCCAGGGCAGGTGCACAGTCCAAAGCAGGCAGCATTTCATATTACAAAAACCCAGCCAAAACTCACCACCCCCTCTCTGCTCCACTAGCTGGAGTCAGCCGAGCTCCCTTCACCCTCTGGGAAAAGCCAGGCTCAAGAGATGAACTGTGCATTGAAGATGAAGATGATTGGGGTATGGGGGAGGGTGAGCTTCAGGGGTGAGGAGGGCCCCTTACTGAGCATACCCAGCGCACCTGCAGGTACCACTAGGGAGAGCAGGCCCACTCCTCCGGGCATGGGAAGGTTATCACAGAAGCACGGGGAGGATGGGCTGAGAGCAGCTGGGCTCGTCCTCTGGGCTATGCGTGACAGGCGTCCTGCCCCACCTCCTGTGGGACAGAGGGGATGGCTCGAATCCAGAGCACCAGGCCTGGAGGACCTAGCACTCTTCCCCTTTTATCTGGCCAGTCCCTGCTGGGGATACTCCATAGGGTCCTGCCTATCTATCTATCTATCTATCTATCTATCTATCTATCTATCTATCTATCTATCTATCTATCTATCTATCAAACCCAGAAGCAGATTGGAGAACCCACTCCCCACGTCAGAGACTAACCATGGGCCTCAGCAGGGAACCGGAGGCCCTGATACACGCTGGTCTCCAGCAGAGACCAACCCACCTGCTCTCCAGATGAGCCTCTCCACTCAGCCTGCACCACGAGCCCCCTGGTAGTTCTTGAGACCCCACCAGCCCCTCCACTTGCCCGGTGCTGCCGTGAACACCCAGGCTTTACAAGATTCCATGTGCAGCTCCATGCACCCTGGGCCCCCTGCATCCCCCAGGCTCCCTCCATCCAGTCTGTACTTACAAACAGCGAAGCTCCAAGCCCCACCAGGTGCCCTGCATCTAACAGAAACCTCTTGGCCTAGCTGCATAGTGAGATGGATTTGCCCTGGTGACAGCAGCAGCCTCCTACTCTCCTGAACCCCTCGCTTTTCTTAGGGCATCCCAAGCCACAGGACCCCCATTTTGTGCACTTGGTCCATCCCGACCTTGCCACCTGAGCTCAATATTCCCTCATGTAGTGAGCTGGCCTTGGGCCCAGAACTGGCACCAGCCCTCAAGGCACATGCGCAGCACGGCATCCCTCTCCCCTCCAGCCACTCCCTCCTGCCATCTCCAAAGACAGCGGGGAGTCCCGGCCCCACCTCAGGGCTTCTGGTTGCAGCCCGTTCTCTAGTTAGACAGCACGGGGCACACTGAAGGCTCTTCTGCCACGGGTCCATGGTCCTCACAGCTGCCCATTCGGAGTCATTTTACTGTGTTTCCAGTGGGGTCTCTGCCCTTAGCCCTGGCAGGGAGGTGCCGTCTCTCACCAGTGGGGGTTTCCAAGGAGCACGCTGCCCAGGGGGCTGTGATTTGGAATTCTCAGGCTGTAGCAACCATGGGTATTGGGTGGGATACTCCATAGGGTCCTGCCTATCTATCTATCTATCTATCTATCTATCTATCTATCTATCTATCTATCTATCTATCTATCTATCTACCACGGATTGGGGTGAATTCTCCATCATTGACAATTGTTAGCTCAAGACTGGCTGGTTTTGTCAGAGCTCTGCTCTAAGAATTATTTTGGGGACAATCTCTAGCCCATGTTACACAGGAGGTCAGGCACTTCTGGCCTCGGATTCTATCTGTCCTTCCGTCCATCCCCAGTCACCCCCGTCTCTCCGTCCCTCCCCCTGCGCTGTATCTAGGCTGGGTTTGATGGCGTTATAGGGCTGAGTGAGAGGTTGCTTTGCCTCCTGCGCTTCGGCCGCGATTCCTGCTCCCTTTCCTGGCTGGGCAGAGGATGGGGGGGCTGGGAGATTTCCCGGGTGCTGAGCGCCGCAGGAGTCGTTCCGGGCCCCCAGCTGGAGGAGACTGGCTGAACTGCAGCTGGGTTGCCTTGGCAGCTCCTTTGACAGCCTGTTTTACACTGAGAAAGTAGCGCAGAACCTGCTCTGGGTATAAAGCAGAGACTAAAAATATCCCTGTGTGCAAGAAGCTTCCCAAGGAGGCGGTGGCAGCGGCATCTCTAATGAGTGAGCGCGGAGTTCATCCAAGGACAGGAGAAGGCTCCCTGCCTCCGCTCGCTCCCCCTCCCCTCTGCTGCTGCATTAGCAGGTGCTGCTGGCTGGGCTGGATGCCGCATGGTCCAAACCATGGCCTGAGAGGGAGGAGAGCCACTCTTAAAGGGGGCTGCGCTCTTGGGCGGGGGGAGCTGCGCCATGAGGGGGGAGGATACTCCTCATGGGGGGGCCCAGCACTCTGAACGGGGGCTGTGCTTTAAGGGGAGCACTGGGGCTGCATTAAGAAAGGGGCCTTTAGGAACTGTCTCAAGGGGGTTTGACGAAGTGGGGGATTTTTTTTATTTTTTCGTGGTTTTCCAATGGGTTGCATGCAGAGGGAGGGGGACTCGATGTCCCCGGGTGTTACTGGTTTCACGAGGTGACGGGAGAGGGAGTTTGCTGGTACAGAGGACCGGAGAGGGAACTTGGGACCCCAGCCAATGGCCTGGAGGATGGAGACCCCAGCAACTGGTGACCTGACAACCCGCAGACCCAGATCAGGAGTCGCAGCTGGTTCTGGCCAGTGGGAGGACAATGGGCTGCGGAGAGAGGACCCCGTGACCTAAGCAGCCGGTTCCAGCCAGAGGGGGCCAGAGGAGGGCTGAGAGGAGACCCAGGCCACCCAGTTTACGACCCTGTTTACCTGGAGCAAAGACAATGGACAGAGGCGGGGCTTGGGGCTGGTTATATCGGATGCCCAGCTGGGAAGCAGGGGGGCTCTGGGCAGGAGAGAGGGGGCAGGCAGGGCCCACCTGGATGCAGGGAAGAGGGGGAATGTGCTGGGCTGAGGGAGGCCAGGCCTGAGGGTCAGAGAGTTTCCTGTGCTGTGTTCAACCCTCAATAAACCCACCTGTTTTATGCTGGCCGAGAGTCGCTCCGGTCTAGAGAACAGGGTTGCATCATCCCCTTCGGGGGTGGAGGCCCGGGGGGTCCAGAGCGAGTGGACTCCCTGAGGGGGCCCATGGCGAGAGACAGACGTGCTAAGGCTCAGAGAGGTGCGGCTCCAGGAGGTGGAGGGGCCAACCCCAGGAGAGAGTGGATCCCCGGGAAAAGGGCTGTCTCACTGAAAGGGGCACCCCCCTCCACAGACCGCACAGGGCCAACAGTGGGCACGATCTGTGAGTCCGTGACGGGGGGGGGGCTGCATTCTGGAGTGTCTGTGCGCCATAGGGGCCTGCCCTGCGTGGGGGTGGTGCTCCATAGGGGTCTCTGCTGAATGGGAGCTGGGCTGTATAGGTGCTTTGCTCTATAGGGGCTGTACTCCACAAGGGTCTGTGCTCTATAGGTGATTTGCTCTATAGGGGCCTGCTCTCAAGAGGGGTTGTGCTCCATAGGGGCCTGTGCTGTATAGGCACTTTGCTCTGTAGGGTCCTGTGCACCACTGGGGCTGTGCTCTATAGGGGCTGTGATTTATAGGGGCTGTGTTCCACAGGGTCCTACCTTCCACAGGGGCATGTGCTTTATAGGGGCTGTGCTCCATAGGGTCCTGCATTCTACCAGGATTGTCTTCAATAGGGGTCTCTTCTCTGTTGGGCTGTGCTCTATAGGAGTCTGCGCTTGATAGGGGTCATGCTCTATAGGGCGCCGCTGAGCTTTTACAGAGATCATTAAAGAACAAACAGAATCAACACCAATAGAAGCTTCCAAATCAGGCCCGGCAAACACACCCTCTCGGAGAATGGGAATTGGCCAGCAGCCTAGCCCAATGGGCCATCCAGTCCAGGCTCCCATCGCCAACGGCAACTGACGTCAGATGCTTCAGGCCTCCATGTGCTGGCGCTCACCCACCCTGTCATGCGCCCAGGGGAAGGGGACTGAGATTCCAGCTCCCCCTTCTCTGCCCTCACCCAGCAGCCTAGAGTCAGAGATGCCCGCTCAGCCTCTCTACCTGACCCTGAGTCTGAGATCTGGAGCCGCCCCTGGTGTTGATGGCTCTGCTGCATCTCCCTCTGCCTCTCCCTGCCATGCTGTGAATGTCCCCACCAGCCACAGCCTGACCTCCCTGACCCAGGGCCTGCCCCTTTTCAAACCCTCTCCCTAGGTTATCCTGGCTCATTTGCCCTTGTGCAAAAGCGACATGGGCAGGGGAAGAACCCACGTGGTCCCGGGAACCAGCTGCCTTATTTCTCCTGCATCCTTCCCCCGCATGTCTCCCCGCAGCCCCGCCACCCACACAGCCTGTTTGAGATGGGGGACCAGTGGGTCTCCCTACGGGGGGGCCTCATAGCCTCCCATGCAACCTGGGGGCAGGCAGATGTGATGGGGACCCGGGGATGCAAGGGAGAGGCTGTGCGATGCTGGGACAGAGGGGTGATTCTGTGTCACAGCAGCAGGGCTCTACCTGTGGGGTGGCGACAGGCGGTGGCCATTTATTTCCTGCATTAGCATGAACATGGCTTGGGTTTGAAGCCCCCTGGATTACCCCTTGTGGATGGGGAGGAAGAGTCAGGGGTCGGCTGCAATGAATGTAAAGGGGATTCTTTACGGAGGCTGTAGGGTCTCTCTGGCTCTCCAGCTCCCAGGTGGGCTAACACACATGGTGTCACCAGTCGGGTCTCCCTGTGTCCCTGCCTGGCCTCAGCAGTCGTGGATGTAGGGTCACCAGAAAGCAAATGTGAAAAATCGGGACAGGGATGGGGTGGTAATAGGAGCCTATATAAGAAAAAGACCCAAAAATCGTGACTGTCCCTATAAAATCGGGACATCTAGTCACCCTATGTGGATGGGACCCGCTGACTGTAATGCAGCCTCTCTCCCCACCATCCCAACCCTGCTCTGCCTCCAGCCCCTTCCCACTCCCACCCTGCTGGGCAAAGGGGGAAGCTTGCCCTGACCCACAGGGTTCTCCCCAGCTCTTCACGAGGGTAACAGGATTCCCCGAGAGCCTGAGCAGGAAGCAGGTGAAAGCAGCGACAGGAGGGGAAGGCGGGTTACGCTGAATTCTGGCTGCACTGAATATAAAGGGCATCTTTTACTGAGGCGGCTGGGCGCGGGCAGACCCTGTGGTTCTCTCTGGCTCTCCAGTTCCCAGCCTGGTGTTTGCCTGGGCACTGGCCTGGCCTGGACTCCACTACTAAAGCCCTGCAGTCCTAAAGCCATCGCTGACCCCATCCGACCACAGGCGTCCAAGGGGCAGGACAAGGGGCTCGGAAGCCCCTCACACACACACACATGCAACAGGGAGCCTGTGCTGCCTTCTCCCTGAGAATCCTGTGACTGTGTCACCACTTGGCGGGCGCCTGGGAGGCCACATCAACCCCCCCTTTCACACTGAGTAGGGCACCAGCTTGGCAGCTCCCCATTCAGGGTCCTGTTACAAGAATAAAAGGCTTGGCTGCAGCCAGTGTAGAGCTCCCCCCGCTGTTCCCAGAGGAGCCAGGCCTGGGAGCACCCCATGGCCAGCGCTCCCCATGGTGTCAAGGGAGGTAGGGCCTGGTGGGGCTGAGCTTTATACATTGTCCCCGGTGAGCTCCCAGCAGCCAGGGCTCCTCTAAGATTGGACTCAGGGGCGTTTTAGCTCATGGGCATCTGCATTGCAGGAAGGCCCTGTGCTCAGTGGCTGTATGTGCACCGTGTGGGCATGGGTGTCTGTGCCAGGTGTGTGCTTGGCATGCGTGTGCACCATGTGTGCATGTGCACAGGCGTGTCTGTGTGCCAGGCGTGTTCTCTGTGTGCACATGCTCAGTGTGGGCATGTGTTCAGGGTGTGCATGTGCATCCATGCTCAGTGAGGGTGGGTGGGTGAGTGCATACATCTAGTGCATGCATGTCCCCAAGTTGGGCGGGGGGGCGGGTCCAGGCTGGAGAATGTTGCCTCGGCAGCCGGCTCTAAGCTTTTATTCTGGAGGGGTGTCGGGGGCTGGGGGGAGGCGGACGGTCGCTTAGGATCAAATAATCCCCGGCACAAAAGGACTGTTGGCCCCCCGGCCCTGCCAGGTTCTGAAGAATTCCTCCCCGCCAGTTAGAGCAGCTGCCTTTGTCTCCATCAATGGAGGTTCCCGCGGAGATGCCGAGGGGAGGAGTCGTGGAACCCCCAGGACAGCCCTGTATTGTGCTTCTCCCCTCGCCCAGCAGCCGGGAGTCAGAGATATCCGCTCAGCCTCTCTCCCGGGCAGCCCTGCGGCCCTCGCAGCGGGGAGGGCGGGGGGATGGCCAGGTCTCCATTAAGGGAGCAGTGCAGGTTTAAACTGCAAAGGCAGCAGAATTCTCTCCCTGCTTCGCAGCCTTGTGTGGCTCATGGGGGCTTGTCGTTCACGGCCTGCTGCTCGCCCCGAGCGCTTTAAATAATAGATTGCCCAGGTCAAAGGCACCCCTGGCATAAGGCCATCAATGTCCTGGGGCAGCTGTCTCCACTGGAGGCTGTTCCCCTTCAAACACAGCCGCTGGCCAAAGATCTCAAAGCACCTCATGAAATGCTAGCCTCCCTAAGATCTGCGGGTGGAAACTGAGGCACAGAGCAACAAAGTGACTTGTCCGAGAATCCCAAGGCAGAGGACGCTGGTGCTCATCACGGGTAGGGTGACCAGGTGTCCTGATTTTATAGGGACAGTCCCGATTTTTGGGTCTTTTTCTTATATAGGCTCCTATTACTCCCCCACCCCGTCTCGATTTTTCACACTTGCTGTCTGGTCACCCTAATCACAGGCTGCTAGGGAGGGGGTAGGCAGGGGGGGGTCTCGTATGCTGCAGGGGGAGGTGTTAGAGCAGGAAGAAGGCAGGAGGGAGTCATGGTAGCCCTTGGCATCTTGCAAAGAGCTGGACTCTCGGATCCAAACTCCCAAGGAAAGTCTCAGCCCTAGTCTGTTGCTTTGGGGCTTCTTTAACTTATCCTGGGTTCCACTGAGAAGCAAGGAAAAGCCACGGATCTATGGACTCCATCCCAGCCGCACCCTCTCTTGCCTCCCACGCTGGAAGCCCTACCTGACTGGGGAGGCCCCCTACACAGGAGGGAACCCCAGGGGGCTGTTCCCACCCTGAAGGCCCCTTTGCACTGCCCAGGCAACATAAAGGAGCCTTAGCATAGCTGAGGACCAAGGGAGATGCCCACCAGGTGCCTGGCCAGAGGCTGCAAAGCGAAAGGCCAGCAAGCAGGGGAGGCAGTTCCAGTGGCGATCACGCTGTCCCTGTGTGTGTGCGTTCCATCGAGGCATCTCTCCATGGCAGGACACGCTCAGCCTGCCAACCGAGGGGAGAAATCCCAGTGCCGCTGCCCCGTGCTTAGCCAGGGAAAAGCGAGGGGGAGGAGACGAGGCAGGCACAGGGGCAGGCAGAACCAGCCAGCGCCCGAGGGAAAACACTCCAGAAGGGAGGCAAGAAATAGACCCAGCTGCTGGGGGTTATAGGCGCTGTTGGGAAAGGTGATTGTGCCAGCTGAGCTCGTCTGAGCTGGACCAGCTTCAGCAGAGACCAGGGGCTCACGGCAGAGCTAGAGTTCAGAGGCATTTGGATTCCAGGTTCTGGTTTTGCTCATCCCAGGACTAGGTAAACTCCAATGTCTTTCAGGGCCCGATCCTCAGGGAACGCACCCCTGCACTTGGGAGGGTGGTGAACGGGGGAAAGGGGAAGTGCTTGGGGAGAGAGAGAGAAAAGGCAGCTTTAAGCCATGTTGTGTGCCCCATATTCTAGTCCCTGACATACATTCTGCTTTCCAGGGCCCCTCAAAGGCCCTGGGAACCAGCAGTGCATTCTGGCCAGGCCCCATCCCCACCCCGGCATGCTCCCCGCACACCAGGATGTAGAGCCCATCCCCTAGTTTCATGCCAGTTGGCAGATCCCCACCCCACACAGCGGGGACACTCTAGAGGGTTGTTCCCACTCACTTTAAGGCCTTGCCAGAGCAACATAAGCAGCCCTGAGTGTAGGCCTGAGAATTGGGCCCTCTGCTGTTGAAAGATTGGGTCCTTCCAAGACAAGCAGCCAAGCAGCCGGAGAGCCAGTGTACCCAGCCGCATGGGCATTCCCCTCTCATTTGGGGAATCCCCAGGTGCTAGTCAGCACAGTAGCACTATGCCCCTTGCCTCCTGGCATGCCTCAGTTTCCCCAGCTAGGGATAACGATGCATCCCTGCCCCTCTGAAGGTTAATTTGTGTTGTGCTTTGAGCTCCATGGATGGCCGATGCACCTTTTAGTATAATATTATCACTGGAATGCAGTGGGGATGAGGAGGAGGTGCAGCGAGGCTGGGGGGAATGTTTGCCTGGTGCCACCCACCTTCCCCAGGGGATAAACCGCCCCCTAAAGGACAGTGCATCATTCCTCCAGTGTTTGGCCTACAGCCTTGTGCGGAGTCAGGCTCCCATCATCCCGGCTCCCAGCTGATTCCCAAAGAGTTCGCCATGGGCAGGGGCAGTACACGCTCACAGCCGCACTGCCCTGCCTGTGGAACCCCTAAGGGGCTTCTCTCCACAGCCCGTCTCCTCTGAGACGCCCAGCAAGGGAGGGGAGGGGTGGCAAGCGGTGCTAACAATGGACTGAGATCCAGCAAATTGGCTTCACACAGGCCACCCACGAGCCCTCGGATGAGGCATTGCTGCCCAGCTACACTCAGCCAGGCAAGCCAGCTGGGAAAGGCCCCCAGCCTTTGTGACAGTCTCTCTCTGTAGCCTTCGTCCCCTTGGGGACTCTGTCCTTTCCTCCCTGGAAAGGCTGCCGAGGATGAGACCAGCTGCCCCTGGCCATGGCAGATCCTGGCAGCCTGCCCCTCTCATGCGCGAGCAGCGAGTCTGTGTCGTGCCGGCGCTTGGGCGGGGGCGGGGGGGGAAGCTGTTTCTGCAGCAGCGTGTCCTGGCATGGATGGCGCTCGGTGACTCGAATGCTGATGAGTTGCGGGGGAAGGCGGGGGCAGGGGGGACTACGGGCAGAGCTGCGGCCTGCTTCGCAAGCAGCCAGACTGAGACACTTCAATCACTTAGCCAGGCTGCAGCCAGAAAACAAGGCAAATCGAATTAGAGGCGGTTCCCAGAAGGCAAACCCTGCTAATCCCACTGTGCAGCACACGGTCCTGCAGCACACCAAAATCCCTGGGAAGCGCAGAAGGGCTCCATGTGCCGTTGGCTCGAGCAAGCAGAAGGGAAATGGCCCATAAACTCTGTGCCACCCTCCCTCTTTCCCCCCCTTAACAGCTGGGGACGGGGTTATTCTGCTGGCAAAGAACAACGCTGCAGCTCTAGCCCAAGGCAGCACAGCTGGCAGGAGCATACTCGAGTATTAATAGCTGTTACTGAATGGTACTGTGGTATGTCCATTCATTCCATTGCATTGACTTGCAGAGGGGCGAATATCCCTTGATCCGCTCCCCTCCCTTCCCTGTGGCTTGTAATGGCTGCAGCATAAAATCCTCCAGTCTTTACCCTGTGCTTTGCCCTGTCCTCAGTGCAGCTTCCCCATCCATCCAGGCCTTGCCCCAGCCACAGCGCCAGGGGCGGCTCTAGGCATTTTGCCGCCCCAAGCACGGCAGGAAGGCTGCCTTCGGCGGCTTGCCTGTGGGAGGTCCCCGGTCCTGCGGATTCGGTGGCATGCCTGTGGGAGGTCCACCGAAGCCACGGGACCAACGGACCCTCCGCAGGCATGCCGCCGAAGGCAGCCTGCCTGCCTCCCTCGCGGCGACTGGCAGAGCGCCCTCCCGTGGCTTGCCGCCCCAAGCACGCGCTTGGCGTGCTGGTGCCTGGAGCCGCCCCTGCACAGAGATCAGTGGGGCTCTCACCAGGCACCATCGTGCATAAATAGGGGGATCTCTCAAGTCAGAGTCGAGAGGTTATTTTACCTCTGTGTTTGGCACTGGTGCGACCGCGGCAGGAATGCTGTGTCCAGCTCCGGTGCCCGCAATTCAAGAAGGACGTTGATTAGTTGGAGAGGGTGCAGAGAAGAGCCATAAGAATGATGAAAGGATTAGAAAACCTGCCTTATAGCGAGAGACTCAAAGAGCTCAGTCTATTTATCTTAACAAAGAGAAGGTTAAGGGGTGACTTGATCGCAGTCTGTAAGAACCTACATGGGGAGCAGATATTTAATAATGGGCTCTTCAATCTAGCCAAGGAAGGTCTAACATGATCCAATGGCTGGAAGTTGAAGGGAGACAAATTCAGACTGGAAATAAGGTGTATATTGTTAACAGTGAGGTTGGAAGGTTTTGGGTGACTGGGGTGAAAGTTTGAGGGTGTTTAGGTGCAGGGTTTGGGGTGTCTGAAATGGAGTGTTTTGGGATCTCCAGGTGGAGGGTTTTTGAGTCTTTGGTGCAGGGCTTTGGGGGTGTTTGGATGCAGGATTTGGGGGCATCTGGGTGCAGGGTTTGGGGGTCTCTAGATAGAGGGTTTGGGGTCTCCAGGTGCAATATTTGGGGGTCTGCAGTTGGAAGGTTTGGAGGTATCTGGGTGCAGGGTTTGGGGGTCTCTGGGGTGAAAGTTTGGGGTCTACGGTGCAGGGTTTGGGGAGTCTCTAGATGGTGGGATTGGAGGTGTCTGGGGCCAGGATTTGGCATCCGAGCTCATGTTTTGGTTACCAAGAGGCCAGGAGGTGCTTTGGGCAGGGCTGCAGCCAGCTTTTGATGTCCCGCCCACACTGTATTAGCTCAGACTGTGACATAGTAACCAGGCGGCAGGGCAAGCCAATCAGGAGCCCTTCCCTGGCCCAAGACGTCTGCTCCATAAACCCATCGGCACATGGCTCGCACCCTGGCCAGACCAGCCTTGGGCTAGCACTGCGTCTCCAACAGAAGCCACCCCCAGTCTGGCAGCAGCTGTCTTTGTCAACAGTGATTGAAAGCCAAACCCGGCTGGCGTTCCTTCTCTGTGATCTTGTTAATTAAGAAATACATTTAATTAGCAGCACCCCAGCTGTGACTCAGCTAATAATCATGATATAAACATGAGAAGGACTCAAACGTTTCTATCAGGGCACATTAATATCAAACCCAGGCAGAATTCAGGCCACGTACTCCCAGCTGCAGGGCTGAAGCTAACGCAAAACCTTCCCAACGGTGGGAGAAGGAAAGAGGGACTTCGCTGACCTCATGGCCTGACTGGGCAAGAACACAGGGAGTGTTTAGGGCTCTGAGACCCAGATCTTGGCTAATAGTCACTCGTTGGAGAGAGGGGGCCAAACCCAAGTCCCTGCTCCTGGGCAAGAGGAAAGGATGGCTGCATGGTTAAGATTCAGAAGAGTTGGGATCAATTTCCAGCTGTGTCACAGGCCCCCTGGGTGAGTTGGGGAACATTGAGCAGGGCCCAGTCTTCAGGTGCTCAGGACCCAGGACTGGGTCTGGGTTTTCACCCGGGGTGCTGAGCTTTTCTGAAGACGCAGCCACTCGCTCAGCCACTGAGCCCTGCAGAAAACTTGTCTCAGGTCCCCGCCTGTGACATGCAGCTGGTAATACCGGTTGGCTGTCGTGTCTGTCTGGCCTGGAAGCTCTTCGGGAGAGGGAGTGTGTCTGTGCAGTGCCTTGCACACTGGGATCCTGAGTGCCTCTAGGTGCAGCTGTGATATACCTGGTGAGAGACAATATTGGGCTGGGGTTTTGGTTCAGAGCTGATGTCATGTGGTCTTTGTGATGCTTCCCGGGGGGTACGCAGGGTTGGGAGGAAGCTTTGTCTGTATCTGCCAGGGGTCAGCTCCCCAACTTCACAGACCCTGGGCAACACACACTCTAGGTGTCACCAGGGGCAGCTCCAGGCCCCAGCACGCCAAGCGCATGCTTGGGGCAGCGAGCTGCGGGGGGCGCTCTGCCGGCGCTGCGAGGGCGGCAGGCAGGCTGCCTCCAGCAGTTTGCCTGCAGAGGGTCCGCTGGTCCTGCGGTTTCGGTGGACCTCCTGCAGGCGTGCCTGCGGAGGGTCTGCTGGTCCCGCGGCTTCAGAGGACCTCCCGCAGGCACGCCTGCGGCAGGTCCGCCGAAGCCGGGGGACCAGTGGACCCTCCGCAAGCAAACCGCCGGAGGCAGCCTGCCTGCCGTGCTTGGGGCGGCAAAATCCCTAGAGCTGCCCCTGGGTCTCACAGGCCTTGCTGTTACTCTACAGGTTAGCAATAGGCACACTCCGAGCCTCCACTGGCCGCTCACAGAATTCAGACTCCCTGCTTCCGGAGAACCAGTTTGCCCCGCTTACCAGTCCCACCTCCAATCGCTGCTCTGCTTATCACAGGGCACTTAGGCCTGAAATCACAACTATGCAGAGATTTGAATAGTAGCAAGTGGCCAGATTGGACACAGAGGGTTACGTATAAAATAAAATCATAACAGGCATTCTAGAGTCTAGACTTACATAACTAGATGCTCCCGTGTCTCGTAGAGGAATGCTCACCCCAAATCCTTGCAGCTTTACAGCCAGGTTGGCTGGGACCCTCCTTTCTGGAGGAAGATGCACTGTCAGCTTGCCTCCTAGGAAAGGAGTCTTCTGTCCTTTGCACCCCAAGATACACTGCTCCCATCCTTTGTCTTTATACATAAACAGGACCCCACCCCCTCCTGTTTGTTTCATCTCGTAGATTTCCTTTTTTGGTAGATTTTGGAATCTCTTGTTTCACTTCTGGCCAGGGACGTGTTCAGAAATTTAACTTAGACCCCTCTGGGTTCTGTGCCCCCCTCCCCCTCCAGTCCCGGGAGGAGCTCACTCAACACACAAATGGCCAGAGAGGCAGATAGGTGTCTGTTATCTAATCTCCGAGGCGTGTCCTTTCCCGGTGACCTGCCTTAACTCCAAGGCCAGAAGAATATAATTTCCAGTGTAGATACATAACTCCTTAAATATTATCTCTACATACACTTTGCAAGGATTACGATGACCGGTGGGCTAGTGGCTCTCGATAAAGACCTCACCTGACAGCCTTTGGTGAACTAACATGCATGTATCTGACCCGTGGGATCCTTGTGAAAGCCTATGCACCCCCATCCCCCACACATCAAGGGCGCCCCGAGTCACAGTCACCATTCCGTGTTTGGCCCTTACTGAAAGATCCTGGTTATCAATTCAGCCCAAAATCTAGGTGATACCTGTGGTTGACACAATAGATATTATAGGCTTGATTCTCCTCTTGAATTGCCTTTACACTGTGTTGCCCCATTGACTTTGGTGGAGTGACTCCGGCTTGACACCAGCATCAGTGAGAGCCGATTCAGGCCCACCAATTAGAGCCAGGCCTCACCTGGAACCTCTGCTCTGGATCATCCCACCCAATTGCACTGACTTTCAGGGAGGGAAAAATTCAGCTCCTCGGGTCCACACTCAGATCTGTGGGGTTTGGTTCTGGTTGTGGATCCAGCACTGTGTGGGCCCTGTTTTCCAGATCCAATTTGGATGGAGCCCGATGTAATAATAACACTTAGCTCTTATGTAGCTGCTTTTCACTCATCGATTTCAAAGATTTACAAAGGGGATCAGCATCATCCCCATTTTACAGGTGGGAAAACTGAGGCACGAAGAGGGGAAGTGACATGCCTAAGGTCACCCAGCAGACCAGTAGCAGAGTTGGGACTAGTACCCAGGTATCTCTTGAATCCCAGTCTGGTGCACTATCCACTAGACCACATTGCTCTGGAGAGAAACCACCGTAGAGCAGAAAGCCGATTAGAACAGCTCATGACATTTCAGATCCTGTCACTAAAATTCCAGCCTTGCTCTGGCTTTGAAGCCAGAGCCGTAGTCTAGTGCTGGATCCAAACACCACCACCTTGGATCTTTGTTGAGTTTAACAAGGGCTGGGTCCAGTTTTCATCACCACACCCCTCGCCACACCAGGAGCTCAGCAGCCAACTGCTCCCTGTTAGGCACTTAAATAAGTATCTTGCTCAAAGTCACCCAAGAGTGTCTGTGGCAGAGAGTCTCCTGAGCACTAGGCCACCAGCCCATCATCCTACAGCTTGGCCTTGCTCGTATAACAGCCCCCAGTCCTGCTTTGTATTTCCTGAGAGGCTCTCAAAGTGCTCTGCAGTTCTTTAAGCCTCACAACACCCCTCCCCCACAAGGTAGGGAGATAGCATTACTTCCAGGGCACAGAGAGGGAAACTGAGGCATGGAGCCTGAGGCCCAGACCCTCAAAGGGCTGTGGAAGTTAGTCAAAGGTATGTAATCAATGAAAGTTAGGAGCCTAATTACTTTTATGAGTCTGGGTCCAAGGTCACCCAGCAGAGCCAAGAATAGAACTCAGGAGTCCTGGGGCCTGCTGCTCTAATCATTAGACCATATTGCCTCTACTAATCCACACCTTGCTATCATGGCATGATTTCCATGTGCTCCTTTCTCAGGGCTGCAGCTTCCAGAGGCACCATGTTCAGAAAGGAAGAGGAACAGCTCTGTGGGGGCAGAGACCATCCTGGAGTTTGTTTGTACAGCCCCTAGCACATGGGGTTCTGGTCCAGGGCTGGGGCTCATAGGTGCTACAGTAATACACATGGTAAATAGCAATAATAATATTACTAACACCCATATGCTTAGCGCTTCCCATCTGTAGCTGTCCAGGTGCTCCCTCTTTAACAAAATGGGAAACTGAGTCACAGAGCAGGGAAAGGGACTCACCCAGGGATAGAACCCAGGAGCCCTGACTCTCAGTCCCTAACTATGGGGCAATCCTGCCTCTCACCTGAATCTATTCCCTGTCTAACAAGGGGGATTTTTTTTCCCCTTGTGCAAATTGCAGCAAAATTCAGATCAGGGCAGCCCAGGATCAATCAGGGAATCCGCTTCTAATGCCTGCAATGGATTTTCTCCCTCTCTGCAGCATTCCCCGCCGCCCCCGCCCCCGCCCCACACACGTGTATGCGCAGAATTTTCACCCGCTGCAAAAGAGCTGGCTGCCAGGCAGCTGTGGAATTCGCTTCCAAATAAACCGTCATGTAAATGAGCCCTTATGTATATTTATAGGGAGCGCTCCTGCCAGCTGGAATCTAATAGGGTGTAAAATAAACTGTGAAACTGCTTGGAACAGGAGGACTTCACTTCACACCTCTGCATTCCAGTCAGGTGCCCATGGCGGACGTGGATTAGCCGGGCTACCGCCTCCTGGGTGCCCACACTGACTCGCCAGCCGGGGCAGGGCGGGGGATGGGATCAAAAAGGTCTGCCGGGATCCAGATCCCGGGATGCCCCCAGCCTGGGAAATAGGTGCCACATGGTCTGGGGTGTGGCAGGCCTCGGATAAGGGCCCTGCAGGCGGTGGGGTGCTCTTTGTTTGGAAGAGGGGTTCTGGACAATGTAGGGTGTAGTTTGCCTGGCACAAAGGTCCACCCTGGGTGTCACTGTCCTGGGTTGAGGTCCCTGTAGGCTCTGGGATGTCACTGCCTGGGATAAAGTACCCGCTTTCCTGGGACCTGTGCTAGCAGCACCTCCACTTATAGCAGGTCCTATTGCAGGGGAGCTCACAGAGCTGTGGCTGTGATGCTGTGGGATCCTGGCAGGTGTGTTTGCTGCCGGTGGGGCAGGGAGCTGCAGTGCAGAAAAGTGGGATCACCCTGCTCGGATGCAGGAAATTCAGCCTACCTGGCCCCAGGCCTCCCCAGCGCAATCGGCAAGGCTGCGCAGGTGGAGAGGGCTTCTGGGCTGGAAACGTTCCCAGGCTGCTGTCTCGAGAGGCTTTTTGCAAATAGCAGGGATGGCTCTCGGGGAAAGCGCAGCTTCCTGGGGAAGGGGGAACAAACAGAGGCACTTCACCCATCTGGACAGTGCATCTGCCACACTGCCCTGGATCACGCCTGCTTCCCCGAGCTAATTAATCTGCAACCCGGCCTGTCCAGCCTGCACAGCCAGGAGCTGCTCAGAGGCAGCCGTGGGGGGAGAGGGGAAGCAGCGTACGGGAGACTGAAAGCACTGAGCCAATGGGGGTGTGGGAGGGGGGTATTTGTGAGTGCATGTGCAGGGACAGGCATAGCCGGAGGTGGAAGGGGGTGGGAAGAGGTGGGTATGTGCATAGGGGGAGCTGCAGGCAATGGTGAATCATCACCCTCGTTGCTAAAAATGTGCACCCTCTTAGGAATGTGTCTAGCTTCCACTTCTAGCCCCCAGATCTCATGCTGCCCTTTCCTGCTAGATTAAAGAGCTGTCGACCATCCGAAATCACTTCCCCTACAGCGGCTTGTGATCATGTCACTCCTTGACCCTCTGATTGAGCTTCCTCAGTCTCTCACTCGAAGGCAGGTTTCCCTGATCCTGAAGCAACCTGGAGCTCTGTTTGGAACCCTTTCCAAGTTGGCAGCATTTTTTTTGATGTATTGACCCCCAGTTGGACACGGTATCCAGTAATGGTCTCACTAATGACATATACGGGGGTAATACTATCCCCCTAGTCCTACTTGAGATTCCTCTGCTTATACAACCAAGGAACAGGGGCCTCTAAGCTGCAGCACAGCATCGGAGAGCTCGTGTTCCATTGGGTATCTTCCATGACCTCAAAGTCCTTTCCAGAGTCACGGCATTCCAGGATACAGTCTGCAGTCTCGTCGGTGTGATTTACATCCTTTGTTCCTAAACGACTGATCTTACATTTAGCTCTGTTAAAACCCACCTGACTTAACAATCCAGGTTGGCCTGTGTAACTGACCTGTCCCCCATCACTATGTACCATTCCACCAGTTTTTTTTTTCATTTGCAAATTTTACCAGCAGTGTTTTTATATTTTCTTCTAGATCATTGATAAAGATAGTGAATAGCATTAATCTGAGGACAAATCCCCCTGTGAAGTCACTAGAGATACCCCTATGTGAGATTTGTCCCCATTTTGAGATCTATCAGTTAGCCAGTATTTTTATCCATCGCACATGGGCTACATTGAATTTGTATAGTGCTGATTTTTTAATCAAAATGTCATGGACTATTAAATCCTATGCTTTCTAAGGATATTATGTCAACACAGCTACCATCATCAACCAAATTTGTAATCTCAGAAAAAAACAAATAGCAAGTTTGTTTGACAAGACCTATTTTCCATAAAACCATGCTGATTGACATTAATTATGCTCCCATTCCTTAAACCTCTACTGATCACATTCCATATCAGCTTTTCCATGATTTTGCCCAGGATCGATATCAGGTTAACTGGTCTGTAGGTACCTGGTTCATCCCATTTACCCTTATGGAAAGTAAGTGTGTGTGTGTGTGTGTGTGTGTGTGTGTGTGAGAGAGAGAGAGAGAGAGAGAGAGAGAGAGAGTGGGGGGGAGAGAAACGAGTGAAATTTTGTGAGGATAACTGGAATTTTTTTTATACTTCTATGTGAATGTGTGGGGTATGATAATACAGTGATAGATAGATAGATAGATGCGGTGTAGGGGGATAGATGGATAGATAGATGTGGTGTCTGGGGATAGATAGATAGATAGATAGATAGATAGATAGATAGATAGATAAGAGTAATAATAAAGAATAAAGGGGGATCTGTCTTTAGGTGAAAGTGCTTGGGAGGAATACATATATGCAGATGTGTCTGTGTGTGAGAAAGGGAATGCAGCAGGGAATGAGTACAGGTGCATGTGTCTGGGGTGTGTTTATATGAGAGGGCCAGAGATCCAGTTGAACATATGTGCCCAGGAAGAGGTACAGCCCACCCTTGCATGCTGGCTGGCTGGACTAATGGCATGAGGCTGACCCACCTGCCTCTGCATTGTGGGGCAGCAGCCCCAGGCAGGGCAGAGCCCAGAGGCCCCGCGTCCTGCGAAGGTCGGGCTTATGAAGCTGTTTCTTTCCCCCTCCAAGTGGAGCCTGCAGAGCTAAGCTCCTCGAAGTCTCCTCTGCAAGGATTTCCCTGCTGCACTGGGAACTGCTGGGGAGAGAGCGGGGCCTATTAGAAATGCAGACAGCGCAGCTCGGCTAATGTCTTCCTGTCTGGAGAGAGACGGCAGCCAGAGCTCATTCCCCCTCAGCTGTAAATCCTCATCCTCTGGCTCAGCAGGTCAGGAAGAGTTTATTGCTTGATGCCTCCAGCTTGCTGCTGCCACATATGGCAGTGGGCACAAAGGAGTAGTGGGGCCGGGGGTGCATCACATAGTGATGTGGGGGAGACCCCCGGGAATGTGGGGGGCACAGAGGGGCCAGGAGTTACAAACACATGGCATATACAGGTGTATATGGGGATAGGCACATGGGGAATATGGGCACACAGGGTTCTTGGGGATATGGGCACACAGAGATAAGGGGTATGCAGGCACACAGCCATATGGGCACACTGGGATACTGGAGATAGGGACATATAGGAATAGGAGGGACACAGGTGCTCTAAGACCTTGGCACCAGGGCGTGAGGGATATGGCCGTATAGAGATATTGAGGGTTATGGGCAGCACTGTGATGGGGTGGCTGCCCTGCACTGGTAGTGAAAGGGTTAATGGGACCAATTAACCCACCTGGTTGTATCTGGAGACTGGGCCAGGCCTAATTAAAGATAAAACCCAGCTGAGGAGGAGCTGGGTGGTGCTCTAAAGAGAGGAAGTCTGGAGCAGAAGGGGGCTTCGGGGGTGGGGGGAGCTCTGAGGGGAACAGGAAGGCCCCTCCAGTGGGAGAGGCAGCCCAGGGAGGGAAGATATTTGGAAGCCACAGGACTAGAGCAAGCTCCTGTGGCTGAGCCCGACACAAAGGCAGGAACTAAGAGTCCAGGAAGGGGCAGGGGAAAAGGCCTGAAGACAGGCTAGTGGCAGGGAGGAGCCCAGGGAGACAGTGGCAAGGTCTCCAATGGAGCAGAGCTTGGCTCCCTGCCCTAGGCCTCCTGGGCTGGACCCCAGTGGAGCAGGTGCGCCTGGGTTCCCTGACCAGCCACCGGGAAGGTGACGTTAAGCCCACTGCTGCTAGGGGATAAGGAGGGTTTAAAGACCTGAGAGGAGCGTGCAAGGACCAGACGTACAGACACGGTGGGACTTCCTGTTAGCCCAGAAAGGCCAGGACTAAACTGGGACCTCGCCAGATGGCCGAGGTGCTGGAGAGGAAAAATCTGCCATGCCACGCCCAACCGCGAGAGGGCGTGCCTCAGGTGAGTCAACTCGTCTACAGGCACTGTGGGGCAGGGGGGATACAGCCACCCAGACCTGCCTCGGTAGGAGCACAGGCCTGTAGTTCAATGCTGCAGTCCCATGCCAGGGGGTGGATTCACTCCAGTATGGGGATGCTGGCAGGTGGCGCAGTGGGCCAGGGCCATGGGGCTAGGTGGTCCCCTGTGGGATGTGAGGAGAGAGAGCCCTACACGCTCCTCTCCTTGCTGCCCTTCCGGGGTTGAATGAGGGAGAGGAGCTCCCTGCTGGAGTCATTGGAAAGCATTCCAGAGTGGGCTGGAGGGGCGCAGGTGGGGAGAGTGTGGCCGGCCGAATGCTGCTCAAACGCCTGGCGTATCGCTCCGCTCCCCATCACCCTGCGCCGACAGCACCGAGATTCCCCTGCAGCCTGCTAAAAATAACTCCAGCAGCCGCCTCCGCAGCAGGAGCCATCGAGCAGACCCAGTTATAAATAGCCCACGGGGCTACTGGCCCCACTGCGCTCTGGTTCTCTCCGGCCTGGCTGCAAGCGCGGGGCTGGGAGCCCTCGGAATTGCCCTTGGTTTCGTCTCCCTGACCCGTTACAAGGCTCCAGATGGAAACACGGCCTGAAATAACTCGGCGGAGTAGTTCAGAGCTGTCCTCTCCCCCTCTCCCTCCAGTTGATCTGTTTGGCAGAGAGGGAAGGCAGGGAATTTCCAGCCCCCCACTTCAAACTCTCTCCTTTTCCAACGCTACGTGGCTGATAGCTCCCAGCAGGGACAGGTGCCGTCTCCTGCTCTCTCTAGGTCTGATGTGGTTTGCAGGATCATTTCTTCACCTCACCTGGCAGTGCTGAGAGATGGGTGCAACTCCCCATGGTGGTGGGATGTGGGGACTATTGTGGGGTCTCTGCAGCAGGCTCTTCCACTCAACTTTCCTGCCGCCCCCCACACACACTTAGGGCTTTAGCCGACTCCCGCTCCCGCCGATGGAATGGAAGTCATTGGCTTGAACAGGAGCTGGAGCAAAAACTGCCCTCGGCTGTCTGCATAGCACAAGCAGGATTTGGTGCACTGAGGTGTTGTCTGCTGTTCTGAAACAGACCCTCTTGGGATATTGCATTAACAGTGGTGAAGGGTTGTAACTGAGTCTGTATGGTTTCCGGCCTTGGCTAGCATACCGGACTGAGAGTCAGGCGACTGGGGTTCGATTCCTGGTTCTGACCTGCCGGGTGAGCTTGGGCAAGTCACGTCCCCTTCCCCATCCCTTCTTGTCTATGTCAATTGGAAACTCCTTGGGGCAGGGATCATCTCTTGAGCTGTGTGTATGCAGGGCCTAGCACAATGGGGCCATGATCTCAGTTAGGCCTCTCTGTGCTACCGTGATATGAATAGTCATCATACATTAATACCCAGCTCTTCTCATCAGTGGGTCTCAAAGTGCTTTACACAGGAGATCAGTATCTTTATCCCCATTTTACAGATGTAGAAACTGAGGCACAGAGTGAGGAAGTGACTCACCTGGCAGCTGAACCAGGAATAGACTCCTGAGTCCCAGGCCAGTGATTTAGCCACTAGACCACAGGGCCTAAATGTAGCTGGCTTGGCTGACTGGTGACTAAGGGGGAATATGAAAACTGTTTGCGAGTGTCTTAATGGTGGGAGAAGAAGTGGTGAGCGTGGTGGGAGGTGGGCTGGGTTAGAACCAGCAGTGAGGGAATCGGATCAAGATGAAGGAAATCTAGACTGACCTGGCAAGGTGCTCAGGTGGGCTGAGTCGAGCTCGCTCGGTGGAGATCTATGGAGCTAAGCTGACTTACACCCGCTGATGATCTGGCCCAGGATCAGAAAAAGCTTCCTGACCAGTCCCTTGGAAGCTGTGGAAACCCCATTACGTCTACACAGGACAAAACACCAGGCGATAGACTGTAGGGAAGGACCCTGCCCCGGCTGAAAAAGGGATGGTGCATCCTTGCAGCTCTTCATCTTGTCTAGGTTTGATGTGGGGTCAGCCAACCACACCTGCTCCCTGGGGTTATGTTGGTAGCTTTGCATTTCCTTTTGGCCGCCCGGGGAAATACCAGGGGCTGCCCGTGCACTTTGATTTGGAACAGAGAGGCATTTCCTGCCCGTGTCCACGGTATTGTTCCTTACCTTGAAACGCTCTGGTGCAAAGAGGGAGCAGAATCAATGAGACCCCGACGCTGTTATCCTTGCTATAGAGATACTGGGTCCCGCCCATCGTTGCCCTGTGCCTCATGCGGTCTTTTACGCTGGTGCACAGAGAGTGCAACACCGGTGAAAAATCTTACTACTCCGACACCCTATGGAGCGCATGCTTAATTTTAAACACCTGAGTATCCCAGTTGTTGTGCACATGCTTAAAGGTAGGCCCACACTTGCCTGCTTTGCTGAATCAGGGCCTGATCTGGTAGTTTTACACCACTCGGCACTGGTGTAAATGACTACCCAAGCTGCTGGGCAAGGATGAACTGGACCCACTTCATGGAAGCGCTGCAGGAGACAGGGCCGGCTCTAACTTTTTTGCCGCTCCAAGCAACAACAAAAAAAAGAGCGCTGCCCCGCCTTAACACCCCCCCCAGCAAGCACCGCGCCGCCGAACACCCCCCCAGGACCGTGCTGCCAAAACCCCCGAGCGCCGTGCCACCCGAAACCCCCGCCCCCGCCCAAGCGCCGCCGAAACACCTCCCACTCTGAGCGCTGCCTGGCCGAAACAAACAAACAAAAAAACCCTCCAGCGCTGTCCCGCCAAACCAAAAACAAAACCAAATACCCCCAAGTGCCGCCCTGCCCCAAGGTGCCGCCCCAAGCATGTTCTTGGTCGGCTGGTGCCTGGAGCCAGCCCTGGCAGGAGACTATCCATGGGTACCTCTGACCCATCAGGCATTGGTCAGCAGGATGAGATGGTCCAGTGGTCTGATCCAATCTGTACACTTCACTGCTTCATCTGGACTTGAATTCAAGACCCTCTTGAATAGGGTTACTAGACAGCAACTGTGAAAAAAACAGGACAGGAGGTGAGTTATATAAGAAAAAGTCCCCAAAAATGGGACTGTCCCTTTAAAAACGGGACATCTGGTCACCCTACTCTTGAAGGCATCTTAACCAACTGGTACAGCCGATACTTGCAAAGCACCTGAAATGAGCACTGGGCATGGATGCAGCCTTGCACAGACATTGCAGGCCTCCAGAGTAAATTAGAGCAGACTCAGGGCTGCTTTAACTTGTGTCCAGCTGCCTATAGCCCTGAGGCGCAGTTCCAGCTGTTGGGAATTGCAGAAGCATTGGCCACAAAGCCCTTCTCCTCTGCACCAGGAAGTTGGGGCTGGATGGAGGGATGGAGCAGAGTAATTACTGGCTCTACAGTGGTAGGGAGCATTCCCAGGTAACTGGTTACGCTTACTTTATAGTCCCTTTGTGGCCACGGAGTGGTGCAAAAAGGCTCCAATGCAACTGAGAATCAGGCCTGTTGGGAAGGAGTAGCACGCAATTGTCCATCTGTCCCCCTGTCTCTCTTTCCCCGTTAGCTCCGTGTGCATCCATCTGTCTTTCTGCCCCACCCCACCAGGACAGCGCCTGCCAACATTTCAGGGCAAACAGGGACACCCGGGGAGGATAAAACAGAGACAGTGATTTCTAACTCAGGCGAAATCCGTGGGAGCAGGAGGGGATATTTTGGAGGGACCACGTGGAAAAAACGCCAGCTCCTTTGCTGAAAAGCAGGGACTGTTCCTGCCCGATGGGACAGCTGGCTGGGGACACCTTGGCATTTCCTCCCAGCCAGATAACAAGCCTCGCTAATAAATATTAGCATTCTGGTAAGGGATGAATCACACACACACATGGGCTGAACACAATGTTTCTTTCCAGATTCCTGGCCTGCTTTCAAGATGGCCGGGATCTCTGGCCAGTAAACACACTGCAGCCCCTTGCACTCAGCAGCGCCGTGATGCAATGGGCAGTTTTATTCTCTGCACAAACATGTTTGGCCACATTCCCCTGGCTCCCACCCCAGCCGGGTGACGGGAATTAGCTCAAAAACATGTTTTGTGGGAAGGGACCGCTAGGTAATAACATTTCACAAACCTGCACGGAGCTGAGTTATGGACCCCTGGGGAATTCCTCTGCCAGCTGCCAACCCCTCCCCTGCCTTCTGCGGGTGAGATGGCTGGAAAGGGAGACTTTCGTCCAGCTACAGCACTGCGCACAGACTGGAGACGCTTGGGCTGATCTGATGTGATGCCCGGGATGCAACTGGCCAGTTGGATAACCCATAGTACCTTGCAGCCAGGGCATAAGAATTATGGGCCCTCTGAGCTGCTAGCTAGCAGGCCCTGCTGTGCCCGTCTGGCTTCTGACCTGTTACAGAGCTCCAAGTGCCCACGTAGTAGCATATTCCAGGCTGGCACAACCAGGTGTTTGTCCTGCTTGTCTGTCCACACTAAGTGTGGCTGGATCGGCGTGCTCAGGGAAGCTCGTCTAACATTAGTGTGAAAGCCAATTCAGATCTGAACGGAACCTCTCTGCCTTCTGAGCTCCAGCATTCATCAGGCAAGATGCCACATCAAACCCATTGGGTCTGGGCACCCCTAAGCTCTGGGCAAGGTTGGAATCGAGGTCCAAACGTTGTGGCTACCTGACAGCCCAACCTGTGGACCCTGGCTTTGGGGTGGGGGAGTTCGGATCTAGAGTTGGAATGGAACTCTACTGCCTGGGGCCGTGTCTAGTACTCACAGCCCTTGCCCAGCCCTCTAGTCCTGATCGTGGGCCTGCTCCAACGCCCACTGCAATCAAAGATCTTCCCATGCTTTCCCAATCGAGAGATTGGTCGCGGAGCAGGCCCTAAATCTGGCCTTGGTTTCTTCCCAAGCCTGGCTCACAGCACCTCAGCTGGAGCCTGGCACAAAGGAATGGGAAAAAATCCCTGCATTGAATACCTGGCTGGAGCTACAAAGAGAGCCCCCCAATCATCTGCTAGTGGAGCCCTGGTGCAGGGACGGCCTATTGCAGGCTTTTGGGCAGGGCAGGCAAGGGGTGGGGAAACTCTCTTTTTTCCTCTGTCCCAGAGGGATTTCTCCATCCCTCTGCAAGCTGAGCCCCTTGTGGAATCGGGGGAGAAGACAGAGGATGGGCAAAGCATCGGGGAAGCACTTCCTAGAGATTGGAGCTGCCTGTCTGAATTGGAGCCTCATTTACCTGCCTCCTAGGGGTGCTCTGTGGACGGTGTAATTAGGTGAGGCCTGACTTTTTTCAGAAGTGCTGTGCACCCACAGCTCCCAACGACTTGAGCTGGAATTGCAGCCATCCGTCCGGCCCTCTGGACATCAGGCCCTTACATGTGAGGAGTGCTGGGGCGGCAAGTTATGGCAGGAGAAGCTGCGATTGGATGGGTGATTTGAGGCATAAACTCTGACAGGGGATGCTTTGTACAGCGGATAAGGCAAAGGCTGGGGAGTCAAGGGGTCTGGATTCTATTCCAAGCTCTGCTACTAACTCGCTGGATGAGTCACGTCACCGCTCCGTGCCTCAGTTTCTCCACAGGTAAAATGGGGAGACACGGTCGTGATCTTGATCTAGATGTTCCCAAATACCAGCCCAGGGTGGAAGAATGATCAGGACCAGGTGACCAGCACCGGCACTCCAGGCTGAGCAACTCACAGGTTCAAAACTAGGAACCCAGAGGGGGATCCCGAGCAGAGAACCCTGGACAGCGCCCACTGCTCCTCAAAGCTGTCTAGGGAGCCAGCGGATGCTGCCCAGAGGAACTCCGCCCAGATGTGTGAGATCAGGGAGGAGTGGAATAGGACCCCCTTGTCCAGCATCCTTCTCCTGCTGTTGTAGGTGGCCATTTTGGCCAGTGCCAGGAGGAGGTTGACAAGGAAGTCCTGCGAGTTCATGGGGCAGCAGACAGGGTGTGATGTACTCGGGGCAGCAAACCCGTCGCGCTGCTCATGCCACTGGGGCTACACTTCTATTTCTAGCATGCTAGCCCAATCAGAGATAGCAAAGATAGCTGGGCTTACACCTCCAGAGCTGGTGTAGCCACCCCACTGAGATGCAGGGAGCAGGGAGGGAGTGGAGGATGGAGGTAACAGTGTCAAGCTCATGGCTCTGTGTAGCCTGGTGGTTTTGTTGTTAGAAAAGGTTTAAGGTAACGTTTGGGATGTGGTGTGACTCTACAAAAAAAAAATCGTTGAAGGGTAGAAACAGAGGGGAAGGTTTGTGAGAGTTAGTGTGTCTGTATAATAGGATGTGGTTTTTTGTGTATAATTGTGTGCGTGCGTGAGTGTAAGTAGCATGTGTATGTGGTGCACATGTGTATAGTTTTGTGTGTCTATGCATGTAGTAAGTGGCAAGTGTTTGTGCATACACGTGTAAGGTGTGTGTATGGAGGGGATGTGTGTGTGTGGTGCAGGTATGTATAGGCGGGTGTGTATGGATGGGGATGTGTGTGTGGTGCAGGTATGTATAGGAATGTGTGTATGGAGGGGATGTGTGTGGTGCAGGTATGTATAGGAATGTGTGTATGGAGGGGATGTGTGTGGTGCAGGTATGTATAGGAATGTGTGTATGGAGGGGATGTGTGGGGTGCAGGTCTGTATAGGAATGTGTGTATGGAGGGGATGTGTGTGCAGGGTGTGGGGGTGCATGCAGGGTGTGTGTATGGAGGGGATGTGTGTGCAGGGTGTGGGGGTGCATGCAGGGTGTGTGTATGGAGGGGATGTGGGGGGGGGTTGCAGGTCTCTATAGGAATGTGTGTATGGAGGGGATGTGTGTGCGGAGTGGGGGTGCATGCAGGGTGTGCGTGTGACACAGGTCTGTATAGGCAGGTGTGCATGGAGGGGATGTGGGCAGGGGTGCAGGTCTGTATAGAAATGTGTGTATGGAGGGGGTGTGTGGAGTGCAGGTCTGTATAGGTGGGTATGTATGGAAGGGATGTGTGTGGGGGGGTGCAGGGGTGCATGCAGGGTGTGTGTATGGAGGGGATGTGTGGGGTGCAGGTCTGTATAGGAATGTGTGTATGGAGGGGATGTGTATGCAGGGTGTGGGGGTGCATGCAGGGTGTGTGCGTGGTGCAAGTCTGGAATGGCCGTGTGTGTGCGTGTGTGCAGAGGGGTGTGTCTTTGGGTGTGAGTGAGAGTGAAGGCGGCAGTGAGGCATGGCAGGGTGTGGTGATACTGCCACCTCCCCCTGATCTCTGTAAGGCGCTGGCATAGGTAGGCTGCCCGGCTGCCTCCCCGCCCTAGGTGCAGTGAAACTAGCTGACCTCATCACCACACCCCCAAGGCGTCTCATTGCATAAGACACAGAGAGTCAGGGTGCTGCATCCTCGGCTGCTCAGTGGCTGCCCCAGCAGCCAGGAGCTTCCCGCAGCCCCCTCTCTAGCACGGCGCTAGCCCATGACCCACCTCCTGCTCCACACCGGGGCCGAGTGAAACCACCACAAGCAGGCTGAGGCTGGTGCCACCTGCTGCCACACCAGGCTGCTGCGGCCACATTGCATCTGTGATTCACCTCTTCCCCCGGCCCCACGGCAAACAGAATCCAAACCCCTGGGCTCTGCCCGCAAAGCCTTTAACGTGTCAGGCCCTGGTTCAGAGATCCCTTCACCCCTCCCCTGGCCCCCTGAGAGCTGTGCTGCACAGGGCCAGTGCAGCCGCTGGACACCTCGCTTTGGGCTCCCAGTGCTGGGCCGGCGAATTCTCAAGGGCAGGACTCTGCCAGGAGAGACCAAAGGCAGCCCAATCCCTGGGCATGGTTAGCAGTGCCGGCAGAGCACACCTTGCTGGGACAGCCTTTCCTGGCACTAGGAAGGGCAATGGCCTGTGACCCTGGGGGAGCAGACCCGAATGTATGAGGGGCTCAGCTCTACAAAGGAGGGGGAACATTTTTTTTGACCTAAACCATTTTTTTGTCAATGTATCCGAACTGCCAGCAAACTGACAACTCTGTTACTCACCGTCACGCTGTGCGGACAGCTGCTTGTTTTTGTAAAGCACTTGCAGCATGTATCAAGGGGACAGGGGCCAGCCAGTGAGGAAGGATGGTCTAGCGGTTAGGGCACTAGCCTAGAACTTGGGAGACCTGCATTCAATTCTCTGCTTTGCTACCGCCTACCTGTATGACCTTGGGCAAGTCACTTTGCCTCAGTTCCCCATCTCTACAATGGCAATAATAGCCCAGCCCTGCCTTGCCTCTTGGCTGCTGTGAGGATAAGTGGATTAAAGATGGTGAAGGGCTTTGAGATCTACTGAGGAAAGGTGCTGCTGTTGTTATTCCTACTACCTTTGAGGTCCAGCTCCACAAACACAACTCGACGTTGGCCACAGACCTGCAGCTGGCTGCCTGGGCTCCTCTTCTCTCACCAGTGCCAGCCTGCTCCTCCAAAGCTGGCTCGCTCCATCCCTCTCCCCTTCACCCACCTCCAGCAGATGGAGCTCGCCTTGGCCAGGCACAGCTAGAGTCACTTCTCCTGAGATTCCTGGAAAGGCTTTCACAGCTGGAAGCAACAGCTGGGAGCTTGGTGCAAAAATCCCCTGCTGCTGCATATCACACACCCTTGGAGCACCTTGACCTCCAGCCAGTGCTAAATCTATCTCTGCGTGGACAGCATGTGCACCCAGACGCTCGCCTTTCCAGGGCAGTCCCTGCACTGGTTGCAGCAGTTAAGTCACATAATCACAGATGCTGGTATATGACGAGCCGTGCACAGCTTCCAGATGGACACAGATTAGCATCTGCTCCCACCATAGCACTGAACGAATGAGCAGAGCTGAAGCGATGCTGGGCCTCTCGTGGGTGTAGGATATTGTGCCCTACCTCAGGCATTTGGAAAGCTCCCGGCAGTCGGGGTATCATCTTAGTATGTTTCTGGAGTGTGGGGAGGAGGAGAGGGTTTGGGATGAAATCAACGGCAGATTTGCCATTGAGCTAGTGGGGCCAGCAGGATTTCACTCTTTGTGTGCCAGAGGTAGATGGGAGCTTCCAATCAAGGCTCTCATAACAAAGACCAACCTCCAGCTTCCCAGCATGCCAGTCCCCAAACTTCACACTGGACGCCAACCAGCACATGGTGCTCCACGCAAACCCAGTGAAGTCCAAGGGGCCGCACCACGGCACAGCCATGAGCACTTAACTCCTGGCCCTTCGGTGCCCAGCCGGGGAGAGGGAGGGGAGGCCGTGTCCTCTGGCTCCTCCGCTGCGTTTGCCTGTGGTTCAGACAAGGCGAGCGAAGACAGAGTTAAAAAGTCCCCCCGCGCTGCCGATACTCGCCACAAGTTACAGAAGGTCCTTGGACCTCAGTAGCAGCTGGTGTGAAGCTGTAATTACCTTAATTAGCTCTGGGATTCTTTGCCATCCCAGTGCTCATTTCGTTTCTACAGTAACCGGGCTGAGAGGTGTGTGTGTCCCAGCAGGAGAAGTCTATTGCTCCTGCTTGGAAGAAAGGAGATCTAAGATTACTGAGGCACTGGCCAGTGATGCCAACCTCCCATTCCCACCAGTCAGCTTGCCCTTCAGCAGCACTGTGGGCGGGAAATGGGAAAAGGTGCAACTCCCAGCGGATCCCACCAATGGGAGACCTGGGTCCCTTCTGGAGAGCTACTCCCAGCTCCGCCGCTGACTCACTGTATGGCCTTGGGCAAGTTGCTTCACCTCTATCCCAGTTTCCTCATCAGTTTTAAAGCAACCAGGCTAATCATCCTGCCCAGGGGCGTTGGGGTGGGGGGAGTTAATGTTTGCACCATGCTTTGGAAATGCAAAGTGGCTGGATGAATGAGCCCTATATATACAGGAGCCTCCTGGATGAGACGCTCCTTATGAAGCGGGGCTCAGTTTGCAGGATCATCTGCAGACCGAACCTTGCTTTCCAAAAGCTGCTGGCGCACTGATGGGTTTGCCCCCGATCAGCAGGGCATTTCCAAGAGATGCCCATGCCCTCACTCGCACTGCCTAGCACTTTACCCACTTGTCTTCGGTCACAGGGATTGCTCACGCCTAGTAAGATGCTGCTCAGAGCCGTCTGAGGCCGCTTGGCTGCAGGAAGAGGATGTCACAACAGCTTGTAGGAGTGCCGCCTGGAGCCAACTCTAGCCCGAGTGGCTGGCTGTGGTCCCAGAAGCCTGCCGTCCTAATGCAGAGCGCGTGCCCTGCTGCAGAGATCAGGTGCCCTGATTTAGAGGTCACCCATGGGAGTGGAGGGGCGGGGAGATGGGGGTGTAACAGTAATCGCCTTACACAAGCAATAAGCCCATGCAAATACCTGTGGGGCTAGAGCTCTGATGCTGGGGAGGGAGGAGGGCTGGCATGACAATGGATACCCAGTGGGAGCCCCAAGATTATCAGCTGTTGTAAAGGCTTTTAGCTTGACCAGTGGCCTCTGTTTCCATCAGCTCCTGCCCCTGTGCATCCTGCATCTGACCCCTGCAGCAAGGGGCAAGGAAAGGCTCGTCCCCTCATTCGTTTACGGGAAAGGAGGGCACAGACCCCCACGAGGCCCGTGTGCACCTGGCTGCAGCCAGGACAGGAGGGCACCAGCAGGGAAGTTGTGTGGCCCACAACGTCCACCCCAGGAGAATGATTCTGGGATCGGAAACCGTGCCTTACAGTGACAGGCGCCGGGAGTTCAACCTATAGGGCTTAACAAAGAGAGGGTTAAAGGGTGACTGGATCACAGTCTATAAGTACCTACATGGGCAATGGACATTTAATAACAGAGGGCTCCTTAACCTAGTAGCCACAGGCTTAACAAGAGCCAGTGGCCGGAGGTTGAAGCTAGTGACGTTCAGACTGTAAATACGGCTCACATTTTTAACAGCGAGGGTCCTCAGCCAGTGGAACCCTTCACAAGGGTCGCAGTGGATTAGATGGGATGTTTTTTCTAAAAGAGCCGCTCTGGCTCAAAGTGGAATTAATTCAGGGCAGTCCTGAGGCTTGCCTGATACAGGAAGTCAGACTAGATGTTCCCTTCTGGTCTTAGCTATGAATCGATTCATGTGATCTTCGCCAGAAATGCGCATGGAATGGAAGTTTGGCCCACTGGTTAGAAGAGGAGATGGTGAGTCTGGACTCCTGGCTCCAGGTGTGAGCGTGGGTAAATCCTCTCCCTGCTCTGTGCCTCAGTTTCCCCATCTGTGAACTTAAAGGAAGGCCCTAGAGAAGCACAGAGCATTTGGGAGAGGCCCTGCTGCAGTTCACATGGGCTGCAGGAAACACCATGGAAACCTGGCTCTGTTGCCGAGAGAGAGAGATTTAAAAAATAACCCAGGAGTCCAGTTCTTTAGATCCCATTGGATACAGCAGCAGCCAGCAACCCGAAGGGAGCACTCAGTCAGGGCCAGGCCTGTCCCAGAGCCATGTGACTGCGTACGCAGCTAATTCACAGAGGAGACAGGTGTGTGTGAATAAAACAGGAGAGGCAGATGTCAGGGCTTGCCGCAGCCCAAAGGAGCCTTCCGTGTGATGGGCTGCATCTGCCACGCGGCCCTCCCCGTGGTGGCTCATTGGGCATGGAGGGGCGGGGGCAGCAGTGTGTTACATCTGGCAAAGCAGGCAGAGAGCTTTAGAGCGGGGAAGGATTCACCCCCTGCCACTGCCGTAAGTGTGGTCAGGGCAGTTCCCCCAGCACGAATGGAAGGGGACCGGGGTGGCAGTGTGCCGGGGCGGGAGCTGTGCAGATGTAGCTCTGGTCTTTGGCTAGCTTTGACCTAAATTCCCTGGACTGAGGCCTGTGTTTTAACCTCAAGATCATCCTTGCCCTCCACATTAACCAGCCAACAAGGACTCGAACTTTGATGCTCTATTCACAGGGAGTGTGAAGCAGTTGGGATCGCTGCCTATAATTTTGATCTTCAGCATATGGTCTAGGTTAGGTTCCCTGCCACAGCATGGGGGGATGGACTTGATGACCTCTTCAGGTCTCCTCCAGCCCTACGTATCCGTAATCCTGCGATCCTATATTGGAAGTTTGTAAAAGTTCGGTTCATCTCTCCTTCCATTGCCTTTCATGTTCACATGCTGATTCCTGTCTGGGACCCCGAGGGGCCAAAATCTGGTGCAAACATCCCACCGTGAGGTTCCAGAAATAGGTTCCAGAGCAGATTGCTAATCCAGACATGCTTCTGGGAAGCATCTCAGCTTCTGTTGCTTATCAAAACCCAGCCTTCCAAGCTTCCAGGAGTTCCCCAGCTCTGATTCACAGCCACAGTGGCCGGATTTCCCTCTCACGAACTCCAGTTTTACTTCATTTACTTCAGTGGAGTGACTCCTGACGTACAAGGAGGATCAGGTCCCAGATGGCTCTCTGGCGGGCATCTTAAACAGGCAGAATTAAAGAGCTAAGGCCCAGATTCTTAAAGATTCTTAACTTCCATTCCTAAAACCCCTTGAGGATCTGGGCCTAAAAGCCCTCTACTCTCCTGCATGATAGCTAACATCAGTGCTTATTGTGGATTATAATGCCCAGGGATGGCTCTGAGCTGCAAAATTCACATATGGTTCCAGCTGTGGCGTGTGGGGTTGTTGGGATCTGGCCTGTTATACAGAGAGCGTCCAGTTGGAAAATGTGGAGTCTAGGTTTGGGTTCTAAAACTTTCGTGGTGTTCGGCCCATATCTAGAATGGCCCTGGTGTGAGTGCCCCCTCCCCGGAGTCTGGCCACCTTTCCTAGGCCTGTCCCCCAGCAGCCTTGAGCAGCTGCATAAAACCAAGCCATGGCCTCTGTGCTGGTCTGGCAGTGCTCTGCTAGCGAAGGAATTGGCTGGAATCACACACCCCACTGGTCCCTCTCTGTCGGCCACCTTCCCAGCTCCCCCTTTTCCTGGCTCCGTGAGTGTAGCGGAGACAAAACGCAGCCAGTCACCCTATGCGTTCTGAGGGCTTGTTACCTCTGATGAGGCCGGTGGGAGTGTTTAGTCTGGGTCGCTCATAAAGAGCTGAACTGTGCCCCGGCCCCGCTGGGTGGGGGCTGCATGGCACAGGCCCCGGATCGCACAGCAAGGCTGGGTTTGTTCTCGGCCTTGCATTCCTTCCTCCGCCCCGATCTGTTCTGCGTTAGCCTCTGTGCAGTCCTGTGTGGAGCCAGTCAGCTGACAGCATCCACGGGGTGGGGGGTGTTAACCTTACACACGTTGCTGGCTCGGGGGAAAGGTAAATAAACACCTGGTGCCACGCTGAACTGCAGAGGGGGCTTGGATAGAGGACGGGGAAGGGGAGGGGCTCTTTCCATTACCTCATTCAGGGAGTTCAATGTTAATTAAAGCCAGCGGAAAATCTGATAAGTTTCAAGCGACTTCTGACATGCTGTGGGGCCGACGTTCAACGTGCTGCCGGTACCCTATAAGTACTGAGGGGCCACTGGCAGGGAGAGGATGGACCTGGCTCTGAACCACTCTGGAAAATATACGGCTCTGTGCTGAGAAATTTTGAGGCCAGTTTTTTTTCCCCCTCTTAAAGTCAATCTACTGGGGAGATGGGGGGTCTTGTTGTTGTGACACTGCTCAGAGATTGGGAAAGTCCCTGTATGCCTTAGTTCCTCCCTGCCTCTCGGGGGTTGTGCGTATAAATACATTCATGGGGGGGAGGTGCTCTGATACTGGGGGGGCATGCACAGAACTAGACCAAATTTGGGCTTCTGGCCCTTTTTTTGCTGCTTTATGATATTTACAGATGCCTTTGAAGGATTGGATCCCGTCTCCCACTTCCCCTTCCCCCCTCCAGCCCCAGTAAAAAGTTTCTTCCTCAGAAACAGCAAATCTTCCTTGGATTTGTTGGAAGTCTCCTTGGAGAACTAGAGACCTGGACAGGGAGCTTTCCTCGGTCCTTAACTGACCCATCGGGGGTATCGAATCTTTAACACGGAGCGTTTTCCTCCCAACCGTAGTTGCTTGAGTTAAACAGGCACTAACAAAAGTAAACAAAACCCCCAAAGAGTCGGAAGAAAAATCCTTTCTTTCTTTCCTCGACTGATCAGGTGATCTCAGAAATCCACAACTTTGCCAATCCTCTACAAAGTCTCCCTGAGAAAACGAGACCTGGCAAGACCTGAATTTTAAATGTTACAAGCAGAGTGTCTGTGCAGGAAAACACAGGAATTCTTTCAGTCTTCTGGATCCACTACAAAGCGAGGATGAGCATATCCAGAGTTAGAAGGATTTTTTTAAAAACCCAAGAGATTTGGAAGGGCTATCAACTCTCATGCTTCAGGGCATGAGGCAGGCTCTAAGTAATGGGGATCAGGAGGAAACATTCCCTCGGGGCAGGTTATCCCAGAGCTGCCTTCTGATGGGTTTCTTGCATCTTCCTCTGAAGCAACTGGTGCTGGACAGTGTCTGGAAACAGGACCCTGGACTGGATAATGGATCTCGGGTCTGATCCAGTCTGGCAATTCATGTACTCCTCTGCAAAGGGGAATCTTTAAATCTTCAACTAGCTTAGTCCCTTGATTCCAGTGCCTTGCTGGACTGGGCTGGGTGCTGATATGCACAGAGAGAGAGGAAGTCAGCTGTGCAGTGAGAGTTACTCCAAGGGATGGGAAGTCTGCATTACCATATGTGTGGTCAAGTGAGGAAACCCCTAAGAGAGGATTTCCTCCTGAGGACCGTCTGCTTGGCAACTGCCATTACAGAACTGGAGCGCACAGTGCCTGCCCATGGGAGAGGAGAGACGCAGAGTTGGACAGAAAGTTTGTCTTGAATATTCAGGACAAATTTTTCCTTGTTGTGCTTCGTCCCCAGGCAGGTCACAACATTCTCCGCTGACAGCAGATTATTCCGTTCAGCAGGGTACTTGAGCACATGCCTCCCTTTAAGCAGGTGATCGATCCTCCTTTGGATTTCTGTAGGGCTATTCACGTGCTCAGAGTTAAGCAAGTGTTTAAGTACCTTGTTGAATTGGAGCAGAAGTAATTTCTGCCTGTGGTGGGCCTGATTCTCCCGTCTCATGCCCTGCGGCTGCCTCCTGGTTCCACAATCAGCATGGCGTGAATGTCAGCAGTTGGACCAGAGTTGGATCCACGCCTTGACTCCCGCTGGAGCTGAGACTGGGGACAGATCAGCGAGGCTGGCCAGAAGTGGTTTGCTTTACTTGGTTGGAGGCTAAGAGCACTTCTGTACAGGGGCCGGGAAGGGACAGACGAGTGTTTCCACAACATACTGCGAAAGAATTCACGAGGTGGCAAAACTTAGTGCAGCCCTAAGAACCATTGGCTATGCCCCAGCCATCCTCCAGTGCCAGCGTGGCTGGGGCAACTCGGGCCTGGCTCAGGTAGTGGGACTTTGCAGTGGGGCTGCTCACCCCCCAGGCTAGGCTAACCTGGGTGCTCAGACCTGCGTGCTGATCATCCCTGTTAACTGTACAGTGAAAACATACCCCACGCTACAGCCCCTTTCCACTGCTCTGGCAGGTAAGGGGGACTTAAAACGGGTGTGAATTACATTAAGTCCTCTTGAGACTTAAGCAATGTCAGGCGGCCCTCGTACAGCTGGAGTCCTTCAGTCCTATGCTTTGGTCAATAGCTCATGCGTTACAATTAAATGATCAGCCCTTCGTTTGCACTCAGCACAATGGGGCCCCGATCCTGAGCGGGATCTCTGAGCACTAGCGTAATAGAAATAACAATGAACAAAATCATAAATGAGTCTTTTGTTACTTGAGTTGTTTTGATTGGATACAGAGATCAGATGGCACGGATTCTGCTTCCTGAATGGAAGAGCATCAGTTTTCCAGCCTGGGAATCAGAGGCATGGTCTCAGAAAAATTCAGGGGGTGGGGGACAAAGTTGTGTCAGCCTCTAGAACATGGTATGTGATTATATTATGTCCTGCCCAGGTGGGGCAGGGGGAGTGGAAGGCATCACAGAGCATAAAGACCTCTGAAAACTTGGTGGTGGTGACTGACCCTTGCCCCATAGCAAACAACACTCCTGATGGGTATTTGTGATGATCGCAGATTTGAAATTCACCAGCAGCCCTGCCTGTGACTTGGTTAGCTGGACCATTCCTGGGAAGAGCAAGAAAAGGTGCAAACACAGTCAGAGAAATAGTGTGCAAACAGTCGCAGAGACGCTTCTGCGGCATTCACACAGTTCTACACCTGACGGCCGAGGTTATAATTCATAATGAATCATTTCATCACAATATAGTAGAGCACATAGAGCGGTCTCCATCCTGCAGCTCCCCAGAGTCAATGCTGTATACAGCCCTATCTCACTTAGATGAGCGCCAGTTAACCAAGGGACAAATATTGTCTATCAAATCTTATTATGTGCATTATTGTGGTGCTCAGAGGCCCCAACCCAGATCAGGGTGCCATTGCACTAGGCACAACACCAGCACATAATGAGAGATAAAGTGTTTATAATCGAAATAGACAAGACAGCCAAGGGAAGTGTACTTACCCCTGTTTTACAGATCAAGAGCTGAAAGATTAAGGCTGGGATTTGGTGTTAAATCCCATTGAATACCATAGGCTTCTTTCCAAATCCTAGCCTAACCAACTGCTCAGGAATAAAGCAGGGAAGAGCTGGGAAATGAACCCCAGCATTTCCAGCCCATTGCCTTCCTCACAAGACCAGCCTCTTCCTTTGAAGAGTCACTCCATTGATCTGAAACCTCCTTTCTCACATTCCCCCATCCCATTTGTCTAAATCCTTGTTGAGTCTGACTGTGCCTAGCTACGGAGTCACTTGCCACCACTAAAATGCAGCCACCTCTGAGGTGGAACACAGCAGCTGTTTAACATTGCACAGCTACACTCACCAGCCATTTAGGAGTGGATAGGGCCTCGGAAGATGTACGTTCTCTTCCCAGCTCTGGCACTTTGCTGCTGTGTGACCTTGGGTACGTTGTTTCATTTTCCTGTGCCTCTGTTTCACCTCCCAACTTCAATCTGTTTAGACGGTAAGATCTTCAGGGCAGAGATTGTACCTGACCCTGAACTGGAAAGCAATTTCTGGCCTCGTCTGGGGCACTGGGCTGGATGTCAAAAGACCTGGATTCTATTCCCACCTATGCCACCAATCTGCTGGGTGACCTTGGGCAAGTCATTTCCTCTCCCTGTGCCTTTTCCCCATCTCTGATCCTTTGTCTGCCATGCCAGGTGAGATTGTAAAACCCTTTGGAGGAGGGACTATCTCACACTGTGTATGTACAGAGGGGCCCCAATCTCAGTCAGGCCTGTAGCAGACACCACTGGAATATAAACAGTAAGACTAAGTGAATAGTCGCATATCCAGTTGAAACTGTACAAGGGATTCAAGGAGGAGGAATGAGGGAAAGTTTGAAGGGGGATGGGAGCTGGTTCTTGAATAGAGGAGGAAGAGGCAATGCAGGGGATGGAAACTGAGACAAATGGATCCAGAGCCTGGATTTTTTCCTTGCTTCCGATCTTCGTTGTAACATAATATCTCTCCTGGTGTAGCAGCCATTTGGAAGGAAACCATAAAAGCTTCAGGAAATAGGTATTAATTCACATCTAGACAATAAAAATAAAGCAGCTCTTGGGGTCCTAGCAGGGTCCTCACAGGAATGAACGTGCTACGGGTGGCTTGTAACAAGATCTCTGCCTAGGAACCGGGCACCAGGCTTTAAGATGAAGCCAGACAAATGTTACATCAGATGAAAACCTGCGGGCTGAGCATTTCACTTCTAAGCAGAGCGGGTTGGAAAATGGAATTTCTGTTCTGCGGGAAATTCCGACATTTTGGAATTTGATTTCCTTTCGAAATTTACCTTGAAATGGACGTTGTGAAAAACTTCGCTTCAGAAACATCAAATTGTTTTCTTCCCATCATGTCAAAGCTTAATAATAAAATATTAAATACACATCTACAGTAGTAAATATATATCAATATAACATAGGCTTAAAATTAAGGGCTTAATATCATATCAAAAGGCAAACAAAATGAAACACTAAAGCCGACACAAAATGTTGTGATCCTCTCGAAATGAAACCTGGGGGTCGAGACTGAATAGAACTGAGAAAGCCAAAACGATTCGGTTCGACTTTCTCCTGCTGAGAACTTTGCCAGAATCAACACACGCGTGTGGGACATTTTGATTTTGACAAAACTGCCTTTTCTGACAGGAAACCGTTCCATTGAAAGCCTTTCCACCAGCCCTACGTCTAAGCCTCCAGTCAGTAACGACAGGGAAGTTGTGTCTCATGGCTACTGGGGAGCCCCATTGGCAAAGCGTCGGGACCGAAATGCCTGTTGGACGGATGTCCACAGAATAAACCCCACCTCCACAATCGGCACCAATCAAACCCCTTTGCTGGCAGGAAAGTGGAGGACTCCATAGACGTAAGCCAACTAAACAATTGTGTAGGCTCCAGGCAACAAAAGGGGTATTCTCCCCAAAATGCAGTTCATCTTATTTAACATGGACTTTTGAACAAGGGTACTAGTAAGTCATGTGTTGGTATGTTTGTTGGCTCGTGGGAATAATGGGGGTGAGAGGGCCCCCCAAAGATATTATTGCTTAGCACTGCCAATGGGCTAGCACCACCTCTGTCTATGGTGATGAAATTCTCTTCTCCCTCCTAGAGCTGGGTCCCTTCAGGCACCCTGGTGTGGCCATCCCGCTGCCTGTGCTGAACCTGCTTTGTGCATAAACAGAGACCTGCGGGCTGTGGCAATTGGGGGCCTTTCCCCAGCTGCTAAAGGTCACTAAAGAGAGGGGTCGTTTTTCATTTGCTGAACTGGAAACGCACTGAGACGTGGCAATAAATGAAACTCAACCACATTTGAGAGATGGGGGAGAAATATATGGATCCAGCTGAACCTCAGCTCCCAGCTTGAAATGAACTTCTAACCCTGCGGGAGTGCCACTGTCACTCTTTATTGACTCCCAAACACGCTTCCTCCCTACAGATGGTCTAGTGGAAAGCCGGGGCGGTCAGGGGCAGGTTTCCTGGGTTCTGTGCCTAGCACTGGGAGGGGAGTACGGTCTAGTGACTAAAGCAGGAGCTTTTGGGTAAGGTTCTCTTCCTACCTTTGCCACTGATTCACTCTGACCTTGGGCAAGTCGCTGTGCCTCAGTTTCCCACCTTTTTCTTTCACTAGACCCATTTCACAGATGGGGAAACTGAGGCACAACAACTTTCCCCAGGCCACCATGACTCAGTGGCAGAGCCAGGAACAGAACCTGGCTTTCCTGACTCCCAGCCCTATCCACCGCTGCCCTAAGGCCCCTTTGTGCCCACAAAGCTGGTGTGATGGAGCTGCAGCGGGGCAGGTATAACCCCACTGCAGGGGGACCTCAGGTCTGGGTGCAGAGCCAGCCCTTCCTGTTCTATGCTACCTCGGCAGAAGCCCTGGCTGCAGGGCCTGGCCCAGCGGTGAGGCAGAGATGGGATGGTGAAAAGAAGGGGAGTGGAGAGGACGTTATTACATCTTGGTGATCCTGTGGCCCTGCACAGCCTCCCAGGAAGCACTGAAGCAGGGGCACTCAGTGGAGAATACACAGTGTCCCCCACAGCCCACAAACTGCCGCCTCAGCACCAGGGCAAACTTGGCTCTCCATGGTTTAGCCCCAAGACCATCCTCCTCTTCTCAGGGGCCAGAACAACATGCCAGGCAAACCCACGTTAAGGCCCGATTCTGCAAGGTGCTGAGCACTCCTCACCACTCCCTGGCGGGGGGCAGTCGGAGGAGGGAACACCGGCTATAAACAGCCCTGGAAAGCAGGCTGTGAATTCTTCTGACAGTGTGGCGCTTGCTCCTGGGAGGGACAGATGTCAAGAGAGCTCTCTCCCGGAAAGCGGCTTACGAGGGAGGTCAGCTGCAGTGCAGTTTTGCTTCCTGTGCTAACTGACCCCGGCCTGACGGGAAGGGACACAGGTTCACAGGGCATCTTGTTCCCCCCTCCCCCATTATTCAGCTGGTTGATAAGAGTTTCCAGGGGCTGATTTCTCTCAAGCGGTGGCAGCGGCACAAGCTGCTGAGGAAAAATCCGCTGACTTGCTGCTTTTTAAAAATAACTCTGCCTTTGTCAGCAGGTCAGGGTTGCTCCACATTGAATAATCACAGCAGCGCGGCCCTCCCCTGCTCTGAGCAATTTGCACAAGGCTGCCACTCTCGTGAGGCCACACGAATCATCATGGTTAATGTTCCAGACAAGAGAGCTGGGAGGGGAGTACGGTCTAGGGTTCGCTGTCCCCTGGGAATAGCTGCATCACCAGGTGGGCTCTGAGGACCAAATATCTCCTCAGGGACCCCTCCCTCTTTGCCCCTCTAACCCTGGCAGGGTCATGGCCTCGTGGAGCTCTTAAGAGGTCTTGCCCGCCGTGCTCTCCCATGCTGGGGTAGCACCAGCCTGGCCACCCCTTGCCAGGATCCGTATGCTGAACCTTCAACTTTAAAGTATTCGCCCTCATCAACTCCCGAACACCTGAAGGGGCCTCAGGGCCGCATCACAGCATGTGAGATCATGCTGCCTTCAAAGACATCCTGCCACAGCCGTCACCTCGTCTAACCCCAAAGAGATCACATGCCCCACGCTCAGATCAGACTGTGGTAAGGTCAAACGCTCGAACTCGAGTGCTGTTGAGGCTGGAGGAAGTGAAACATGTGGCCCATAGGGCCCTGAAGTGTCTGGTAGAACATTTCCCAGCAGGGGGCACTATACTGTGTTATGCAGATAGGATAATGGCTGAAACTTTTTGAGAATTTTCAGGGGGTGCTTGTCGAGAGAGAGGGCATGTGGAGGATGGTGTAAAGCCTGAATGTTGCACTGTCTTGGCTTTCTCTCATGTAATGCTTGAACCCTGAACAGTGTCAAGCTCCCACAGGTACATGAAATCAGACACTAAGAACACTGCAAAAGAACAACTCCAAAACCAAAGAGTAACCCCGTGACTTACCAGATTCCTGTCCCCGAGCAGATAGACAGGAAAGGGGATGTGTTTAGCAACTGGGCATTCTGTCGCTCACAATGGGAAAACTACAAAATTGCAACAGGACTGGGTAAAAGGGAAAACAAAATAAGCTCACCACAAGCTGAAATGGGCAAAGGTTGCTGCATGCTCCAACAGCAGCGGAGTACGTCAGCAGCAGACCAGGAGCACCCAGGCAAAATCCTCAAAGCATTTGAAACCTGCCAAAAATGTCATAGGTGAAAGGTATCTTTTCAACAAGCATAATCAAGGATTCAGAAAAATAATAGATCAGTATAGGGCCAAATTGCACAAAATGGCTGATTCAGGCAATTATCAAAACTTAAAAGGTGAACTAATTTGTGAGAGATTAGCGGTAGGGAGGAAAGATGCAGAAGCTCGAATGAGAAGGGCAAGAGATCCCGCACTACTCTAGAAAGAGCTATAGACAAGTGCAAAGTAGTGGACAGCTTCACTCCCCAATGCAGAGCATAAGTGGAGTAAACACAGAGCTAATTCATAAAAACACAAGAATGGCCCTACTGGGTCAGACCAAGATCCATCTAGCCCAGTGTTCTGTCTTCTGACAGTGGCCAGTGCCAAATGCCCCAGAGGGAATGAACAGAACAGGTAAATCATCAAGTGATCCATCTCCTGTCGCTCATTCCCAGCTTCTGGCAAACAGAGGCTAGGGACACCATCTCTACCCATCCTGGCTAATAGCCATTGATGGACCTATCCTCCATGAATTTATCTAGTTCTTTTTTGAACTCTGTTATGGTTTTGGCCTTCACAACATCCTCTGGCAAGGAGTTCCACAGGTTGACTGTGCGTTGTGTGAAGAAATACTTCCTTTTGTTTGTTTTAAACCTGCTTCCTATTAATTTCATTTGGTGACCCCTAGTTCTTGTGTTACGAGAAGGAGTAAATAACACATCCTTATTTACTTTCTCTACACCAGTCGTGATTTTATAGACCTCAATCATATCTCCCCTTAGCTGTCTCTTTTCCAAGCTGAAAAGTCCCCGTCTTATTAATCTCACCTCATACAGAAACCATTCCATACCTCTAATCATTTTTGTTGCCCTTTTCTGAACCTTTTCCAATTCCAATATATCTTTTTTGAGATGGAATGACCACATCTGCACACCGTATTTAAGATGTGGGCGTTCCATGGATTTATATTGAGGCAACATGCAAGGGAAAAGCATGAAAATACAAGGAAAAATACACCAAAATTTGTGCAAAACCAGTGCTGTAACCAGGGGCAGCTGCCCAGGGTGTAAAGCTACCGGGGCAGAAAAAGGGGGCGGCGTGGGAGGTGCACATGGGATCACACCCCCACCCAGATTTCTGTCTTCCATTTAGAACAGAGAAAACAGGCATCTCCTGCCAGGAGCTGGTGGTTGGAGACTGGTGGGAGCTGCCTGGCCCACTCAGGCCCCTGGCTCTCTGCACTGTGGGAGTCGGGGTGCTGGCTGGCTGCCTGGCAGCCCTCCCTGCCTTCTCCCCAAGCCAGGCCACCTCTGCATAGCCAGGCACTCCCCAGGCAGAGCGGCCAGCACTGCTCCAAGCTGTGCCCCTGATGTTCTCTTGCCTTTCCCCCAAAGGAGCCCAGCGCCAGCCAGCGCCATTCCCTGGAGCCAGCCCCTGCCCGCAGAGCCCGCTTGCCATTAGATGCTCCCTGAGGCGCTCTAATATATTTAATAAAGATATATTAGAACTGGAAAAGGTACAGAGCAGGATAACAGAACTGATTAGGGGTTTGGAACAGTTTCCGCATGAGGAGAGATTAAAAAGACTGGGACTTTTCAGCTTGGAAAAGAGATGACTAAGGGGAGATATGATTGAGGTCTATAAAATCATAACTGGTGTAGAGAAAGTAAATAAGGACGTGTTATTTGTTGTAGGAGCAGCAGTGATCTGTACTGGTTGTGTGGTCACACTCCACCTCGGGCAGTGTCCATGCATTGGGTGTGTGATCTGTATGCTCTGTAGTGATCTGTGTGCTCTGTATAACCTCTATGCTAAAAAGGTCTGTTACACCTTCCTCTCTCCTCCCCCCACTTTGTCTCCTCTCCCTCTTTGAATACCTGTGAAGTGGCTTTCACTCACCCCTCCCTCCTGGAATGCTTGTGGGATGAATGGGCTGGTTGAGCAGCTGGAAGGTCAGAAGAGCTCCCAGGTAGGCAAGGTATCTGGCACTCTGATTAGGCAGCGATCACACACCCAATGCATGGACACTGCCCGAGGTGAAGTGTGACCAGCCAGACATGGCCAAGTCATCTCTAGTCGCAGGCCATGAGGAGCATCCTAGACAAATTAGAGGATTGGGCCAAAAGAAATATGATGAGGTTCAACAAGGACAAGTGCAGAGTCCTTCACTTAGAACGGAAGAATCCCATGCACTGCTACAGACTAGGGACCGAATGGCTGGGCAGCAGTTCTGCAGAAAAGGACCTAGGGGTTACGGTGGACAAAAAGCTGAATATGAGTCAACAGTGTGCCCTTGTTGCCAAGAAGGCTAATGGCATTTTGGGTTGTATAAGTAGGGGCATTTCCAGCAGATCAAGGGATGTGATCATTCCCCTCTACTCAGCACTGGTGAGGCCTCATTTGGAGTACTGTGTCCAGTTTTGGGACCGACACTACAAGAAGGATGTGGATAAATTGGAGAGAGTCCAGCGGAGGGCAACAAAAATTATCAGGGGGCTGGAGCACATGACTTATGAGGAGAGGCTGAGGGAACTGGGATTGTTTAGTCTACAGAAGAGAAGAATGAGGGGGGATTTGATAGCTGCTTTCAACTACCTGAAAGGGGGTTCCAAAGAGGATGGATCTAGACTGTTCTCAGTGGTAGAAGATGACAGAACAAGGAGTAATGGTCTCAAGTTGCAGAGGGGGAGGTTTAGGTTGGATATTAGGAAAAACTTTTTCACTAGTAGGGTGGTGAAGAACTGGAATGGGTTACCTAGGGAGGTGGTGGAATCTCCTTCCTTAGAGGTTTTTAAGGTCAGGCTTGACAAAGCCCTGGCTGGGATGATTTAGTTGGGTTTGGTCCTGCTTTGAGCAGGGGGTTGGACTAGATGACCTCCTGAGGTCCCTTCCAACCCTGAGATTCTATGATTCTATGATTCTATATCCTTAAAAGGGGAAGGGGCCATGTGCTCAGCAGTGCACTGACAAGATTGTACCTCCTCTAAAGGCTCTTCGCCCGGACCACCTGGCCAGTGGTTCACCGCGTTGCATTTCATCGTGCCTCGGGAAGACTTACCTTCATCGCACCATCCATCGCTGCGCTGTGGAACACTTACCTTGAAAGATCCTGACATCTCCAGTGCCGTGCCTGTCCTGGGAGCGTGAGTATGCGAGTGTGAGTGTAAACCCCCCTCCCCCCTTTCTTTTGAGCCTAGCTATCAGTATAATAAACATGCTGCTTTCTGCCAAACTCTGGTGGGTCATTAGTCCTCCCTAAGCTTACTAGCTGACCCAATTTCGGGAAACATTATTTACTCCTTCTCATAACACAAGAACCAGGGGTCACCCAATGAAATTAATAGGGAGCAGGTTTAACACAAACAGAAGGAAGTGTTTCTTCACACAACGTACAGTCAACCTGTGGAACTCCTTGCCAGGGGATATTGTGATGGCCAAAACTATAACTGGGTTTAAAAAAAAAAAATTAGCCAAGTTCCTAGAGGATAGGTCCATTAATGGCTATTACTCAAGATGGTCAGAGATGTAACACCATGCTCTGGGTGTCCCAAGCCTCAGTTTACCAGAAGCTGGGAGTGGATGATAGGTGACAGAGCACTCAGTGATTGCCCTGTTCTGTTCATTCCCTCTGGGGCACCTGGCATTGGCCACTGTGTGAAGACAGGATACTGGGCTGGATGGACCTTTGGTCTGACCCAGTATGGCCGTTCTTATGTACCATACATGGAACATGGACTGACCTAGTGGCTATGACTTGACCCTGATAAGTTCCTAGCAATACAGCAGATGCCCACACCTAAAGATATTCAATCAGTTCAGAGACTATTAGGATTTCTAAACTACCCGATAACATTTCTTCCAGGCTTCTCAGAAGAGTGTAAACCCTTGAGGTGATAAAGATACAGTCTGGACCTGGCTAGCTCAATCTGATGGAGCCATCACATGCTTCGACCATCCCAGCTGTGCCATTTAATGGTTGAACACTGAGGGCATCATGCATCTGGTACCAGCTGTTGGTCATACCCCTGGCCATGCCGAGCATTCAATCCAGACGCCAAGCGTGCCAAGGTGAAGAGAACAGATAGACGTGTGTGCGTCTCTCCAAGCCATTATGGACGCGAGATCTCTTTGAGGGAAAGCTGCTGAAACCTGTAGCAAAGCTCCTGACAAAGCATGAAAGAGACTGCAGCAGAGCAGGCCTCACTCTGGTCTGATTTATGCCACTGAGCCGCTAGTGACTTCAGTGAAGTTACTCCATCTTTACCTTAGCCTGAGAGCAGAATCAGGCAGCTTGTGTCTTCCACCCCTTCAGCAAGCACCAGGCAAGATTCCATCCTCAGCCAGCTCTGGGAACCCTGGCTGGATCCCATCCCACATAGCCAGACCTGAGATGGGGTGTAGAGACCCTACGCAGCAACAGCCACTGAGGGCTTAATGGACAGAGTAGCTACTTCCCCATCTGTGGCTAATTGTTTGACCAGCAACTGGGATAAAAGGCCCCAGCACAGGCTAAGGAGAGCTCTCCCCTGGCTGCAAAAAGGGAGGAAGTGGTGCAAGGAGCTGGAATCTCCCAGGATGGACCTGGAGGCAGATGAAGGTAGGAAGCAGCAGTGAGCCTGAGGGAATAGACTTAGCTGCTTAGTGTGGGGTCCCTGGCCTGGAGCCCAAAGGGGATGGAAAGCCCTCCTGAGGCAAGGGGGCTAGGAGCCCAGTGTGGGCTGAAGACCTGCCATAAAGCCCTTGGGCTGTTGGGGTTTTTTTGGGGGGGGTGGGGAGGTGTGGAGGGCCGAGTAGTGAGGAAGAGCATACCACTGCAGGCTCGGAGTGGCTGTGGATGGATAGCACCAGAGTCCGAGGCTGATGTGCCGTGCCCAGCCATGAGGGGTGCACCAGCTGGCAAGTGACCCTTCCACGGGACCCTGATGGGGACGGGGTCCCTCGCTACCCCTCCCCCCCAGCCAGCCAGCACCCGGGGACCCTGACGGGGTCCCTCACTACCCCTCCCCCCCAGCCAGCCAGCACCCGGGGACCTTGATGGGATCCCACGCTAACCCCTGCCCCCAGCCAGCCAGCACCCGGGGACCCTGATGGGATCCCACGCTAACCCGCCCCCCCCAGCCAGCCAGCACCCGGGGACCCTGACGGGATCCCACGCTAACCCCCCTCCCTCCCCGGCTAGCCAGCACCCGGGGACCTTGATGGGATCCCATGGTAACCCCCCCTTCCCCCAGCCAGCATCTTGAGACCCTGATGGGATCCCATGCTAACACCCCACCCCCAGCCAGCCAGGTCCTGTTCACTCTTCCTTCCCCGTCAGACAACAGTGCATGACATATCTGCCTGTTAACTGAATCTAAGCCAAGTCTTTTGACCCCCAGTCCAGGGCCTTAAGGACTGGGCTGTGCTGCCTCCCATAAATAATAGCAGGGTGCAGTGTGGGGTGAGACCATTGCAAAGAATTTTGAAACATTCGTGTCTTCCTGCATTTTTGTTGCACCTTTGCAATTGCTCCCGGTTTGGTGAAAATTCCACCCCAAGCCAGGCCTGTTTCAGTGAAAATGAGACCGTTTTGCATGTTTTCATGGACAAACGAGTGTGGTGGGGAAAACTCGACCCGCTGCCCCTCAACAATGGCATTGTAGGGGCGAGAAAGGAGGACGTTGCGCATGGGAAGAAATGCAGTGAGCAATTGTGCAGAG